>NW_022900932.1:2752434-2775311 GCF_012274545.1 Fukomys damarensis
GCACCGGCACGGACGGCAGCGGCGGCGAGAGGACAGCGGGAGGCCGGGCGGCGATCAGGAGCATCCCGGAAAGGGTCCCACAGGGCGGAGGGCAGAGACGGCGCCCAGCAATCCAGGAATCCAGTTCAAGCCCACCGTGCACACGCAGGGCACAGTCCAGTTTCCACCACTGTCTCGTCAGGTCTGGGCCGCGGCCATCGCTCCTGGCTTGGTAATAAAGAAAACAGGTTCTTCCCATCGCTTTCCTGGCGTGGAAACACAGCTTGCAGAGAAGGCCGTGAGTCCCGGGAGCACTGAAGCTACAGTCCATGCGGGACAGAGGACAGGGAACTGGCCTAGCCGCCAGCGTCAAAATCAGAAATGAAAATCAGTCACGAGGGTCTCCACACGAGAAACGCTCTGAATTAAAGAAACAAAAAACCTTCAAATATTAAACAGTTAAATTCCTCTTGCTAAAGGTCATTTATTTACATATTATATGTCCAGGATATAACATGTAGATAAACGTGTCCTGCGGTAAAAGTGCCCGACTCCTGGACTGCACGGCACATCACAGGACAGATTCTTGAAAAGGTTCTGCTCACACTGGGGTCTGGCCAGGGCTGGGTGAGACACAGGAGCACTGGAGAGCCAGGGGCGCCGCCTGCCTCTCTCCGGAGGGTTGAAGGAAGGATCATGCACAGAAGACACAGGTTACACACCCAGCCCCACCCCGCCCCAACACCAAGCGGGAGGCCCTCTGCCCACCGGGCCACAGGAAGGGAAGAGCCAGGGTGGGGTCTGCGCGTCAGTCTGGTTCCCCACTCCTTGGCTCCCGGGAGTCTGCAGTCATCTGATGCCCGGCATGGAGCTCTGAGGGGAGACCGAGTACGTGGCGGCCACAAGCGGGGTGCCGTTGTTGGCAGAGTAGCCTTGCCTCAGCGTTTCAAAGTACGACGCCTGCACAGGTTTGTGACACTGCAGCACTTTTACAGCCTCTTCTATCTTAAACCACTCCCTTTTCCTTCCTGTGAGGGCGGAGAAAAGACAACAGTACAAGTGGAAGCAATGAAGATGTTTCCCAGCCTACAAGTTTTGAGAAAATGTGCACAAAAACATTAAAGCGGTATTTCTCAATATTTTTAAAATATGTAGTTTATACATATATAATTTCCTTTTTCTTTTCTTTTTGTTTTTTGAGACAGGGTCTCACTCTGTAGTTGAGACTGACCTGGAACTCACTATGTAGCCCAGGCTGGTCTCCAACTCACAGTGATCCTCCTGCCTCAGCCTCCTGAGTGCTGGGATTACAGGTGTGCGCTACCACGCCTGACCTTTTTTTTGGTTTTTTGAGACAGGGCCTTGCTATGTATTGCAGGCTGGCTGTGAATTTGCAGCGATCCTCCTGCCTCAGCCTCCCAAGCGCTGGGATCACAGGCATGTGCCACCACACCCTCCTCAACAGTTAATGTTGTACTGAAAAAATGTGATAAATTGTCACTTTTATATTTCCTCTTATACTATCTTATAAAAACACACAATTTTTGGTCATCCTGTATGTAAATAATTGTACTGTTAAGTGGTTCATGTCCCAGGGAAAGAATCTGAGGGTAAGGCCCACCATGATAAAGCATCGGAACTGTTTTCCAGAAAGGCCGTTCTGCTCACCAAAGCTGGAATGCATCTCTCACAACCTGAATGACACCACTGCCTTTTCTTCCTTGCTGCCAACTACAGAGGTGAAAACTGGCATTGGGGCACAGCTGTCTTAGTTTCCAAAATTTCGGCTCCTTTTTTCCCCCAGTATGAGGCTTGACCCAGCTACCTCCTTAGCCCTTTTACCTGAAACTTTGAGACAGTCTTGCTCAGGTACTTGGGCTGGCCCTGAACCCACAACCCTCCTGCCTCAGCCAATACCCGGCCCCACATCCTGTTGTAATGTGGCTCTGCTGGTGCACAGGTGACTTGGGGCCCTGCGCTGCCTTTACGAACACTGCGCCCCAGGCTCGCCCCTGCACAGCTCTGCTCTGCGCCGTGTCTCCCCGCCGTGACATTCATGAGGGGACTCACTGTGTTGACTACACACTTGGCAAGGGGCAGCAGGTGAGAAGGCCAGGGGCTCACCACTCACCTCAGAGATGATGCCATGTGGTGCTGACAGAGCAGCATGGAAACTTAAAACTCGGGTGGCCAGGGCCACGTCGCTACCCCTGTCCCTTTCCAGGCCCAGCACTGGTGCCAACATTGCTGCGCTGGGCTCATTGACGCAGGCACGGCATCGCCAGCGGGCACCGAGCCCTCGGCACCAATGGCACCAAGAGCCAGCTTAAGAACACGTGGGGCACAGGGACGAGGACAAAGCAGCAATAACGGAAAGGTCTGGTGAGGGAACGCTGCCCACTTGCCAGTCTAGAAGCAGAAGCCATGCTAACATCACACTCTCCCAGAAAGCACTTTCCTTAGGGTAAAAGGTTACACCAAGCCAACTACACCACCTCAGCCAACAGCTCAAAGATCTGAGAGGTCAAAGAAACGGCTTCGAGGGAGACAGCAAGGGCCCTGCAGGAGATGATGACAAATCTGGTGGCCACTTCCTGTCCCTCCACATCCATGGACAACTGCTGAGGGCTCATCCATCAAATCAAGTTTTCACTCACATAGGAAGGACTTTTTCCTTACAGCACCAGGGTTGAGCCCAGGACCTGTGCACTCAGCTACATCATCTGTACACATAAATACACTTTTTTTTTTTTTTTTTTTTTAGTACTGAGGACTGAATTCAGTTCCTTGTGCTTGTGAGGCAGGCAGTGGAACCACTGAGCTAAATCCCCAACCTGATACTTTTTTTTTTTTTGGAGACACAGTCTTGTTAAATTGCCCGGGCTGGGATGCAACCTGAAATCCTCCTGCCTCAGCCTCCCAGAATATTAGGGTTCCAGCATGTGCCATCACGCCCGTGTCCCCCAGTGCTGCGCACAGAGCACGGGGCCTCATGTATGCCAGGCAAGTGCTGCACCACTGAGCTATACTCAAGGCCACAGCATGGCTAAGTGTCACAAGAAGCAAGGACAAGGCCCAGCTCCACTGTCGGGCCCACCCAGTTCCTGCTTCAGGTACAGAGAATCAGCCCCATGGGGAGGAATCGTTGCTAATTCCCATGGGCCCGCTTCAGCCTCATTTTAGACATTTCCAAATACTTTCTCAGGTTCAAAGAAGGCGCTTAGCTTCCTAGGCATGCCCTGCTGTCCCTCCTCGTCCTCAGCAGGACCCCCGCTTCTGGCCAGGGCTGGCAGTGGCCAACTCACCAATGTTAACCGAGTCTTCCCAGTCCTCCAGCACTTCTGTGACAATGAGCACGTACACGTACGTCCTGTGCTTCCTCTCCTGGTTCTGAGGGCAAGAGAGGGCAGGAGAGTCAGACACACTTGTGCGCATGTCCAGGGAGCCTGTGCTGGCCTCTTAGTTCCACTACTGGAAAACCCTGGCCTTGGGCTGGCTTTTCAAACCCAGGCTCCACACTCACTTTTCCTTCTCCTTTCCCTATCGACAGCTTCCCAGCAATGTTTTGACTTCTCAAGAAAAAGTCCCCTCCACCGGCGATGCAGAGCCAGACTGAGGCAGTGTCGCTGGCCACCCCGGCCCTCGGAGGCCTCCAGCCCGCGGCTACTTACCTCCCGTTCTCCCCTGCACAACCACCCTCTCCCCCGTCGAAAGGAGGAAGACGGGAAGACAGGGTGAGCAACTGCACTTGTGCGGAGGAAAAGAGGCCGGGAGACTAAGGAGGAGGAACGGCTACTCGCTGCTGTGCTGCTCTGCTGTCAACTGGGTGAAATGCAGGGGCCTCACCCAGATCGGAAGGATGTGGTTAGACTAGACACGGACTAGCGACAGTGAGACTTACCTCAAAGACTCCGACTAATCTTCCCAGAGTCCCTTTTACTCCAGCCTGAAAAGGTAAGAAGAAAAATGAACATACTGATCTCGTTATGTTGTTAAGTCTTCCCAGCAGTCTTTTGAAGAGGAAATGAGAATCAAGATACAGCTTGAGTGGACTGAGGCCCTGTGGGGCAACGGCCAGGCTGGGCACAGCGGGCTCCGGGAGCGAGCGCCCCGTCCAAAGTTCGCCAGAGGGGGGCCACCAACTGGGACCAAAGAAGCTGCGCAAAAAATGGCTTTTGCTGTTAACTGCTTCGTTTATTCTCTCGTGCAACACACACACGCCCCAGCCAATGTGAACGGCAGACAGCGTGGGTGCCACGCAGAAGGACAGGCGAGAAGGAAGAGGTGGAGGAGCGGGAGCAGCCCGCAGGGCAGCGTCCAGGGACAGCACCGCAGTGCGAGGGTGCCCCGTAGTCATGCGCTGGGGTGGCAGGCGTGCGTCCCCACACCCGATGCCCTTAATATTCGCACTTTCTATCTTCCAACACCATTTCCCATTTTTTGTGTCTTTCTGATACATCACAAATGAATTTCCAGTCTATGCCCTTCACTAATTTCCAAGTATATCCAAGCTGGCCTCTCTCCCGTTCTCTTCATATCTACTGGTTTTTACCCAGCCCTGGGGGCAGACAGCGTGGCTTCCGTTCAGCTCTTCCCTTACTCTCTGAGCCTGTGGAGTGCAGGCCCCGCGTGGGCCTGTCGGCCAGGGTGGATGTGCAGTCCACGCTCGGGTCTGGGCCTCTCTTGTGCCCAGCCGGGATGGACGGGGCCGTCAGAGGGGCACCACGGGCAGGGCGGTGCCGCACGCTCAGCACCCCTGGGCCCAGGCCTTCACACAGCCTCCGCTCCCACGACCTTCCGCTTGCTCCCAACCACGCGTCAGGAGGGACCGGGTCCCCTGACTCCCAAGGGCCGACCGCAGGCCACCCACTGCCAGCCGTATGCAATTCTGTTTCGTTCCTGATTCACCTCCCTTTTGGGCCAGGCTATGTCTTTTTGGCACCTGCTGCATGTGTTGTATATATTTATGTGTATTTGGTGGGGGCAGAAGGAACGAGAAGCGAGGGACAGAAAAACCCCTAAAAGTGCTTTCCTATCCTAGGTAATGCTAGAATTCACATTATATTATTATTTTGTTTGTTTGTTTTTGTTTTTTGAGACAGGGTCTCACTATGTAGTTGAGACTGACCTGAAACTCACTATGTAGCCCAGGCTGGTCTCGAACTCACAGCAAACCTCCTGCCTCAGCCTCCCGAGTGCTGGGATTACAGGCGTGCACCACCACGCCCAGCCACATTACATTATGACTGCCATGTTATTTGTGTAATAAATTAAAAATCAAGGTGAAATACTTTGAAACACAGTACTCAGTAAGTTTATAAAGAATGAACAAAGTTTTCAAAAGTATTCTAAAACTCTTTTTTCAATTTCAGGAATTGAACTCAGGACCTTGTGCTTGCCAGACAGGTGCAGTACAGGGCCAGGAATTTAGCTCAGTGGTTCCACCACCTGCCTGCCTTGTAAGCACAAGGACCTGAGTTTAATCCCTGGTACCAAAAAAAAAAAAAAAAAAAAAGAAAAAAAAGGCACACACTCAACTAATTGGCTGTCTCTGAGCTTTTCAGACAGGTAGGGTGCTGCTGAGCTACATCCCCAGCCACCCCACCTCTTTTTATTTGAGAAAAGGTCCCACCATGTAATCCAGACTGGC
Source organism: Fukomys damarensis (assembly GCF_012274545.1). Classification (NCBI taxonomy): domain Eukaryota; kingdom Metazoa; phylum Chordata; class Mammalia; order Rodentia; family Bathyergidae; genus Fukomys; species Fukomys damarensis. Next base: position 2,758,064 of record NW_022900932.1, read on the forward strand.
CTTGAACTCACAGCAATTCTCCCACCTCAGCCTCCCAAATGCTGGGATTATAGGCGTGCACCTAGCTCTAAAACTCTTGAGACATTTAATAGCAGAAACAACAGGCACTGATTTAAAGGCCTGGGCCCCTAGAAGACATACACTATTTTGAAATTAGTATCTGCTAACTATCCGCCAAGGAATCTTGTTTCTCTCTCACCAACATGCCAGCTTTCTCTACTGTTTTACACCCGTTCATTATATCCATCCACCCATGTGGCTTTTGGTCTCCTTGAACAGAAATGTCTATCTTTTCTTAAATTGCTCCTCTCTCTTTTTTTTTTTCTCTTGTACCAGGGATTGAACTCGGGTCCTTGTGTTTGTGAGGCAGGCAGTGGCACCACTGAGTTAAATCCCCTGCCCTCTTACATTTTTAGAAATAATTGCCCTTTGAAGCCAACCAAAACTAGCGAGCTTTCATCTCATAAATTAACCAACATAAACTGCCTGCCCGAACAAGGGAAAAGCAGAAGGGCTGGAGAGCCAGCTCGCTGCTAGATCCAGGCAGCTGAACAGTGGCCTCCAAAGGCTGTGTTACCAGCCTAGGGCTGCGAGCCAGGCGGGGAGTGAAGCAAAAGAGCAATCTGGAGAGGCTACCACTCACCTTTCTGTTCTGAAAGGTGGAGAGAACATTCCCTTTAGCAGCTACTGTCCAACTAGATTCTTTTTCCTTAGAGAAATCAAGTTTACCTGGGCATGGTGGCGCACGCCTGTAATCCCTCACTCTGGGAGGCTGAGACAGGAGGAATAAAAGCTTGAGCCTTGCTTGGGCAATTTATCCAGACCCTGTCTCCATCAACTAATCAACGATCAGACTTACAAAGAGCTGAGGATGTACCTCAGTGTTCAGAGAAACACACATCTTCCAAACTTCAAGGGAACAAATTATTTACTATTATTACAAGTCAATATAACAAAGTTTTTGTTTAACAGTAATTTCTGCATTTAACAATATATATGATTCACTGTCAGAGCAATTGGAGAAAATATAAAAGCACCTTCCAGTATGAAATAGCTGTGTTCTTTTTTTTTGGTTTTGTGAGACAGGGTCTCACTATGTAGTTGAGACTGACCTGGAACTCACTACGTAGTCGAGGCTGGTCTTGAACTCACAGCGATCCTCCTGCCTCAGCCTCCCGAGTGCTGGGATTACAGGCGTGCGCCACCATGCCCAACTACTTTCATCTTAATTAACCTTCAACTTGTACAAATTTGTCCTGAGCCTTCTTCAGATTTTAGACTAATACTAATTTAAAGTGGTCCCACCAACAATTTTACAAGAAAAAAGCAGAAAAAGATTCCAAAGTTTAATAGTTTCTAGAGCTGAGATCTAGCCATTGTCTCAGGAAGAGGACAACTGTGACAAGGATTTAGGGGCTGGGAGCGGTGTGGTGGTTCAGTACTGGCTTGCATGTGCACAGCCCTGGGTTCCATCCCAGCACAAGAAAGCAGAGGGGAGGAGAGGGGAGGGAAGAGAGATCAGTTTAGTCCGTGACAGGAAGTGGAAGATTCCTCACAGGCAGGGTCCTCCGAGACAGTGTCCCCCTAAACTACCTTACTTTTCACAATTCTCCCAGACCCAGAGTCCAACCTCATTTCCTCATTTCTCTGAAATGTTGCCCCAGCAGTCTGAGAGTGGGTTATTTTTATCTCTCACATGATGCCTGCACACTGGCCAGAGAGGTGTCAAGGCCACATCTGACCTGTATCTGGTTCCGATCTGGGGCGGTTAGATGCAGGGTATATGGAGGCTTGGTTTGGTCAGGTCAAGGTGCTGTAATGGACCCATTTTTCTCAAATCACATGAAAGCAGTTACAATTTCAATTTTTGTGTCAAAAACAGCCCCTAATTTGGAGGTGGCTATTTTAGTATATGTGCTGTGAGCACTGGAGGAGCCTATTTTAAAACTAACAGTGACAACTCAAAATAAGATAATCTATTGTCATCATTCAACCAAGAGCGTGAGTGAACCCTTGAATCTCAGAATGCAGTACCAATTCCAGCACTCAGTTAACAAAAGCCATGTAACTAAGCAGCTGCCAATTTGACAGAAGAAAAAACCAGGAGCACCTATTTCCTGGGGGAGCTTTATCGCCCGGAATGAAATGCCTTCTGGAAAGCGGTGAGGTGGGCTGAGCAGGGAGGCAGTGGGGACTCAGCTCCGCCAGGACCTCCTCCCACCACGGCACAAGACCACGTTTCCCTCTGAAACCTCATGTTCCCACAGGCGCGGTGCCGTTTCGCCTCTGGGTGCCCCTGGCCTCCTGGCCACCAGAAGGCCAGGCCCTGTGCAAGTGTGGGCCAGGGTGGCGTGAGCCAGTGCAGCCCATGGCTCTCAGGGGGCTGAGTCTGGGAGGCCTGCAGGGAAGATCTCTCACCAGGACAAGAGGCTGCGCGAAAAGAAAGCCTGTGCCTCCTTGCTGGTCAGTGGGGCCCTGAAACCCAGAGCTGCTGCAGGCATCTTGTGACAAGGCAGAGCAGTGACCCACAGGTGATGCGGCCAATTCTGGACTTCACGGGGGGACCAGAGCCACCTTAGCCAGGCCATTATTTGCAGCTGAAAGCTCGAAGAAGACTAAATCCCAAAATAACCCTCAGCATCTAAGGAAACTGGCACAGAATCAAAGTTCCCTGCTAAAGCAGTAAGCCCAGTCCCGAAGGAGCCTGGGAACAATTCCTGCAGGCACCATACAGGGAGCCCAGGATAGATGTGGGGCGCCGTGCAACCAAGACAAGAACAGGAAGCCAGCCGAGGCCGTGTGGTGAAACCATGGGGCTTATTTACCTATCTAGTGTTTTTTGAGACAGGGTCTCACTATGCAGTCCAAGCTGGCCTCAAACTTGCTAAAGTGCCTGGGTTGGGCTTGAACTTGTGGTTCTCCTGCCTCAGCCTTCCAAGTACTGGGATTAGTACACATGAATATTTGTACTCTATGTTTATTTTTCTTTTTTTTGGTACTGGGGATTTAACTAGGGTCCCTGCGCTTGCAAGGCAGGCCACCGAACCGCTGAGCTATTCCCTAGCCCTCTATGTTTATTTTTTTTAACTGCAGTGGCTAGGATCCCAGCAGCATTACGGCAGGTATAACGATTTATTCCTTCCTGTAACAGGAATGCTTTGAAAATTTCAAAAATGTGGTGCTTGCTAATGGTTTTATTAGACATCTGCTGATGGGACCCTTCATCTATCAGGGCTGCACCCTCCCTGGCCTCAGACGCGAGAATGAGAGGCTACCGCGTAGGAGTGGCTCTCGGTCAGGTATTCATCTAGCACTGGATTAGGTCTGCAGGTAGGGTGTGTCTGCACTCCTGCCCCAAACAGGAATATATTTTGAAATTTGGTAAAATTTACTCAGTCTGATCTTGCCATTTTTGGCAGGGATGGAGTGATTACTAATGTTTTAAGAACTAATGATCTTATATATAGGTTGACTATTTCTTACCTTTGTTTTGGTACCGGGATCAAACTTGGGTCCTTGCGCTTGCGAGACAGGCGGCAGAACCATGGAGCTAAATCCCTGGCCCTATTTTTTCCTTTTTTAATTTTGAGAAGGTCTTGCCATATAGCTGCAAACTCGTAGCAATCCTCCTGCCTCGGCCTTGGGAGTGCTAGGATTACAGGCATGCGCCCGGCTCCAAGTTGACCTTTTTTTTTTTTTTTAAAGTAGATTAGGGCAATTTCAGTCTAGAAAACTTTCATCAAAGTTTTCAAATAAATTGTAGCCCTGTATCATTCTTATAACTTAAAACTACAGTGATTTTCTTTTTTTGTTGTTGTTGTTATTTGTTCCATCTCTTTTATTTTCTTTGCTGAGAAAGGCTTTATTTTCTTTCGGTCCAAGATTTGGGCAGTGAAAAAGCTGCCTAGTGGCTGGAGGGAGAGGGTTAGGCCACAGCCCAGATGCTGGGTGAGCAGAAGCCCCTCAGACCCGCTGGCTCCGGGGCCTCCTAGCTGTGCTTGAGGGCGAGCCTTTGGAAGAGGTTCTCGCCCAGCCCAGCCTGCGGAGCTGAGTGAGGCGGCCGCCCATCTTCTCGCTGAGCTTCACCTGCTCATCTGGAAAGCGGCTCTCCGGGAAATCGCAGAGATGGGGTCTGTCTTGGCAGAGCCCAAGGCACGAAGATCCAGAAGAGCTTGGTTCAGGTTCTTCTGCAGGGCCAGAGCAGCTTCCACAGTGTCCAGGGTTTTGCCCCACTCGTCTTCAAAAGGTTTCTGCACGTCCCGGAAAGGCACTCGGCCACCGCACTGGTTTGCATCTTGAAGAGATACTCAGTGCCCTCACGTTTCTCCTTGGCCCACGTCCACCGGAGCCACATCCTCATGGTCGAAGTAGCAGCCCAGAGAGAGGCTGGTTGGCGGAGGCCTGCAGGCGCGGACTCACCAGGCCGTGGACAGCAGCGGAATAATCCTGGCGAATCTGAGAAGTCACGGCTGGTCAGCACCGAGGAGCTACCCACAAAAGAATGGTGTTGGCCGGTTCGGGAAGAGACAGGCAAGGCAATGGTCCCGAAATTTGTAACTGGAAGTGAATGGAGGATGAAAAAGAGGGCGTTCCCGGGTCTATTCCGTCCCAACACTGCTGAAGCCAGAGACAGATCCGCGAGACTTCCTGAAGCACCGCTCTCTTTTATTTTCTTTATTGGTCCTGCCAGAGGCCTGACTGCCTTATTAAATAGTTTACTTTTGATTTTGTCGATTGCTTTTATTTTTCCTATTAATTTCTGTCCCTTCCCTTGTTACTTCCATGCCTTATTCTCTTTGCCGAGTCCTGCTTTTTCTAGCTTCTTGAACTGACCGCCTATCTTCCCTAATGTCCATTTTGCCTTGGGATCCTGCTAAGCCGAGCCTGGGCTCGAACTTGTGACCCTCTGGCCTCCGCCTTCCAGAGTGCTGGCCAGCAGGAGCAGCTGTCTGTTTTGCTCTCTAATATCATACCTTGGCTTCAAAGAACGGACCACGCTGAGTCCGTGAGCTACAACGGTGGCTGGGCGCTCTCACCGCTGCTTGGCTCTTCTCACCGTCTAGTTTCTGTTACAATCTGTGCTTTCGCTCATGGAGTGCTCCGAACATCTTTTTGTTTCCAAATACGTTTCTCCCTTTTCAAGCTGGCTCTGTTGCTGATTTCTAATTTAGTGGCATTTTACTGGTGTATAAACAGCCTGTGACACTGATGCTCTGGAGCATTTAATATTTCTTTATGATTTAACATAATTTTTATAACCCTTCTGTGTATGCTTGGAAACTATCTATTCTTCGTGGGGTGCAAGGCTATCTCCTAATATAGCTATCTGCTCAATCTTATAAATGTTGTTATTTAACCACTCTATTTTTCTTAGTTTGCCTTTCTCTGTAAGTTTTAAATTAGATTTTCTTTAAATTTTTATTTTTGAGACAGGATCTCACTATGTGGTTCAGACTGGTCCTGAACTCACTGTGCAGCCCAGGCTGACCTTGAACTTGCAGTGATCCTCCTGCCTCAGCCTTCTGAGTGCTGGGATTACAGGTGTGCGCCACCTTGCCCAATTTAAATGAGATGTTTTAAAGTCTTCAGTTTGCTGCTGATTTGTTCTTTTCCCGTCAAGTTTTGCTTTACGTAGACAAAGACTTACTAGGTGCACACCACGTTCATGACAGCTACACCGTCTTGGCAGGCTGCGTGCTCCTTTTATTAATATGAAATGTCATTCTTATTTCTTTAAATGTTTTAATCTTAAATTCTGCTTTGTCTGATCTTATAATTACTATCTCATTTTTCTTTTCATCAGTATCTGCCTGATGTGTATTTTTCTTTTTTGGGGGGGTACCAGGGATTGAACCTGGGACCTTGTGCTTTCAAGGAAGGCAGTGGAACCACTGAGTTAAATACCCAGCCCTGACATATATTTTTCTATTGCTCATTCTTGGTCATCTAGGATTACTATGTTTGAAAACAACATTAAAAAAAAAAAAAACCCAAAATATAGTTCTGAAGTCTTATTTTCTCTTTAGTCCACATCTATTAGTGAGTTAAGTTTAATTATAAGCAAGTTGTACTGACTGCGACTTAGCCTGGAAATAGCTTTTCCCCACATTTACTTCCTGTGTGGAGAACTCCGCAGCAGGCAGCTGGGCCCTGTGAAGTCGCTCAGTGAGCAGCAGGCTGTAAGTGGCAAGTTAGCCAGCCAAGGCAGGCCTGCCTAGGGGCCGGTGCGTTCAGCAGTTTGATGAGCACAGACTCTAGGGGAAAGGACTGCATTTCGTATGTGCCGAAGCCACTGTGGGCTGTACTGGAGTTCAGTGGAAAGTGAGCTGCGGATGTTTTCCCTATGACTACAATCCTTTCCCGGAATGTGGAGCTGGATGGGAGAGCAAATGCAACTGCTCTGGAAGACTTCTGGACTCCACACAGTTAGCAGAAGGCAACTGGCTCCTGTCCCAGTAATTCAACCTCTATTCAGAGTTCCAACAAAACCGAGTTCAAATATAGTACCGTACTCTCCAACGGGACCCACTGAATTAACTGTTCATCAATGGGTGGCATTCAGTGATGTGTGACAACACAGCCAAGCTGAGTGAAAAGATTTAAGAGGCAGATAAGAAAAGAAATGGCACAGGACGCCAGGGCAACCCTAAGGTAAAGAGGAGGGTGAAGTCAGCAAAGGTAACAAGGTTCAGGAGAAACATCAATAAAGTTAGGGCCTTGGAAACCTACTAGAAAAAAAATCACTCAAAATCTGGTGTGATGGCACACGCCCCAGAAGATCCCAAGCTCAAGCCCAACCTGGGAGACCCAGCCCGGCGGGTTGTGGGGTACAGGATGCAGCTCAGTGTGAAAGTCCTGAGGCCCAGCACCACCACCACCAAAAGAGGTTATTCAAGCTACTCCTCCCCGACAGTTCTCTGTTCCAGCCTCTGATGCTTCCTCTGGGCCCAGAGATAACGCAGGAGGCTTGCGCCTTGTGTGAATCCACGTCTCACAGGAGGCATGAGAAAGCAAATGATCACTCTTACTTTAACTTGGTAGGTAGCGACATAACTAGACAGTTCTAAATTCATGAATGCCAGCATCACCAACAAAAGGGACCACATAATATACACACCACCAGTACTCTTCAATTCTCAGCTACTGAGCATATCTGATGGTTCTTCATGGATCACAGAATTCATTCTTTATCCTTTTAAAAATTAACCTAGTCTAGGGCCAGGAATTTAGCTAAGTGGTTTCACTACTTGCCTTGCAAGCACAAGGGCCTGAGTTCGATCTCCGGTACCAAAACAAAACAAAACAAAACCTAGTCCCCTGGAAATAGCTGTCTCAGTGATCTGAACGTGAACCACTCCTTTTCCCAGTAACTTTTCCTCCACCAAATATTCTATGTAAAGAAAACCTCTAAAAATAGCAAGATCAGGGTTTCAAAGCTGAAAATATTACAACAGAAACAAAGCTCAAAATCATTCCCTTAGAATTCCTTGGGGAAGGAAAGGTGGCTATATCACTAAGTACTTTACTCATTTTTACAACTGTTTATTGAATTCCTACTTTGGCCAAACTCTGGGGCAGTTAAAAACTAAAAAGAAAAAAAAAAAAAGAGAGAATTTTTAAAGCAAAGGTTTTTGTAGACTTCCTCGCCCTCCCACTGGCCATGCTCAAAGCAGCTGGGCGGTTCCCCTCCAATGCCACCCCATGCACTCACAGAAACACGAGCAGGCCTGTGTTTCAGGAGACTTTCTCTTACTCAACAGGGACCACACTTGCCATCTTAGGTAGCTCCCTACCAGAGGGCTCTCCACATGAGAACAGGCAGCTTCCTGTGCTATGCTGAAGGCCCTAGGTGATGGTAACAGGTAACAGGACCGGCTGTGACCCACCCCCGTCCCACGATGAGCACTTGCATCGCGCTAATATTTGCTCTCACCAATGAGGCGGTGACAAATGTCCAGTGCACACTCCTCTGTGCACACAAAGAGCCCTTCTCAGCAGATGCCTGCAGGAGAAGATGCTGGGGTGAGGGAACTAAGGGGCAAGGAAGCCAGGAGACACAGTGAGTCCACGCTTGTGTCAGAGGAGAGACTGGCCCTTCTGGGACAGAAGAGCTGAAGGACTGCAAAGGCTGGGACAGTAGAAGGTGACAGCAGAGCCATACAAGGGAAAAAATACATCAGAATGTTATGCGCGCTATGAAAAACTTAAAATTTTATTTTTTACTTTTTTGTTTTTAAAATAGCCACACTAAATATAAATACTATAGAGCTGGGTGTGGGGTCACATGCCTGTAATCCCAGCACTTGGGAGGCTGAGGCAGGACGACTGTTTTAATTTAAATTCGAGGCCAGCATGGGCTACACAGAGTTTAAGGCCTGCCCAAACTACATGATAAGAACCTGTCTGAAAAACTACATATTATACAAGGAAATGACCACTTATACATCAGGCTAGAAAGTCACGACTGCTTCCACCAAATGGAGTAAGGTGAAAATCCCAGGGGTCCCAGGCAGCAGGGACAGGGCTGGTATGGTACCAGGGATCCAACTTGGGACTTTGAGCTTGGGAGGCAGGCAGTGGAACCACTGAGCTAAATTTCCAGCCTGCAATGCATTTTGTGGGGTTCTTTTTTGTTGCTTTTTGGTTGGTTGGTTTTTTTGAGACAGGGCCTCACTATGTAGTTGAGACTGGCCTGGAAATCACTATGTAGCCCAGGCTGGTCTCGATGCATTTTGTTTTTAATGTTCTTAATTAAAAAAAATTTTAATAGTGCATGTTTGTAGTACATAAGGATTACGTTTATCATGGAGTTGGTAATGCATAGCATGGATTCTTATGCAATGTTGTGAACAGAGGAGTAAAAAATGTGTGTTTTTACTAAGTCCTGACAGTCCACAGCGGGGACATAGCTCCAATCCCACAGACGCCACGCAGGAGCATGGTCAACAGACTGATCATGCATGAGTGACTTAGGGAGAGGGGCACCCACTGTATCACTGTACTTCATAGTTTCCAGCTCAAGATTTTCAGTATAGTTTGCATATAATTAATATTCATGCCTATATTCTTTTGAACATTTTATTCTGAAAAATGTCAAATCTACTGAAAAATTCTAGATGGGCATGGTGGTGCGTGCTTGTAATCCCAGCACTCTGGGGGAATGAAGCAGGAGGACCACAAGATGGAACCGGGCCTGGACAACTTATCAAGACCCTTTCTCAAATTAAAAAACGAGTAGAGGATGCAGATCAGTGTAAAGGCCCTAGGTTTAATACTCAGTACTGCCGGGGTAGGGGGTGGTTGTCAGGGGTTTCTTTTACAGTGTTCATATTTTAAAGTTTTGCTACTAAATTATACACACACACACACACACACATGTATATGTATTTTCATAGACATGATTCCTGGTTAAGGTTATAGGGTTATATATGTATAATATTTTATGTATGGGGCAGGGGATTTAGCTTAGTGATTCTGCTGCCTGCTTTACAAGTACAAGGTCCCACATTTGATCCCTGGTTTGAAAAAAAATTTTTTTATGCATGTATAATCCTTCTTTTCTCCTTTTATTTGGGGGGAGTTCAAGCTGGCCTTGAACTGACTATGTAGCCCAGGCTGTTCTGCCTCAGCCTTCCAAATGCTTGGATTACAGGTGTGTAGAACCATGCCCAGCTCCTTCCTTGCTTCTCTGGTACTGGAAATTGAACCCAGGTCCTTTGCACTGAGCTATATCCCCAGCCTTTTTTTTTTTTTTTGGTATCAGGAATCGAATTTAGGACCTTGCGCTTGTGAGGCAGGCACAGTGTCACTGAGCTAAATTCTGGTGCCCCTCAGCCTTTTCTTATTAACAGGGTTTTACTAAGTTGTCTACACTGGGCTTGAATTTGTAATTCTGCTACAGCTTCCTGGCATGCTGGGACTGCCGGCGTACACCACTGTGCCCAGCTAGTTCTGGGTTTTAAAAAATCATGTTATCTCCCTGATAAATTCTGTGATATCTCACCTACCACCTCTATTTGCAACTGCTTGAAGGGCCAGGGATTTAGCTCACTGGTTCTGCCACCTGCTGCACAAGTGCAAGGACCTGAGTTTGATCCCCGGTACCGGAAAAAAAAAAAAAAAAAAAAAAAAAAAAAAAGAAAGAAAGAAAGAAAGAAAAAGATCAGGTACAATTGCTCAGGATGAGTAATAAAAGAAAGATGAAAATACAACACAGTCACACCGAACCTTTACTTTTCCTCCATTCCAAATAAAGCCCAATATTTATGAGCTGAAAGGTAGCAGGGCCAGTCATAGCGGCAATGCCTGTAACCCCAGAGGTAGGGGACGGCTGGGAGTCTGGGGCCAGCCTGAGCTGCACAGCGAGACCCTATCTCAAAAAACAAACCAAAAAAGAATCTTTGGAATTAAAAAAAAAAAAAAAAAGAAGAAGGTAGCAAGGTAAAAGAAGAATTTCTTAAATTACCACCAAACAGTCACAGACTTTAAATATTCTGCTGTTGTATAACAAGATGCATGCAATCCCGATTTCCTGTTAGAGACAGTTCTTGGACACCATCTGGAGCCTTCTGGGCTCCAGGTAAAAACAGCACAACCACTTTCCTGCAGGGCGTGGCCAAGCAATCGGGCTAAGAAGGTACAGATTTTAAAAATAAAGTTCATTATGGCATCTGGGGCGCATGTGTGTTACGGGGGATGTAATCCAGGAAAAGTTCTAAAACTGAGCCAAAGCCCAATCCCTTTTTTAAATTTTTATTTTGAGACAGGGTCCTGCCATGGTGTCCAGGTGGGGACTGAAGTTGTGAACCTCCTGCCTCAGCCTCCCAAAGTGCGGGATTCCAGGCACGTGCCCCACTGGCACTGTGTACATTCTCATTTGAAAATGGTAATGGACTGAGAAGGGCTGAAACAGATTCTTTCATTTTATTTATTTTTTTGTACCTGAGATCGAACTCGGGACCTTGCACTTGTGAGGCAGGTGGCAGAACCACTGAGCTAAATTCCCGGCCCTATCAAAGACTCCTGACAGACTCAGAGGGGACAGATTAGCAAGGCTGGAGAGGGCAAGAAGCAGCACTGAGCTCAAGATTCCCACAGAAAGAAACGCCAAAGACACCACATTACGGACACTCTCCCCAACTGCAACAGTCTTACTTCACGTCCCGTGGCATGTGGAGGGTGGGAGGGAGCACAGCAAGAGACATCACAACCTGAAGCCATGTCCCATCCAGTGCTGTGATGGCGGAGCTGCCAGCAGGGAGCTAGGACGAGGTGTGGGAGCCATGGGCGTGTGGGTGGGCACTGTGCACTGCACTGTTTTACTCTTGTGGCAGTGGTTGGCATCCAGGGCCCTGCGCAGGCCAGGCAAGGCCCTTACTCTGAGCTGTGTCTCCAGCCCTTTGGACATTTTATTTGAGACAGGGTCTCACCAAGGATCGGACGTGCAGTGCTCCTGGCTCTTGCGCCCCAGACGCCAGGACACAGGTGTGCCACACCTGGGTCTACGTGGTTGCAGGTTAATCAGATGCGTGTGCGATGTTACTCAGTTTGTTTCTGGATGCCCTCTATCTTCGTGAGAACACGGGAAAGAAGATAACAGGCGAGAGGGGTGGAAATACGATGGGAACAGAAGACTGGGCAGTGCTAGACCCAACTTCTCTCTGTCAGCTATGGCTTCATCTTTCCCACTGCACTAGCAAAAAGGAAGAGCTCTCAACACACAATGAGGTGCTGTACCTTCTACCGTGGGGGACTGGTTCATACACCTGTGCTGCCCTTGTGAAGGCCCTGGGACAAAGTGAGCTGGTACCATAGTAGGATTTAGACTATAGAGAGCTACGGCTTTTACAAAGGGAGAATATTTTAGCTCTCTTTTTAAGTATGGTTGCTAATGTTTAAGTGCAACAGATTTATGTTTATGAACTCAGCCAGTATGCTGTTTGTTTTGGTTTATTTTTTTAAGTACTGCACACTGAACCCCAGGCCTTTGCACTGAGCTGCCTCTCCAATCCTTTTAAAAATATTTTAAATTTGGCAGGCTGGGGATTTAGCTCAGTGACACCACACTTGCCTGGCAAGTGCAAGGTCCTGAGTTTGATTCCCAGTATTGGAGAAAATAAAATTTGAGACAGGGTCTCACCAAGTCACTAAATTGCCCAGGCTGGCCTTAAATTCAAGATCTTCCTGCATCAGCCTATGACTACAGGTATGCACCACCACACCTGACTCATGTGCTTGATTTATAAAGCCATGCTAAACAAGCTGAATTTAATGGCAGCCGAGTAGTGGGATTATGCAATGATCAGCTGCCTGCCTAATAATCCTATTCCATTCATGTTCAATAGAAAATTTTTCAGTAATAATATAAATATATGTTCAAAGCAGAGAACATGATAACCTATGAGCTAATCCAGAGAAAACCACTGTATCAACACTGGCAGACACTCTTTCAGGAAGCACAGCATTAGGAAAGTGAGTGTTGAAACAGGAGGCCCTGGATTCAGATGTGAATGTGAGTCTTAAGTACACCAGGCTGAACACAATTTGTTCCACTGATCTCATAGAACCATAGTTTTTTTCTCACCTATAAAATAACAGTTCCTACTGCACAGGGTCTGAGGATCAAGAAGACAACGACCACGTGCCAGGTGCTTTAGGACAGCTGACACCCAGAGAGCAGACAAGCACTGTTATCTCTTCCTCTGTCTAAACAAATGCACGGCCACAGCTCGTCTCCCCCAAGACACCTCATCTTCAAGGCCCTCCCTGCCTTTCTCCCTTCCTTTTCTGTACTGGGGATTGAGTGTAGAGGTGCTTTACCACGCAATTACACCCTCGGCCCTTTTTAAAGATTTTTAAATTTTGAGATAGGGTCTCCCTAAATTGCCCAGGCTGACCTCGACTTGCAATCTTCCTGCCTCAGCCTCCCGAGTAGCTGAGACAGTTTTGTACCACTGCATCCAACAAGACATTTCTTCCCTACCAAATGGTTTCACATCATAAATGGTGATACATTCTGCTTCCATCTCTCAGGAACATGCTGCAGCTGTCCATTTACAGGACTCTGGGTAAAGCCGCCGCTGGCATTTCTTCACAGGTTGTCTGTTTTTATAGCAATGACCTCACTGATCTGAGCAGCACAGCAAGAGAGTGAGAAAAAGCAATGGATGCAGGGGAAGGCAGCCATCTAGAGAAGGAGCAGAAGCCAGCTGGCTGCTCGGCTCACAGGGACGCAGGGATCTCCTATAGGAGGCTGTAACTAGGCAAACCAATCAGGGCCTCTCTAGGGAAACTGAGAAACAGTCAGCACAAGGCAGAGAAAACACGAAGAGGAGGCCGAGCAGAGGTGAAGAGTGCAGCGCAGGCCCTGCTCCGCGGAAGAGCGCGGAACCGCTGCTGTGTCACACCCAGTTACCCACAGTCACCCACCTCTGTGACCCAAGCGTCCAGCTCCGTAGGCCGGACTGGGCAGCTGCTGTGACCCTGTCGCGTTGCTCTCACTTAACAGGGACCCAAGGATCACCTCTACTCTGGACAGCCCGGAAGCACCCGCCTCAGCGGCACTTTCGTGGCCACCCACGGCTTTACCGACTGCATTCACACTCGCTGTGTGTTAGCGCTGAGGGGACCGAATCAGCTGGCGCTTGACAGGACGTACATGCAGAGTCCAGCACGAGCCACGGGTGAGCAGCACTGATGGCGGCTACAACCCGGACACGCAGCGAGACAAACCGGCTGGGAAGAACTAGAGACCGGGGAGGAAGCCACTGCTACAGCTAGGACCGTAAACACTCCAAGACCCATGTGTCGCAGGCTTGGTTCCCAGCTCAGTGCCCAGAGGTGGCGTGAGTTTTAAGAGGCGAGGCCTGGTGCAAAAGGCTCAGGTCCCCTAGGGCCTTCAGCGGGACTGTGGGGCCTGGTCTCTTCCTCACTGCATGGAGAGCGTCTGCAACCATGGTGCACTCACCACAGGCCCCAAAGCCCAGACTGCAAGCTTCTCCCTGTGGAGGGGAAGCAGCTGTGGAAGGCAGCAAGTGACTCACAGAGGGTGCTCAGGTGTTTGTCGCAGTGACAATGGACTGACACACAGCCTCCCGTGGACAGCACTGCAGCAACTGCCCCACACCCACTCTCGCCCGTTGGGGGCGCTGCAGAATTCTGGCCATGCCTGGTTCCAGGGCCGGGTATAGTACTGGCTGACCAAGGTCCTAGTCTGTTAACAGGATCACTTCTTCTAGTGTTACAGCAAGTATCTTTAATCAAATATAGGAATAAAAAAATTAAAATCATAATAGAAGTAGCTTTTATGTTAGGAGATTAGAGCCAGCACTAGGCCCTAGGTGTCAGCCTCTACCACAGGGATTCCCAGGGCAAGGAGCTTTTCGTTATGCCCCTCTCACTTCGGGGTGGTTCTACCCAGCAGCCTCCTCACAGCCCACTAAAGGGCCGGCCACATCTTCTCCGCCCGGAATCGCTTCTGCTACTCTGAATATGCACTCTGGGCGTTTCTTCAGCATGTGCAGCCCTGTCCCAGCCACTGTGCCAGACACAGCCGTTACCTGCTTTCCACCCTCCGAGGTGCACATGAGGCCCAGAAGAGAGGCTTCTGTGTGGGAAATGAGACCTGAGCCTGCAGAGGTTATGGCCTAGTTATGGATGCTAGGTACAGGTGAGACTGCAGGAAGGGGTCCAGAGCAAGGAGAGAGTCCTCAGGTGTTCCACAGTAGGGTTGGTCTGAGGGACTTCAGCAAGAGTTGGACAAAGAAATACAGCTTGGAGATGTTCTAAGAGCTATTTTGTATGTCCCAAGAATCAATCTTAAATAGTTTTTAAAAATACTACCTATACCAAAAAACCCACAACTACCTGTGGGTGCTAGGGCCAGTCCATGAGGACGATAAATCGTACACCACCAAGAAACAAGTCCTAAGTCTGCCAACCTGAGTGGAGCGGAGCGCGGTGTTGCACCAACAGAGGATGGAGAAACACCAATTCCTTCCCCTTGGTTTTTAAATTGCAATCGATTTTCAGTCTTCCCCTGAACTCTTGAAATAAGGGACTAAGGGTCCATGACTTGACTTCTGTTTATGCTCGAGTATCTGGTAAGATACACCTGCGGGCCCAGGAGCTCAATACATGTATCCTGGACATCAAGTGATTCCATGTAAAAAGGAGAGGCTGTGGGCTGGGGATTTAGCTCAGTGGTTCTGGAGCCTGCCTCGCAAGTGCAAGGACCCGAGTTCGATCCCCAGTAACAGGGGGGAAAAATAAAGAAGAGGCTGTTATTTCCTAAGCAGTACCATTACCAGCCTAGGTAACACAACTACTGCTTTGGCCACTTCCGAGGCGAGAAGTCAGGAAGCACAGGAAAGAAGGGCCTCTTCCTCTTCTTCATTCCAAGGTTAATTAGAATGAGCTATCATACTGACCCAGTAAGCTCCTCTTACTGCCTACGACCAATACTGGACCCTCTCCACAGGCAACGGGCCATGCTGTGAGAGGTCCCTGGGAAGCCACAAAGGACCATGAGGTACCTCACATGTGGCCCCCACTGTGAGCCTCTTCCTACAGGGAGAGCCCGCTAAGCACTCCCATGTCATGAACAATCACAGTTGCACCAAGAAGGCATGCAGAAAGCATGAAACACTGTCTTCCTGGGATCGCGTGTGCACTCAGGGAGCAGGGATGGACTGGAGAACCGCGTGACAGGACAGCCTTCTCAGCACGTACCTCCTCACACACCTCGCGGACGGCTGCCACCCCCGGCTCCTCCTCGGGCTCCATGCCTCCTCCAGGGACGATCCATCGGTCTGGGTGGCGACTACTGCTCACAAGCAGCACCTGAAGTGACAAAGGTCAAAGGGCAGGGTTAAAAATGCAAGACAACTCGGTGAACACGTTCAGAATCCAAACACCACGACGCCCATCATCACTAAGCCCGTTCTTCATTTATTCCTGTCCAAATCAGCTCCATCTCATTTCACAAAGAGGAAAGGCATCTGCTGCTGACGATGGACGGCTGCTCCCTTGACTCTTCCCTTACGTTCTTGGTCACCTGTCCTTCTGTCTTCTCATCCATTTCTTTGAAGCCCTCACAACACACATTTGAAAAGCTGACAGAAAGACTAAAAATCATGACTGACAGCCTAAAAGCACCCAAGTCTGGCCAAGGGGAGGGACTCACCATAGCCGTCCGTCATCACATCCCCACTCCAGGCAACTCTTCTGCCCACCGAGAGGCAGCACAACTCTGTCAACCAGGACATTTTATTAAGAAATAGAAAACTAAACAAAAACACTGATGTTGAATACAATTTTAGTGAAATAAAAACAAGAAAGAACAGCTTTAGGAGGAGATTTAGCTTAGTGGTTCCGGTGCCTGCCTTGCAAGTACAAGGACCTGAGTTCGATCCCTGGTACCAAAAAAAAACAAAACAAAGAACAGTTTTATTACTTCAAACTGATGTAGTATTCAGGTCAAGGATGAAATAACTCCAATTTCTCAAGTCTGGGATGGATGGAGGCTAAACAGTCACCTGAATGCCATACTTGGATCCGGAGTCTGGCTGACATCACAGTATTTCCAAAACTACAAGAACTCCCAACTGTTCCTAGAAGCGCTGTGCTCTGGTGATGTCTTGGAGCCGCACCCCTGTTCTGACCATAATTTCTCCGGAGCACTTAGTTTCCACTGCTGTCACCACTGCTACCCAAAAGGAAGTGTCATTCTCCAGCCCTCAGACTCCGCCACCGCTTCTGGTCAGTGACTTTCCAGTCATTGTCTCCCTCACCTTTTCATCTCTGCAAGTACAGGCCCTTGGAAATTCCCACTCTATCCCCTTCCTTTCCTTTCCTCCTGATTATTACAGAGTCTCCTGATGCTCATCTACAAAACCTGTGACCTTTGGACCAAGAGAAGACCAAGAGAAGGGAATCTGACTCCATCTCAGTCACCAATATGCAGCCCACAGACTGAAAACACACCTGAGATTACAAGCACTGTTCTGAAATGTGTGAGCTCTGCTTTGATGAATGTAATGCAGAAGGATCTAAAGTACCACAAAGTCCAGTCTTGGGCTCTGAGTATGTATGTTCAGGGAACAGAATGGCATTCCGTGTGGCAGCTCCATGAAATCTTGCCGTTAAAAGCACAGTCCTGGACCAGGGATTTAGCTCAGTGAAACCGTACCTGCCTCACAAGGTTGTGAGTTTGATTCCTCATACCAAAAAAAAAAAAAAAAACCCAAAA
>NW_022900932.1:2775436-2785874 GCF_012274545.1 Fukomys damarensis
ACCAGTCCCCATTGGATTCCTACCACAGACAAAAGTTAACACAAAGTTAACTCAAAATGGAACAAACCAGGCCCTGGGTTCACTTCCCAGTAATGCTCCCTCTTCCCGAAAGACCCGAATTAAATGTAAGGGGTAAAACTAAAAACAGAAGAAAACAGGTGTGACTCTTCACAATTGTGGACTTGGAGAGATATACCAAAACTCATATATATATGACACCAAAAGCATGGTGCCATCAACAAAATAAAATAAACTGGACTTCATCAAAAGAGATTAGGAAGAATGTGAAAAGCTGACCTACAGAATGGGAGAAAGTATGTGCAAATCACATAGCTAACAAAGCTCTGGCATCTAAAGTATGTAAAGAACTCTTACAGTTCAACAAAACAACCTTTTCTCCAAAGACACACATGTGGCTGAAGAACACGTGAAGAGGGTGGCACCATCAGTCACTAGGAACGCAGGGTACAGCCACAAGGAGACCTACGCCGTGCCCACTAGCACAGCCGTGGTCACACAAGAAAGCAAACCTGCAAACACAAGATGCGTGGCGAGTACCGGCTGGATGTGTGGAAATCACAGGCTGACGCTGCTAGGGGGGAAAGGAAAATGATTCAGCTGCTATGGAAAAGCCTGGTGGTGACACACGCCTGTGATCCCAGCACTAGAGGAGGCTGAGGCAGGAGGCCTGTAAATTCAAGCCCATCCTGGGCAACTCAGCAAGACCCTGTCTCAAAACTCAAAAATCAAAAATGGAGCTAGGGATGCAGCTCAGTGTGAAAGTCCTGAGTTCACTTTCCAGTACTGCAAAAAAATAAAAAATAAAAAAAAAAAAATAAATCACCATTAATTTAGTAATTAAACTCCTAGGTACATACACAGAACTGAAAATAAGTACTCAAATACTTGCACACAAATACACACAGCAGCACTACTCACAAAAGCCAAAAGGTAGAAAGAATCCAAACATTCCCCCAGTGGATGGATGAATGAAGGAATAAATGTGCATACAGATTGGGTATGGGGCGCATGCTTGTGATCCCAGAAATCCGGAAAGCGGAGGCAGGAAGATCGCAAATTCTAATCTAGCCGGTGTACTTTGGCGAGTCAGCAAAACCCTTTCTCAAAAAAAACAAAAACTGGGCAAGGTGGCACCCAGCACTTACAAGCTGAGGAATGAGGACTGATCGCAGTGAGGTTGAGGCCAGCCTGAAGACAAAACAAAACAGCTGGGGATGCAGGTCAGTGTGAAGGCCCTGGTTTTTATCCCCAGTGCCAGAGAAAAACACAAACCTGGCATGCGCACACGAAAGAGTGCTTGGCCATAAGAAGGAGTGAATGACACACGTGCAACATGAATGGACCTTGAAAACACCACGCTACATGAGAGTCCAGGCACAAAACAAAAGCCTGATCCAGTTTACATGGAGGATGCAGAAGAGGTAAATTCACATGACCAGGAGGCGGTTCGATGGTTGCTGGGATAGCAGGAGGTGGAAAATGCGCAGTGTAACAAGCCCGCAGTTTTGTTTTGAGGTGAGGAAAGTGTTTTGGAATCAAGTGAGAAGCAGTGGCCGCACAATGCATAATAACTAACTCTTGGAAGCAGCCTCTAAGTCCCCCTGGCAGAGAAATGGACAAAGGAAGTAGCATTTACACACAATGGAGCGCCACCCTGCCATAAAGGAGGTCATGCTGAGGCGTCTGTAGGAAATGGATGGGCCCCGGACTGTCATGTGAAGCAAGCAAAGCAGACTCACAAGCTTAAACACTCAGAAAGGGCGAAATAAAAGATGGACACAGGAAGCAGGGAGCTGGATACCTTTTAATGGGAGGGGATCCAGAGAGGGAGGGAGGGCGAAGGAGGAAAGGGAGAAGAGGGTGTGACCAACACATACTGCAAACGTGCACTAATCAAAATAAGTGAAAAAAAAGAATACTATATATTCTTAAAAAAAAAAAAGCAGTGGGCCCTCAAAGCCAATAAAGCACTTATTCTAAAATGGTTTATTTGGGATGGGGATGTAGCTCAGTGGCGCTGCACTTGCCTGGAAAGGGCAAGGTCCTGAAAAAAAAGGTTAGTTTTAGTTTATATAAATTTCTTTTCTTTTCTTTTTTTTGGGTAGTGGGGATTGAACTCAGGACCTTGTTCTTGTGAGGCAGCTGGCAGCACCACTGAGCTAAATTCCTGGCCCTGGTTTTTTGAGACAGGGTCTTGTTTTGTAATTCCAGGCGGCCTTGAACTCCTACCTCAACCTCCTAAGTGCTGGTATTACAGGTGTGCGCCCAGCTTATTACATAAATTTCATCTCAATTTCTAAAAAAAAAAAAAAAGAAGTAATTTTAAGATCATAGTAATTTTTTATGACTTATTTTTAAAAATTTAAGATCATAGTAATATTTTAAAAGTGGAGAGAGTCCATGCTACTACTTTCTTCCCTACAGTACATGCCCCAAAGGAGTGGCTTCCAGGTCATCCTTAGCTCTATATTATAAATTATAAATTGATATTCCACACTATTTCCATAAAAGAAAAGGGGATTGCTACCATACTCATTCTCTTCAATAAAAGACTGACCTTTATGTTTAAACATTCCTTGTAAAAAAATACATGCCTATACTTTGGCATGTATGTTAATTCAAGTTGAAAAATTTTAAGACAGTCCAAAGACAGACAATGGCATTTAAGGTATACCATAACTACCTAACCTGTAACAAGACTCAGAAGAAAAAGTAGTAAGATGGGTTAATTCATCACTGACTTGTACAAATGGAAAATCTTTCATCCCTTACCTTCCAGGCAAAATGTTCACGAGAAACCCTAAACCTATGTATTGCTTTAAAGGCTGACTAGAAACATTCAATTAAGCCATAGTCCAAATGAAAAAACCTTCATTTCAAAGAAAAAGCAAAGCAAAAGAAAACACTGTCCTACAATATAACCAATTTCTACATGTCAATGTGAACGATTAGTAAACCTGACATGTGTTCTGTTCTACACACTCAAAGCACGGCTGTGTGTCCTGACAAGGCTGGAGAAAGTCAGCCTCTGTACTTTCTATCACACTTCAAACACTATATACATAGCTCACCTCACTAAGTTTCCTTTACAACCTGTTGAGAATTTATTGGGAGGGGGGAAAAGAAACAGAAGAGGAAGAGGTAAAGAAAAGTAAGCAAACAAGCCAAATCTAAAAGTCCTCTACTTTACCCAGGGGTTTTACCCCTTCCTGGTGTTGTTTTGGGGTGTTTTTTTTTTTGTTTTTTTTTTTGGTACCAGGGATTGAACTCTGGTCCTTATGCTTGCTGAGGCAGGCAGCTGAACCACTAAGCTAAATCCCCAGTCCTCCTTCCTGTCTTATAAAACACTGAATGATGCTCTGGCAGTAGATTTTTTTTTTTAGTAGAAAGTATCATTTTATGAGTAAGGAGATAAAGAGTACATACACAAATTTAATGATAAAGGTATGTTTACAGCTCATTTCCTCTCTTGAATTACAGAATTTCAACAGTATATAACACCTACTGTTGCAGCAATGCATGAGAAATTTAGCTAAAGATACAGTAACAAAAATCCTGTAAATACTCAAACTTCAGTTAAGACAATAATAAAATAAAGAAAATTTCCTTCCAAAAAAGGTATCCAAACACAATGGTTCAGGTACCCCATGTATTTTAGTCATATGTCATGTGAAGCAAGCTTTTCTGTATGCCTTAAGTAAAATTTTATAATCAATTAAGGAAAAACAAGTTTCATATTCAAAAACACTTTCAGAATACATAATTAACTGACAGTAGTCTTTAGTTTTGATTTCAGTGGTGTTCAAAATACTAAATGGAAAACTCTAGGAAGAAATCATTGCTAAGTTTAAATTGTATGTCAATCTGAGTCGTGCAATGAAATCTTACGCTGCTCTGCTCAAACCCTAAGTCACACCTTTGTCCGTGGTATCCACATGGGTATTTAAGTCACTGTCTCAGTTACTGGAGTGGCTGTGAAGGAACCGCAGAGTTCAGCACTCTCTTTGATTTCAGATATACACGGGGGGTTAATAAAATATATCCCTAGTAGATACAGGGCGACTACTTTATTAATAAAAAGGCCTGCTTACAAAAGTTACTGCACTGAAGTCTTTAAGTATAGAACATTTTGTTACTTTTGTTGAATCTTCTCATGTATTTCTTCAAGAGCTGCTTCTTTCTCTCTCAGCACCTGCTTAAGTCTTACTTTTTCACTCGGATGTTTTCTTCCAATTCTGGTGGTGTCACTGGGAAAAATATCTTCAGTATGTTATTAAAGGAATGACTTGGTTCAAAAATTATATTTGTGTTCAATGCACCTTTCTGCTGCCTCTCTTGGGAACTATTTTATATTGGTTTTCTTTTCTTCTCTGGTTTTGCTGTGACTTTGGGAGAATGTCATGTTGCGATATATCTGAAGTTGGCAAAATACTGCTAAGGGTTTCAGAAGTCGTGACCTTTGTTTCCCCATTTGTGACTGTGTTAAAAGCACTTTCAAGTTTTCCTCCTCTTTGTGTGATCCATCTTTTTAATGGTTTTTGCTTTTCTTGCTAATATTCTGGGGTTTTTTCCTCTTCCTTTCCCAAACTCTGTCTCTTTGTATGTACCACTCTTCACCAAACTGCTGAAGTAATCAAAACCTTTTCCAGAGCCCAAATGGTCAGGAATTCAAGTAAGGCAAACTCTCCTATCTTTAGGGAGACCAAATATCTTTTTAAATTCAGCATCACTCTTCAAGTATGATGCCTTATTGATGCTTTCTTGAGACTCTTTCTCCACCTTGCTTTCTTGAGTACAATTTTCTAATGTTGATACCATCTCATTCTGGATCACGGTGACGTGTTGCCTGACTTTTCCTCAGCAGGTTTCAGGAAGACCCTCTGTAGCTTACTGGACATTTTAGAGGGGTGAGGGACAGTACATCTAGGAATGTGGGTAGTTTCGCCAGGGTTCTCATAAGGGAGAGAACAGGAGTAAGAGAATATTGGGCTGCAGTTGCCAGCAACTACGGAGAACACCGGCTAGCTTTTGTGAATTGCCTATCTCCAACCTCCAAAAAGAGGCGGTACAGTTGTTCCTGTTTTTATTTTACTTCATTCCTTACTTTTAGGGTACTAAGGAGGGAATCCAATGCCTTGCACAGAAATTCTTGCTCTGAAATTGACTTCTGAGATATAAAATACTATAGAAAAGGAAATCAATTGGCAAAGCTCCTGAAGGATCCCGAAAGTGACACCCAAAGGGGAAAATACAAGACCTCCCCATTTGTCATTTATTCAACAAACGTTCACTCAGCTCCACCAGGAAGCAGGAAGCAGAGACAGCAGTGCTGTGAGAGGAGGCGGCCAGGTGTCCGGGCTTCAGACAGAGTGCAGAGTGGGGCAGACGTGCACCCACAGACCGAGTCCTGCTCTCACGGGACAGAGGCTCCACACAGCAAGAGGAAGCAACAGGAGGGCAGGGACAGTTTTGGTTCCACATGGACACAGGGCACCATTGCACCGATCAGGATCACATGCGTACAGTGACACTGCAAAGAACTACATGGGAATGACAGATGTAAAGGGGGAATTTTTATCACTTAGACTTTAAAAATACCGCTTACCACAAATGTTTTTAAAACTGTAAAAGAAAGCCAGAGTCCCTGCTCTACAGGAACTGAGTATCTAGCGTAATTACGGGGTAGAGTGTGTGTTGATCGAGGCCCTGGGAGAAAGACCCCTAATCAGGATGGGGCAGGAAGAGCAAAGGGAGTTGAGAGCTCCTTTTATTAGGTGACTTAGGAGAATCCCAGCTCAAGGAGGACATCTATTCAAAAGCCAATGCCGTACTGCACCTAGGGAGCTGGCCCTGCGCCTGAACACAGAATCAAGGCCGCGGCAGCCCTAGTCCCTGAGAAGTTTAAAGGCAGGTGGCTGAATGCTCTCAGGAACCTTGCCAGACACCCTGCACTGGGGGCGGGGGGCAGCAGCCTGGCTGAGGAAATGTGAGAAGGGACAGCTGCCACTCCTTCCCTCTCCTCTGCCACAGCACCAAGTCAGGGAAGCCACAAGCCTGGGCTGCCAACCGGAGAATTTCTGCATAGCATAGGCCTCCGAAAACACAACAGAAACTGGGACCAGGAGTGAGTATGGTGTAGTGCACACCTGTAATCCCAGAACTCTGGGAGGCTGAGGCAGGAGAACTGCAATGTGAGCCCTCGCTGGGCAACTCAGTGACTGAGTGAAACCTGTAACAAAATAAAAAAATACATTTAAGAAGGGGTCCGGTGACAGTCAGTGAGAAGGCACTGGGTTCAGTCCCCAATAGCTGGGAAGTGAGGGAAAGAGAAAAGAAAGAAAAAGAATAAAACTCTTGTATTAAAACAATGAGATTTCGGTATCTTGAACACTGCCTACCCTGGTTAGCAGCGGAAGAGGTCAGGGAAATGTCTACGGGTCTCACCCCCAATCACACAAGTAGGGAATGAATCATACAGTCGGTAAGCAAATGAAAGAATGGACCCGTGACTGATGGGACAAACAACTCTAAAAAAGGAATGCAGAAGAGCCATGATTAAACCCAAAGAAGGCCAAGGGGAAGGAATGAAGCTGCTGGAACAAAGCAATTACCTAACCCCATCTGGGCTCTGGAATGGGCACTCTGACTCTGGCTGGAGATGGGCGAGGCCGGGTCACTAGGCTCCCGCAGGGACTGGACAAGGGAGCAGGGAGAGGGACAGGTGTCCGGACTTGGCAGGGGACAGCCTGGGGGGCTCCAAGGGGACTGCAGGTTCTGCGGAGCAGCAGAGAGGAGCTGGGCAGCCAGCCAGGCTTAGGGTCAGAGAACAAACGAGGGGCGAGCTCTGAGAGAGGAGAGCTGGGGAGGAGCCAAGCGTGTCACACCGGGAGAGTGCGGTGGTCTGCAGAGCACCAGGGGAGGAACCAGCTGTGCCCGCCATCGCCACCCACTCGTGCGTCAGGCCACCTCCCTTCCCACCGTGAGGATTCAGCAGGGAGATGGGCTCCGGGTGCCTAGCTGCAAGTTCCGGAAATGTTTTCCCCAGAGAAGTCAGGTTAACTGTGATGATAACCACTGCTTACCAAGCCACAGGACGGATGTGATGCCAGACAGGGACCAGCTCTGTGTACACGACAGGTGGTAATGAGGAGGTGGTGGCGGGTCACCTTAAAACCCACATGTAGCTTGGGTATTTTAGAACAAGCATTTAAGACTTCTGCCATTAGCCAAGAAGAAAGCCAGGCACTGTTTCCTCAGAAATTTCTAAAAGCTAAATGGAGTGAATGAAATACTGAGAATGCTCCAGTTTCTTGAGGTTACTAAAACAAATGAGGCAACAACATTCCTGGCATCCACGAATGCATAATTTCCCCACACTGTGGCTGAGAGCAATGGGTGTGCAATCCCTTCTGTTAGAGGCTGACTTGGCCCAGCCTTACACCCAGGACCCGCCATACTCCAGGTGCACACGAGACACCACTGCGAACGACCAGGGCCCTGAGGTAGTAGCCACAACTCTGCCTCGGTTAAGATGTCGTCTTTAGACTAGGAGTGTGTGCTGCCCACTCTCTGAAAGGACAACCATGAGATGCGACTTCCCAGCCAGCCTCTTACTCCTGTCACAGAGATGCAAAGGGAAAAAACAGTCTCATTTCACTGGACTTTTGTTCTTTCAGTTTTAAAATGAACTAATAGCCAGGTGTGGTGGCACATGCCTGTCATCCCAATGCCCAGGAGGCCGGGGCAAGAGGATCACCGCCTGATTGAGGCCAGCATGAACTACATACTACAGAGGGAGACCTTGTCTGAAAAATCAAATAAAAACTAAAAAATAAGAGGGCTGGGTATTTAGCTCAGTGGTTCCACCACCTGCCTTGCAAGTGCAAGGTCCTGAGTTTAATCCCTGGTACCCAAAACAAACAAAACAAACCTAAAAAATAGGGCTGGGGATTTTAGCTCAGTGGTTCTGCTGCCTGCCTTGTAAGTGTAAGGACCCGAGTTCGAGTCCCAGTACCCCCCAAAAAATAAACCTAAGAAATAAATACAAGATCCAAGAATCTCTAAAATCTTTCAACACTAACGTTCTATCATTCTAAACTTACACAGCTGTACATGTCTACATTTGTGTTTCCTGATAACCTTCTCTGTAAGCTTTTTCAACAATACACAACTGTACATATGCAAAGGCAGAGGAGGACACAGTGAGAAGTGAGCCTGCGCCCCACCTTGGTCCCCAGAACACTTCTCATGAGGACTCCTGGAGCAGCACAGCAATGATGGCAAACCTCTAAAGGTTCTTCACCACTGGCATAGCACACAATTATAATACATACTTCTTTTCTTTTTCTTTTTTTATTAACCACAAAGAAACCCATCATCCACAATGATCTGCTTAACTTTTCCACTTAAATCACAGGAGCTGCTACAAGCAGTAATAATGAAGAACTTTCCTTCATTCTTTCATTCAATCACGTATTTATTCACAAGGGGTCTGACGATGTTGCCCACGATGGTCTCAAATTACCCTTCAGCTCGGCCTCCCCAGTAGCTGGGACTTCAGGCCCATACCTCCATGCCTGCTTTTACCTCCGTACATACACACTGGGGATTGAACCCAGGGCCTCTACCCAGAGCTACATTATCAGCCCTCTTTTTTAAATTTTTGAGACAGGATCTTGATAAGTCACTAAGTTGCTCAGGCTGGGCTCAAGTTTGTGATCTTTCTGCCTCAGCCTCCCAGGGTACTGGACTAGGCTATAGGCTTGCACAATTACAGCTGGCTTGTTTTTTGTTTTTTTTTGTTTTGTTTTGTTTTTTTGAGACAGAGTCTCAATATGTAATTCAGGCTGGCCTTGTACTCACTATGTAGCTCAGACTGGTCTTGAACTTGCAGCAATCCTCCTGAATGCTGGGATTATAGGAATATCCACCATGCTTAGTTTCTTTTTTAATGACTACATGGTAGTTTAAAAAATTTCTTTACCACAGAAATATTTCAAATATACATGGTAGTAGAAAGAATAATTTCCAAGGAGTCACCATTCCATTTGAATAATTTGTTCATTTTTTTAAGCAAAACATTTATTGGTACATTTTAGATATGCATAATGATAACATTCATCACTGGAAATTTAACTCATGAAATAAAAAATATGCATAAGAATTTCCCCAGTAGGCTGTATATGTTCTGTATCAGGATCTAATATATGGTGCTGTTTCTCCAATCAGCTTCGGTAATTACTAATGTTTTCCCAGTCTTTTTTTTATTCACCTGTATTTACTTATTTACCTAAATGCTCAGAGTATTTTAAAACAAATTCCAAAAAATAAACAAAATTCCAGAAAGCAACATATTTTTACCACTAAACACTTAAGTGGCACTAAAGTAAATAACTTTTAAAAAATATAACAATTTTTATTATCCTAGCAAATTTCCTTATTACCCTCTAATGAGGCTATATTCAAACTTCCCCCATGGTTACATCTTTATAACTGCTTATTTGTAAATCTATTATTCTGTGATTGGCTTTATTTAAAGGTCCCTCCCAGGTCCTTGTTCTCCATGTGGTTGTCATGGCTCAAGCTTTACTCTAAGCAGTTTTCCATCGCTGAAGAAGACAGGTGACTCGCTTGCCTGCTCAGCCACTCAGCTCACAACCTGTGCCCTGACTGAGTAGACCGGAAACGACCAGCTGGGACTTGGCTGTTTCCGCACAGCATCCTGCTGACAGTGGACAAAAGCCCTGACAGCAGGGGGAGGGAAGAGCTTGGTTTCAGAAGCTGGCAGCGACCTGTCCTTTAGGAGCTCACCAGACCAGCAGCCTTCTATGGCTCAAGCATCTTCTGACAAAGCCATCTTAATCGTGATCCCAACGGGGAAAGCAGAGTATTTTCTGCTACTGTCGCTGGGATTATGTAAAAAGAACTTTCAACTGTTTGACCACCCCGCTACAGGAAAGTTTATAAATATTTGATATTTCCTCCTTCATTACTAGTTTTTAAAATAATGAGGTAGTGCCCAAGGATCCTCTAAATATTTGTTGTATCACTTATTAACTAATTTTTATATTTCACATGTTTCAATCAAATGCAGTCACTAATCTTTGTTTCTGGCAGACTGACTGCATGCTAGGCGAGCGCTCTGCCACCGAGCTACCTCCTCAGCCCTTCCAAAGTTTTATTTTAAGATAGGGTCTTGCTGAATTGCCCAGCCTGGCCTTGAACTTGTGATCCTCTTTGTCAGCCTCCCAAGTAGCTAGGATTACACAGGTATACTCTGTCCCACCTTTAAAAGAAAAAGAGCCAGGGATTTAGCTCAGCGGTTTGGTGGCCTGCCTTGCAAGCACAGGGACCCGAGTTCGATCCCTGGTATCAAAAAAAAAAAAAAAAAAAAAAAAAAAAAAAAAAAAAAAAAAAA
>NW_022900932.1:2786126-2788905 GCF_012274545.1 Fukomys damarensis
AAACAGAAAAAAAAAAAAAAAAGAAGAAGAAGAAGAAGAAAAAGACACTGGTTTGGTTCTGGTCTTCTTTCCTCCAACACTTTATTATGAAAGATTTCCAACATATAGCTAAGCTGAAGTGCATAACCATAAACACTTCCTCCTGGAGTCTACCAGTTCGCACCCTTGCATCATTTTGAAACGCATCTTTAGTCTTTCCCACCTTTTTGTCACTGTGGGGTAACTCAGGTTCATTGAAAGCAATTCCTGAGAACAGAATCAGCCTTTTTCTTAAGAGGCCCTAGATCTTTTAGCAGAAAATGACATTTAGAGACCTCACGCCAGGTACCGGCTGCCACTGTGCTGTCCTCATTTCTAGGCCTTTTCATTGAAAAGAAATGTGTATTAGAAAAATAAATAATGGTTTGCACTGATACTTTCATTTCAGATGGTTACTGGGCTTTTACTTCTTGGGTTGTGTGCACGTATTTCTTTATACTGAGAATTATATTAACATTATTATTTGATTTCCCCTACAATATCATTGACAGTATTACTGACCAGAAAAATACTAGTACAGTTTAAGGTTTCTCTTTAGTCCTTCTTAGCTTTAGGCTAGATACTACAGAGACATTCAAAATACCATTTTAAGTCACACGGAAGGTACATGTTCTATATGCTTATGCCACCAGCAATTGTTATGCAGTGCATTCATTCATTTTCTATTGTTTTGTTTTTTGAAACAGGGTTTCACTATGTATTTCAGGCTGTCCTCAAACTTGCAGCGATCCTCCTGCCTCAGCCTCCCAAATGCGGGGATTACAGGTGTGCACCACCACGCCCAGCACATTTATTTCTATTCATTTTTTGTTTTTAGGAACCACATTTTGTTGTAACTGAAGTGTAATGCACAGATTGCCAGGGCACAAGTCACAGTATGCACTCCCGAATCCTACAAAGACACACACCATCTCTGCAGAAAGACCCTCGTTCATCTTTCCCACCACTGCCCCAGCCCAGAGGTAATCTGTGCTGTGACCGGACCACCACAGGTTAGTTTCACCTGTTCTGCACCTTCATGTAAATGAACCCTTCAGTAACCCTAGGAGTTTTATTATACATCATTAGTTAGCCGGCCCCTTGATGGGCCCTCTGGGCATCTCTAGCCTTCTGCTATTTGATAAACAGCTGACACCAGTCATCTTCCACAAGGGGATGCACTCGTAGAATCCAAAATTCACCTAACATTCCCGGCACCTGTTGGCGCCAGTCACTGCTCTAAGTGCTGAGGGCACCACAGCCACCAACACAAGGGTCCTGCTGGGTGCAACAGCACCTCGGGCTGGCACGGCAGTGAGTGAAGGAAATAAGGACAGGTAGTCCAGGCCGACGCCAGACACAAGGTCGAGTGAGGAAGCAGGAGTGGAGACAGCACTGCTTCGGACGGGGTGGGGCAGAGCCGGTCTCCCAGAAGAGGCCTGCTCTGGCTCCCAGGGGCCGCGCAAGGCATCAGGCGCACAGGTAGAAAAGGAGAGCGGAAGGAGGGAGAGAGGTCTTCAAGGTCTCTCCTAGCTAAGGGCAGAGGTAGAGCCCGGGTTCTGGACAAACACCCTGACGCACTTTCTAACCACCCCTCAGGAAGCAGCCAAGAAGGGCGAGGTTGCAACTTGGAGTGGCCGAGGAGCGAGGTGGAGACAGCGGAGTAACTAAGGGGCAGGAGGCCTGCAAGGTGCGACTCTGACGGCACAGCGGCAGATGAGGAAAGTGCCCGTTAAGCATCACGGCGCAGGCAGAAGACGGGAAACAAGGTGAAGAGCAGGCTTGGAACCCACACCAGTAAGTCTGAGGCGGAGCTGCGGGAGAGTAGAGCTGCGGACCCAGGAGCCCTGAGGCTCCCAACTCCACAGGATCCAGCCGCGGAGTCCAGAAGCCCAGAAGCGCAGCTGCGGGGTGGAGATGAGGAGCCCCGAGCACGAACTGCGCATGCCCAAACGCACACCCTCAGCAACCCGCGGCAGCACCACTGATTTCTGGACACCTGCCACTTTCCTAGGTAAACTACACCTGTTCAACGTCACCTTTTTCTGACTGAGTTGAAGTAGTTCATAGACTCTTCTATGCTAGAAACATTTTCTACCATTCTTGAGGACTCCTTTTGTTCACTGTCATCTTTTAATGAGCGCGTCATCCTCGCGGCGCTGGTTATCACCCGCCCCGCAGATGCTGCCCTCCCTGGAAGGGCCACACAGTAAACGCTTCCGCATGAGCCGGCTGTGGTGGCGCACACCTGTAATCCCAGCACTCGGAAGGCTGAGGCAGGAGGATCGCTGTGAGTTCGAGACCAGCCTAGGCTACATAGTGAGTTCCAGGTCAGTCTCAACTACATAGTGAGACCCTGTCCCCCCCCCAAAAAAAATGTCCGCCTCGGGGGCCTTACACTGCCACCACCGAGCAACGGTCACTGCAGCTACAGATGATACAACTTACGAAACAAGGGTAGGGCTGTGCTTCGATTAAACTGTATTATGAAAATGGGCCAAGCCAGGGATGCAGCTCAGTGGTGCCGTGCCTGCCTGCCTGGCAAACACAAGGTACCGAGTTCATCCCCAGTACCTAAAAAATAAAAGGCCATAATTCACCAATCCCTATGTTCTAAATTACCTTTTAAATTTTTTTTTTATTTTTCACTGACATATTTTATGTATTTGTAGAACAGAATGTGATAGAGAGATACAATGTATATACAACATGCTATGTTACCTTTTAAGGCTGTTTTCAATTTTTTTTTTTTTTTTTTTGA
>NW_022900932.1:2790107-2823850 GCF_012274545.1 Fukomys damarensis
TGGTACTGGGAATCAAACTCAGGTCCTTCTACTTGTGAGGTAGGCGTGGTGCCACTTTTTTGAGACAGGGTCTCACTAAGTAGTTGAGACTGATCTGGAACTCACTATGTAGCTCAGGCTGGTCTCGAACTCACAGCAATCCTCCTGCCTCAGCCTCCCGAGTGCTGGGATTATAGGTGTGCACCACCATACCTGGCTGCTTCATGTATTTTTAATGAAAGCTCTTACAAATCCTTTCTTGAAGCAAAGGAAATAAAAATTATAAATTCTTCTTCTTCTTTTTTTTTTTTGGTACCGGGGATCGAACTCGGGTCCTTGCACTTGTAAGGCAGGCAGCAGAACCACTGAGGCAAATCCCCAGCCCATAAATTATTCTTGATGTTCTTGTTTTCAACCATTAAGGAGTCAAAACAACATGACTCTGCTCTTCTCTGGAAAAGCATCACTGCTGAAAAATTAACTTGTCCACATTTCTGCACTGCCGCCAAAACTTTCTTGAAAATCTGACCGAGTTTGCCTTTCAACTGTACTTCAAAGTATTTAGAAAATGAAACAGCCTTACAACATCCACCCAATCAAGTATGTAGAAAACAAAGCCTTTTCATCCAAGCCAATATGTATGCCTTAAATTGCCATTCAGTAACAGACCCACCCTAAAAGAAAAACTTGAGGCAAATACTTCCAAAAAGTATTGTTCAGGGTGGGGGATTTATCTCAATGGTGCTGCCACCTACCTCGTAAGCGCAAAGACCTGAGATCTATCCCAGTACCAAAAAAAAAGTACTGTGCCCTCGATGTAGCTTCATGGTGGAATGCTTTCCTAGCATGTGCAAGGCCCTGAGTTCTACCCCAGTGCACTGAAGCAAAACAAAAACTGACCTTAAAAATTAATTTTTAAAAATGAGGTAAAATATACATAAAATTAATCTTTTTTTTTAAATACTGGGGATCGAACTCAGGACCTTGCAATTGTGAGGCAGGCATGATGCCACTGAGCTAAATCCCAGCCCCAAATTAACCATTTTAAAGTGAACAATTCGTGACATTTAGTACAGTCACAACGTTATGAAACTACTACCTCTATCTGGTGCCAAAATAACTTTTATCACCTAAAATAAAGCCTCAGCCCCAATAAGCAGTTACCTCCATCTCCCTTCCCTGCTCCGGCCAGTCCGTCCATTTCCTGCTGCCTGTGGACAGACCTATTCATGAGGATTTACCATTTTGTTTATTTTATTATTATCATTATCTTTGTACTGGGGATCAAACTCAGGACTCTGCACTTGTGAGGCAGTCATGGTGCCACTGGCTTATTATATATAAAGATGTTCCTTCTCTCTCACACATGTATGCATGCAAGCATACACCAAATAACTATAGTTTTTCTCCCAGAAAATAAGTAAAACATGGGGTATCACAAAAAAATAAGCCATAGAAACTGAGAAAATAACTGTAAAAGATATATCTGATGAAGGACTTATCCAAAATATACAAAGAAAGCTTAAAATTCAGTAAGAAAATAGACTGATTTTTTTTTTTTTAAGACAGGGAGGGTCTTGCTATGTAGTTCAGAGTGTCCTTGACCTTGCTATGTAGTCCAGGCTGGCCTCAAACTCTTGGTGATCCTCCTGCCCCAAGTTCTGGAGTACTGGGATCACAGGTATGCACCACCACACCTAGCAACAAGCTGATTTAAACAGGCAAAAGACTAGCTGGGCTCCGTGGCGCACACCTGTGATCCCAGGACTCTTGTTGGAAGAAGCAGGCAGAATCTGAATTCCATCCTAGCCTGGGCAACTTAAAGAGATCCTATCTCAGGAGTTAAAAAAAAAAAAAAGTAAAGGCCAGGCATGGTGGTGCCCATCTGTAATCCCAGCACTCAGGACGCTAAGGCTGAAGGATCACCACAAGTTCAAGGCCAGCCTGTGCTACATAGTGTGACCCTGTGTCTGAAACCACAAACACACACTACACCAAGCTATAAAAAGACATCTTAAATGCATAAAGGGAAGAATCTTTTTTTTGGGGGGGGTACCGGAGATCAAATTCAGGACCTTCGCTTGCAAGGCAGGCAGTGGAACCTCTGAGCTAAATTCCTGGCCCTAAATGGAAGAATTTTAAATGCATTTTACTAAGTGAAAGAAATCAATATGAAAAGGCTACATACTGTACACCTCAGGGGTCGTCAGGGGGTTTAGAAGGGAGCATGGGATGAACAGGCATGAACAGAGGACTTTCAGGGGAGTGAGCATTGTTGTGCATGGCGCCAGGATGGCAGGGACACATCCTCACATATGTGGGACCCACAGAACCCACAAACCAAGAGTGAGCACTGATGAAACAAGGGGCTCCGGTGCTCAGGACAAGTCAGGGGACAGATGTGGCACTCCCAGGAGGCGCCAACAGGGAGGGGTGTGTGGAACCCTACTCCCCACTCACTTGGGGCCTGACACTGCTCTGAAACGTAGTCAACTTTCAAAAGCTCTAGATCCCCGGTACTGCAAAGAGGAAAAAGGAAAAAGGAAAAAGGAAAAAGGAAAAAGGAAAAAAAAGGAAAAAGGAAAAAGGAAAGGACACCAAGAAAGTTCAAACATTTTTTAATGTAGTGGGTATACTTAAAAGTAGTATCACAGGGCCAGGGATTTAGCTCAGTGGTGCTGCTGCCACCTGCCTCGCAAGTGTAAAGTCCTGAGTTCAATCCCCAGTACTAAAAAAAAAAAAGTAGTATCACTAGATTACTTCAATCGATCAATTACAGTCCAATCTCAGCTCACAGGATTATTAGTAACAGCTACAACTAGTTTTGTTTTGTTTTTGAAACAGGGCCTCACTGTGCAGTCCAGGCTGGCCTCAAGCTCCTCAGGCTCACAATGACCTTCCTTTCTCAGCCTCCTGAGAGCTGGGATTACAGGTGTGCACCACCGCATCTGGGCTATAACTATTTTTTTTTTTTTTTTTGTACTGAGAATCAAACTCAACACCTTGCACTTGCCAAGCAGGCACAGCACCACTGAGCTAAATCCCTGGCCCTATAACTAATATTTCATATACACATACATATATATTATACATCTATAATATTTCTATAGCAACTTAGAATGTCCCAAGTCTGGTCATGTAATGCTGTTAGCAGACACACTTTTATTTCACAGTTGAAAAAAACTGTGGTTTGGAACTGACCAGGTGGGAAGCTGAGGCAGGAAGATCACAAATTGAAGGCCAGCCTGGAAATAAAAAGAGTGGGGGTGTGGCACAGTGATAGAACACTTTGCTTAGCGTTTTTGAGGCCCTGGGTACAATCTTAAGTACTCCTCCTGTCAAAAAATTGAGAGGAGGAAAAAAAACCTGGTTAAAGAGCCTAGCTGAGATCTGAACTCCAGATCTAGGCCTAAGGCCACACTCTTTCTCTCCACCTGCTGTGACTATCCACCGCGAGCCAGCTGTCGAGCCAGCTGTCCTCTCACAGCCCTGAGTCTACCCTGGGTGAAGAGCAGAGTGCCTGCAGAGCCGCATTCTACTGCCCAGGGATCCCAAGAGTTAAATTAGTAAAATGTGCTCTGAGCACATGGTAACGACGAAGCACAACACAGCCACGGACGTGGGTCTTCCTTGTCTTTTCTGGGTAACCGGGAGCCAACAGCTCCTCCCAGATGGTCAGGAATGAGAGGCCGTGCCACATGCTAGCAGCCATACTTGGAGAGTTCACTGGGCTCCGGGCCAGCACAGCCTGGGCACCCCCAGGGGTGCAGGTCCACAGCTCACCTCCAGAAACAAGGGTCACTGTCCATCTGCAGGGTGATTATTTCTACATCTACTCCCACTCAGTAACCTCCTCTAGGAAGGTGGCCCATAAAAAAGAACCTGGAAAGTGTTGAGTAACCAAGGGAGAAGAGGATAGGGGCAGGCCTAACGCTTCATCCACCCCGAACAGTGAGGTCCCTGAACTGCACCTGCCTGGGCGGGAGTGAGGGAAGCAGGCTCAAAAGTTGCGGGAGGTCAGGGAGCCTTGGCAGAGGGAAAAGCAGGCTCAAAATAGATGCATTAACACTGCGAGGTGAGAATTCGGATTGGCACATGTTTTTAGAGTACATTCATACTGTGCATGTCCTGTTTAAAATTAACCCAGCTATCAGTCTGCAGAAATGTCAGAAAAGTCCCGCCTACCCCACAGTCACCACTGAAGTACCACAACCAGCCAGGCCCATCTGCCAGAGACAGGGTCCCCAGCACGCCCCGCCCCAGTGCCAAGGGACGCCCTCTGTGCCCCACGCCTTCCTGACCTGTGTGCAGGTGAGGGTGCTGCGGCTGAGGGGTGCGGGAAGGAGGAGGGAGCGCAGCCCCAGGCTCCCAGCCCACCCTCCCCTCCACAAGAAGCTGCCTGCTAACCAACCACAGTAACCTGGACTCCAGACCAAACTCCACTAGCACAGCTAAACTAGCTTAGTCTGGAAGGCGGATGTGGCTACCAAAGTTCTTTCTTCCTGTGCTTGGTTTTCACGCTGCAGCACCACCAAACACCAAGCCATGCAAGTCACAGCCTAGAAGGCTGCTGAGACAGCTGGTTGAAAGAACTCTTCTTTCATCTCTGAAATCTGCCTGCTTCTTTTTGCTCCACTGACACTGACTTAACTCAAGATATTTACTTGACTAAACTATAAAAAATGGCCTAACTAGCTGGCCTCAAATTCACTGGGATCTTCCTGCCTCCCAAGTGCTGGAATTACAGGCATGTGCCACTATGCTCAGCTCCAAGTTTTTTTTGCGGGGGGTACCGGAGATCGAACTCAGGACCTTGTGCTTGCAAGGCAGGCGGTGGCACCACTGAGCTAAATCCCTGGCCCTCCAATTGTTGTTTGCTTTGTTTTGGTACCAGGGACCGAACACGGGACCTTGCACTTGCAAGGCAGGCCACTGAACCACTGAGCTAAATCTCCGGCCCCTCCAACTGTATTTTTAAAGCATATTTTAAAACACACAAAATGGCCTGTATCCCAAAGTAAGCAATTCTTTGAAATTCCACTTCAAGGCAGAGTGTGGGCACACTCCTGTAATCCCAGCCCTCAGGAGACAGAGACAGGGAGATCTCTGTGAGTTTAAGGCCAGCCTGGGCTACACAATTCAAGGCCAGCCTGAATAACACAGTGAGACCCTGTCCCAAAAAAGTAAAGGGCCGGGGATGTAGCTCAGTCAGTGGCACCACTCCTGCCTGGCAAGCACAGGTCCTGAGTTTGATTCCCAGTACCGGAAAAACAAAAAATCATAGTTGGGGTAGGAGGTCATCACTGGTATTTCAAAAAAGTAATAAATTAAAATTAAAAAGTAAAACTCCAAACATTTAGAGCAACCATTTTTCATAAATGCTAAGTAATTACCAAAATTATAAGAATAAGATTACTCAAAAGTTTAATACAAGCACTGAAAGGATCTTCATGTATCTTTTCAGAAACTTTTTTTTTTTTTTTTGCCAAACTCAATGAAAGATTTAACAGATATCTTCTAATCTTGTAAAGAGAGTCTTTAAAACTACTTTATCACGGGGCTGGGGATTTAGTTCAGTGGCACTGCGCCTGCCTCACAAGTGCAAGGTCCCAAGTTCAATCCCTGGAACCAAAAAAAGAAAAAAATGAAAAAAACTACTTTATCATTTATTGGATATAAAATTAAGGCTAACGCTAACGCCAGGCATGGTGGTGCAGACCTGTAATCAACACTCTAGGAGGCTGAGGCAGGAGGACAGCAGGTTAAGTAAGGGCCAGCCTGGACAACTCAAAATAAATTTTATTCTCAAAAGAAAAATTTGAAAATACATGGAGCCCAGTGGCACAGCACTTGACTAGCATATACAAAGTCCCAGGTTCATTCCCCACTGCCACAAACCAAGTATTTTTAACAACAGGCCAAGGGTGGACTTCCTGGAAACCTGATCAATTTCCACCTGCAGGAAAGGCTGCTTTAGAATTCAGATGGCCACCTAACTTTGGGGAGACTTAAAGCCTACACAGTATTTAACTGCTGTCACTAGCGTCAGACGTTGGCCCTTTCCTGCTCTCATCAGTACTACCTGGTGACTCTTATAGGCTGAGCAAGGTGATTACATGCATCAGAAAACGTGAGCACTCCCCTCCTCTCATCACCTGGTAGTTACTAGGCAGCAGATCTTCAGGTGGTGACCTAACTGCCAACTAACACTACACAGGCTCCTGGGTGTCAACAGCCAGCTGGGGAGTCTGCAGCAGCAAGTCCCAGACCTTGGAGGAGGTATCTGTGCCCGATGCTCCACACAGCTAATTTCCTTTTGTTCCAGAATTCAGGGTCAGTCACCCTGCCTGCCTGCCTGCCAGTGTTCTGAAATGTACATATGATTTCTTTTTTGGTATTGGGGATCAAACTCAGGACCTTGTGTTTGCCACACAGACGGCGGAACCACTGAGCTAAATCCCTGACCCTGTACATGGGTTTCTTAACCAGTCTTCTCCTCCTTCACCAGCAAATGCTTACAGGGAAGAGTTAGCTAACAGCCTCCAGTCCTTCTGTTCTCCCACCTGCTGGTTCACCATTTTTAGCAAATCTGAGTGAAAATTCTGCCTGTTTCCAGGACCCGTCAGTCTTCAATACTGTGCAAGATCTGCAGAACAGGCTGTGACCCTCTGACACAGCCAGGGCAAGTGTCACTATCAGGAAGCTCTGGGACAACATTCCAGGGTGTAGACGAACACAAAGGTCAAACATCAGAAAAGGTACCAGAAGAAAGCTACAGCGAGAGCTGTGTGACACAGGGAAACCATTGCACGCTGGTCTCACCAGCCCAAACACAGCAGTGGGGCAGGCAGTTACTGGCACGGTCACTCTGCCACCAGCAACAGTGACCCCAACCAAGATAAGCTCCATAAACACTGAACTTAACCACACAGCAACAACTCCAAGGAAGAGAGACAGAGTAAAGGGTCAAGCACCTATGTATTGTTTTTTCAAGCTTACACACGAAATAACATCAGTTTACACTTTTTATATGTGGGTTTGTTTGTTTGAGACTGGGTCTTGCTACATAGCCCAGGATGGCCTCGAACTCATGGCAATCCTCCTGCCTCAGCCTCCTGAGTACTGGGATTAATAGCCTGGCTGTGTGTTTTTGCGTGGCCAGTTTACACCTTTCTTTGTACATGTGGTGTGTGTTTGTTATTTGTTTTGTACAAGGGATTAAACACAGGCCTTCACACTGAGCTGCTTCCCAGTCCTCTTTAAAATCATCCACACTGGTTTGGACCTGTGACCCTCCTGCCTCAGCTGTTCAGACTGCTAAGATTACAGGCATGTAGGACCATGCCCAGCCACCTTCTTTTTTTAGTACAAACAAAACCAATGTCATGGTTTTGATCTTTTGGATTCTATTGTTTTTGTTATTTTCTTTTCTCTTTATTGTTCTTATTTTCATGAGTGTAAACACACTTTCTAGTTTTGTTTCTGTTCTGCTCTTATTTTTATTTCTTCTTTATCTCTTTCCCTTCTGCCTTCTTCAGCAGTTTCCCAAAGTTTCCATAATCTTCCTTGTCCTCCAGCCTTGCTTCTAATCTCTTCCATTTTTATCTCCATATATTTTCTCCCAACACCTTTTAAATTTTCTCCCCTGAAAGTAAAATCACCATATTGAATGCATATTTACTGTATCCTATTTTCTGGTTTAGTTTTTAGATTTTGTTATATAACCACAAATACCATTCATATGGTTAAAGGTGGCAAATTAGTAGTTAACACAATTTGTCATTTTCTGGCTGGATTTGATGCTACTGTTATTGCTGATTGTACTCCTTTAGCCAAGGTAACATAACTGCTCTAATCAGTTGTTTGGTGTGCCAAGACTGAGATTGCCAAAGGGTCATAAACAATACTGTAGTTCAGTCAGTGCCAAAGAGCCAGGAGCTGAGCCAAGTAGGCAACAGCTTCTCACCCCCAATAAATTGAAGAGGTAGGACCATGCAACAGACTCAAAACCTAAAAGCCAGCCATACCTGGAAGACATCTCTGAGTGGTCATTTCCTAAGGGTTTAAATACTAGCAATAAAGCTACTTTTCATAAGCAATTTATAAGCATCAGCCCAGGAATTAAACTGAAAAGTAGAAAGAAAATGAAAAGACACTTAAGCAAGATGCACCCTCAAACTTCCAGCTGACCGAAGGCAAACCCGGGGGCAAGGAGGTGGAACAATCTGAAAGCCGCCCACCTGGACTCCAAAGTGGTAACAGTGGAGTAGAGCAGATGAATGAGGTGCTAGACAAAGTCAAATTAGAATTAATTTCTCAGATAACTACAGAGATAATGACAATAATGAATGACACAGTGACTCTAGAGCAGATAAAGATTTAAAAAATAGAGGAGCTTAGGAAAATGATGCAAACGACGAATGTCTAACATAAGAAATGGAATCCATGAAACAGATCCAAACATATTCTACTCTAAGTACAAACAGCACAATAAGCCAATGTGAGGACAGAACAGCAGCTATAAGTGGACAGGATTGCAGTTAGTGATAGTGAAAAGAAAGATTTCTTAAAAACAGCAAGGCACACAAAAAAAATCAATCCAATAGCTGCTACATGATACAAAGTTTGATTGGAATCAGTAAAAAAGCAAGAGACAGCACAAACAACATAAAAAACCTCTTCACAAGCTGGGCGTGGTACTGTATGCCTATAATCCCAACACTTGGGAGGCTGAGGAAGGAGGATGGCTGTGAGTTCCAGACCAGCCTGGGCTGCACAGTGAGTTCCAGGTCAGTCTCAACTACATAGGGAGACCCTGTCTCAAAAACAAACGTCTTCACAGAAGTAATGGCAGAAAACTTCCCAAGCACGGAAAAGAATTTGACATATAGACAAGTGAGGCATAAGGAACTCCAATTAACCAATATTAAAAAATATATGTATGTACACACACACACACACACACACACACACTCCAAGGCATGTAACAGTCAAGATTCCAGAAATTCAACACAAGAATAGAATATTAAAAGCCATTAGAGACCTTGCAAGCACAAGGTTATGAGTTCGATCCCCGGTTTAAAAAAAAAAAAAAAAAAAAAAAAAGGCCATTAGAGAAAAGAAAACAAATCACATATAAAGTAAAGTCATTAAAATTACAGCAGTTTTCTCAACACAAACCTGCAAGTCAAGGAGAGCTTGGAGTGAAGTATTTTAAGTCCTAAAAGAAAACAACCTCTGGGCCAAGGCTTTAGCTCAATGGTTCCACCGCCTGCCTTGCAAGAGCAAGGACCTGAGTTCAATCCCTGGTACGGGGGGTGGGGGGGGGAGTTCCAACCCAGATTGATGTACCCCACAAAATTACCTTTCAAAATTGATGGAGAAATAAGATATTTCCATGACAAAGAACACCTGAAGAAATTCATGACCACCATACCAGCACTCTGTTTTTCAACAGATTCCTACATATATATGAGTTATCAAAGCTGAATCAAGAAGATATAAAAACTTGTATCAGTCAATGAAATTGAAGATGTAGTTAAAACCTAACAGGCCCTGATGGATTCACTGCTGAATTCTATAAGAAATTTAGAGAAGCCCTAATGCCACAACTTTCAAACTCTCTAATGAAATTGAAAGGGAAGCAATAATCCCAAATTAATTCCTGGAAGCAAGCATTACTATGATACCAAAACCAGAGAAGGATCCAACCAAAAAGAGAACTACAGGCCAATCTCCCTAATGAACACAGAAAAAATCCT
This sequence comes from Fukomys damarensis, assembly GCF_012274545.1. Taxonomy (NCBI): domain Eukaryota; kingdom Metazoa; phylum Chordata; class Mammalia; order Rodentia; family Bathyergidae; genus Fukomys; species Fukomys damarensis. The sequence continues at coordinate 2,799,848 of NW_022900932.1, forward strand.
CAGTAAGATACCAATCCTCTACAAGACACTGACAAAAATCCTCAATAAGATACTGGTGAATGAAATGCATCAAATCATCAAGATGAGTATACACCAGGACCAAGTAGGATCCATCCCAGGGATGCAGGGATGGCAACATACAAAAATCAATAAATGTAATACACCACATTAAAGACAAAAAACATGTGATCATCTCAATAGAGGCAGAAAAAGCATTTGACAAAGTCCAACACCCATTCATGATTTTAAAAAAACTACAGAAATTAGAATAAATGGGCTTTATCTCAATCTGATAAAAGCCATCTATGACAGGGCTGGTTCTGCTGTGGTTCCTCTGCCCGCCTGGCAAGCACAAGGACCTGAGTTTGATCCCTGGTACCAAAAAAAAAAAAAAAAAAAAAAGCCATCTATGACAAACCAACAGCCAACTTCATACTAAGTGGACAAAAACTGAAAGCTTTCACTCTAAAATCAGGAACAAGACAAGGATGTCCACGATCACCACTCTTATTCAATATAGTTCTGCAAACACTAGCTAGAGCAATGAAATAAAAGGAATAAGGGTAGGAAAGGAAGAAGTTTGGAACCAGAAGAGACCTAGAATAGCAAAAACAATTCTGGGCAACAAAGGCAAGGCAAAGGGAGGGCGCATCACAATCCCTGACTTTAAATTATACTACAAAGCTACTGTGATAAAAACATCATGGTACTGAAAAAAAAAAAACAAAAAACAAAAACAAAAACCAGACCCGAGAATCAATGGAACAGATTAGAACATGCAGAGAACAACTGCAGACATACTCAACCACTTTTATCTTTGACAAAGGAGCTAAAACACCTTCACGGGAAGGAAGATAGCCTCTTTAATAAATGGTGCTCGAAAAACTGGCTTTCCACTTGCCGAATATTGAAACTAGACGCGTACCTTGTACTGTTCACCAACCTAAAATCAAAATGAATTAAAGATCTAAATATTAAAACAGAAACACTGAATCTACTGGAAGACAAAATAGATAAAACTCTTGAAGACATTGCTGTTTTCATTCCTCATAGTATATGAAACAAGAGGCCTGAGGTGACCAACTGCTTTCTGGTTAATCAATTTTTCTAACATCTTTTCTATTGTAGTTATGATATAACTGTACAGTGTAACATGACCTTTAGAACAAAGATAAAACTTGACTGAACTCTTAACAACTGGGACACACATGGTATGTTACTCCTAATCAGAGTCCTAAAAATATTCCTGGTGTGAAAGGTAAGATATAAGAAATCTAGTAAGTAAATACACTTCATTAGTGAGAATCTGGGACCAAAATGGAAGAAAGCATTCACCTGAGGTAACCAGATGGGAAGCTTGTGTGACAGGTGTGCCATGTCCCTCTGCTGGGCTGCAGCTGCCCAGCGACACCTGAGGTTCATCTCCCCACTCCCCCTCTTGGTTTTTGTTTTGCTGAGACTACAGAAGTGACCCGCCAGAACACCCCCAGGTCTTCAACGACAGCTCCGCCTACCTACATCCGTCCCCACGCCCCCCTCTCCTGGTACTGCGGAGGCCCTGGCCGAGTGCCGAGAAGGCTGAGCCTCTACCTGTGCGATGCCTCTCTCTACCTCCCATCTGCATCCCACATTTCACCTCTCTACCACATCAGATCGCTTCAACCAACATAAAATATGCTGTAATTTCTCTCTCCTCAAGAAAAACATACAACAAGCAAAACTCTCTCATGACTCACTTTTCCATCTTCTACACTATTTCTTTGCTACTCTATACAACAAAAATTCTTCAGCAAAAGCAAGGTATGCTGGCACAGGCTTGTAACTCTAGCCAAAGGGAAGATGAGCCAACCTGGGAAACTTAGCAAAACCTGTCTCAAAAAACTTTAAGGAAAAAAAAAAACTTCAATAAAACAATCTATTACAGGTTAACCATCCCTAATCAAAAAGTACAAAATCAAGGTTAGGCATGGTGTGCACACTTGTAATCCCCGCACTCAGGAGGTTGAGGTGGGAGAAATGCCTCAAGTTCAAGGCCCCTCCCAAAATACCAAACTCTAAACTACTCCAAATCAAGAACACTTTTGTTTGTTTCTTTTGAGACAGGTCTAACTAACAGCGATCCTCTTCCCTCAACCTCTCAAGTGTAGCATGCGCCACCACACTGAGCCAAATCCAGAACTTTTAGACCAACATGCCACAAGTGGCGGACTATTCCACACACAAGTGATGGACTGCTGTCAGAACAAAGGCATACTAAAAGTTCTGTAACAAATTACCTGCATGTAAACACAGACGAAACATTAATAAATTTTGTGCTTAGGCTTGGGTTCCATCCCCAAGGTACCTAATGTAAGTGCAAATATTCCAAAATCTGAACACATCTAAAATCCAAAACACTCCTGGGTGCTACAAATTCTGGATAAGGGACACTCAACCTTGGTCAATGATCTGTCCTCTCCATTTGTCGATCTCTCCTAAACACACCTCAAACAGAACCATATTCCTAATGAAGGAAGTCTTCATGCCCCCTGACCCCCCACCCGCGCTATCAGTGACACGCCGCAGTGCTGCAATAGTCCTTCGGTGTTTTCTGGAATCCTACCCTCTTGGTCCTCCTGTCCCTGCCTACTGCAGTTTCCTCCTCTCCTCCACCTCTACCATGCAGTGCCACAGGGCTCGGTCTTTGGACCATCTTCTCTCCCACACCTTCCTCTCCCTTTTTGGTCTTCGTCCAAACAGGTTTAAAATACCACGGTGGGCTGACAACTCCTAAATTTGCGTCTGTGGTTCAGGCCTCCCCTGAAGGCCAGTTTGGACATCTAGCTGGGTGCTGCATTGCAAACCTGTTCTTTCCAGTTTTCCATCTTAGGAGACAGCAGCCCCTCGCTTCATCACTGTTGTGATGATCAACAGTGCAGCACTGTACTGAACCTACTCACATCCGTGTGACCACCACACCTCTACTGCCACCACCCTGAACCCCACAGGAACCACCCTGTGCTCCTCAGGGCCTCCCTGCTCTCACCCTCATCCTCTCATCCTCTCCACGCAGGCACCAAGAGAGAAAAATCCTTCACTCTTGGTAACTCCCATCAGACCGCATCCCTCCCACGCTCCCCAGCTCACTCCGATGTAAGCTCTGACATCTTTTTTTTGTTTTGTTTTGTTTATTTTATTTTGGGACCGGGGATTGAACTCGGGTCCTTGCGCTTGCAAGGCAGGCAGCAGAACCACTGAGCTAAATCCCCAGCCCCAAGCTCTGACATCTCAACGTCCAAATTCCTGCAGAGACCTGATGCGGCAAGGTTTGGCTTTCGGCCTCTTACCCAGGGCTGCCACGTGGCTGCGGTGGGCTCCTTCAGACGGCAGCTCTCAGGGGTGCACCGAGGGCCACAGGCATCTTCATGCTGCCACGAGGGTGCCCCTCTGCTCTCATTCTCTCCTGTGGAGAGTTCCCAGCACGCGACAGGCAACAAGGCCACTGTTCTGAGCGCTAAGGGAACATGTGCTTGCATACTCCTCTGCTTTCAAGTTTTCTAAGAATCCAGGAGAAGAAACTGTTATTTTCTTTGTTTCTGAGACAGGGTCTCACTACGTAGTTTAGGCTGGTCTTGAGATCACTATGTACCCCTGGATGGCCTGGAACTCATGGTCACCCTTCTGCCTCAGCCTCTTGAGTGCTGGGATTACAGGTGTGTGCCACCTTCCAGGACAGCCTGGGCTGCAGACAACATGACCAGCTCAAAAAAAAAAAAAAAAACTAAAGAGGGCCAGGAATTTAGCTCAGTGGTTCCACTGCCTGCCTCACAAATACAAGGTTCTGAGTTTGATCCCCAGTACCAAAAAAAAAAAAAGAAAGAAAAGAGGGCTGGGGACTTAGCTCAGTGGTATGGCCACTTGCCTCAAAAGCTCAAGGTCCTGAGTTCAATCCCCTGTACCAAAGAAAAGAAAAGAAAAGTAAAGAAAAGAAAAGAAAAAGTAAAAGTGAAACACCATCCATTTTCTAACTAAATATTTTGATCTGAATATATTATCTTATGTATTATGTATATTAACATGCAGTGATCGTATCTGATGCTTTTTTGAAAGAACTATTATTTCTAAAATTTTCCATATTTTAATTATAATATGATAAATGTCAAATATAATACATAAATAAAAGTCTTTAGGGGGTTATTTTCTAAGCATATACAAGGACCAGGTGCAATGATACACACTTGCAATCTCAGCATCTCAGAGACTGAGGCAAGAAGATGGCAAGTCCAAGTCCAGCCTGGGCAACTTAGCAAGACCTCTCTCAAAATAAAAAGGGCTGAGGATGGGCTTCATGCAAAGGATCTGGGATCAATCCCAAGTACTGAGAAGGTTAAAGAAAAAAAAAAAACAATGTAAAAGGGTACCTTAGGGCCGGGGATTTAGCTCAGCAGTTCGGTGGCCTGCCTTGCAAGCGCAAGGACCCGAGTTCAATCCCTGGTACCAAAAAAACAAACAAACAAAAAAAAAGGGTACCTTAGATCACAAATGCGAGAATCATTAACCTAGAGCCTCTTAAGCACAGGAGTACTAGTTTGAGGGGGAAGTAAAGGCTTAGCACTGAAAGGGCCTCCAGCTGTGTCCATGAGAAATGCTTCCAAATGCAAGTACAAACATTCAGACTAACAGGCAAAAATAAATAGGAACGCATCTTCTCATAAGACAAGAAATCTGCCTTGGCTGCTGGGCCTGGTCTGACCACTCAAAGATGCCACCGAGACCCCAGGACTTTCTCTTTCTGCCAGTACTGAGAACTGAACCCAAGGCCAGAGTATGTGTGCAAGCACTCCACCATGGAGCCATATTTTACTATACTTTGATTCAGGGTCTCCCCAAGTTTCCAGGCTGGCCACAAACTTGTGATCCTCCTGCCTCAGATTCCTGAGAAGCCGGGATGACAGACGTGCACCACTGCGCACTCCTGGCTTCCACACTGTAGTTCTGCACTCCCCTATTCCTCCTGATGACACCACGCAGCTTCAAACCAGCCGCTACAACTCCAGAAATCACTTCCACATTCAAGTCAGAAGAGGTAAGAAGGGCTGGGGATGTAGCTCAGCAGCACAGCACCTGCCTGGCATGCACGAGGTCCTGAGTTTGATCCCTGGCACCAAAAAAGAAGAGGTAGGAATAATGCCAGCCCCTCTGTTCTTTAGCAAACTTCCTCTTGGGGGTGAGGGGTTGGTCACACAACTAACCCTCACTGCAAACATAACTGGGAAGTATTTGGCAGAAAGGGGGTCAGGATGGGTGTGGGTGAGCCAAACAACAGTGTCTGTCACATACCAGTTCAATTACAATACAAGAAATCAGCATCCAACTTCCTTTGCCGGGCAGGACTTGACAAGCTGAACTGAAATGGTGCTCATTTCAGCGTAAGCTGACCATCAAGTCAGTGATGGCCGGCACTACTGGGTACATTCTTCCATGTTTTCTTCAGCTAAGCCAAAAACACAGATTTTGTTATGACTGTTTTGCTGATGATAACCATCAACCAAGAAATGATGCATCAAAGACAATCTATTACTGCTTTGCTGTGTATTCAAAGAGCAGTTTTATGGCTACTGCAAACTTCTTCAAAGGTAGTTAAGTCTGGGACCCAAGAGAGACACAACATGGGAAATACAGTATAACCAGGTAGGGGATGTAACTCAGTGGTGTGACACCTGCTTCGCAAGCTCAAGGTCTTGAGTTCAATCCCCAGTACCGAGGGGGAGGGGGGAGTATAATAGGGGGGGAGAAAGTATAAGCACTGTTGATTTCTTCTGACAAAAATAAGTACCCCAGATCCTTTCTGAAATCATTAAGAGATGGCTCTAAACTCAACTAGCCCTACTGACACATAATAATGTCTGGTGGTCTTTACCCTATCACTTGATATGGGTCACATGCTAAGTGAAGAATCACCCTCACCTCTTATCAATAAATAATGGAGGAGGAAAGTGGTAAGAAGAAAATGGTAATTCTTTAAAATGGTTGGTCAAATGTGATATTTTTAAAAATGTATACTCTCTTGAGAGATGGGAGAAAAGCAAAAATATTACTGTGGCCTTTTGTGATTTATTAACATCATTTATATGAGAAGAACATTTAAATATAACTTCTTACATTTGTTTAGTGGTATCTGACCATTTAAAATGTGCACAAATTCAGAGTAGGAAAAATGCTTACTGGATGTGCCAAACAGACCATAAAACTGAATATAAATCGATCCCAATGTTATAAAACCAAACACCAGACTGGTGGGGATAGTTAACCGTGGTGTCAACTTGAACAAGAAATGCCCGGCTGACTGGTCTAGCGTGGTTCTGGGGGTGTCCGGATGACGGGCTTACTGAGCAGGGAAGACCCATGTGGGTGTGGGTGGCACCAACCAACAGGCGTGCAGCCTGGATGCAACACAATGGGAGAGAAGTCTTGCCTGCTTCTCTAGAGGAGCTCCAGCTTTGCCGCGGCCTTCGGGTGTCTGCCTCGGCCCTACAGCTCACTCTTCATTCGGGCTTGCAGGGCAGGCTGTTTGGCTTGCTGATGCACTCAGCACTTCTGCTTGTACCGTTCGGATCTCCTGTGCACAGTGGCCCTGCTGCATTTTTTCCACACTGGACTCTGCAGGGGGCCACCGTAAGCTTAACTTGTAAATAAACAAACATATATATATCTTTTACTAAACCTGTTTCTCTAGTGAACACTGGTTAAGTAAAATAACACACTTCATATGCTCTGGAGGAAACAATCTGGGGCTTAGTGGCACGCAGCCTCTCCAGCTGCAGGCCACTGTGCAGAGCATACCACGCAGCACACACAGGACGCAGGGCACACCGGGAGGAAACGTGCTAGAACTCTGCTAACAATTCCCCTCTGGGCACAGCAGACTCCCCACCTGATAACAGTGTGCATGCAGCACTTTTATAATCAAAGAAAGACCACGAAAATGGCTTTCCTAAGTACTCTTTGGCACCCAAAATTTGCCAAAAATATCTATGTTTCTATCAAAGTTAGCTTCTTCCCACGGTACACCTGCACCAGAGCCAGGATTCGTGATCAGCACAGTGGACAGTGACGACAGCAACAGATGCTGGTGGCGGCGGCAGAGATTCCATGTTGCTAATTGTATGACAGCTTCCACCCCAAAGGTTTTTTTAAATGCTGGTGCTATGAGTCAGTCCTGGAAAAAATATATATTTGGTACCGGGGATCAAACTCGGGACCCTGCGTTTGCAAGGCAGGTGGTGGAACCTCTGAGCTAAATCCCCGGCCCTGGAAATATATTTTTATTCAATTTCTTTCCATTCTACTTGGCTTAACGCTTCTGTGGATCTGTCAGAAGGAGCGCGTGTCCTGCCTGTGCAGGTTATGTTACAGAGCAGCAGAGCAGACGCATCTGAACACCTTCTCCTTCTCAGCTATCTATTGCCGAGTGACTGACAACTCCCAAGCTTAAAACTTTAAAGATTCCATAGTTTCAGGCCTTCCCTCCTTCCCAGAAAAACTCACACAGTTCCATTCAATCTCTTCTTTCCCAGCCTCCATATCTTCAGATCACCACACTGAAATCTACGTCTGTTCAGCGAAGTGAGGCTTTTATAATCAGGATTTTTCTTCCTTTGTGCTCCCAGCGATGAGCCCAGGGCCTTGCACATGGCCTAGGGCCCAGGCAGGGCTCCACCATGGGCACCGACACCTCCGCTGCAGCATCTGCTCCTCTGGCCCGCAGAGTCTGGAGTGCGGAGGCAGCACACTTCGCTTGCCCTTTGCCGCCACCGAGTCCCTGGCATCTATCTCACCAGCACTTGTCGGTCCTCCATTCCTGATGCACCCTGGACAGAGCCCTTCTGCAACTAGCACTTGTTGACCGCTGCGAGTCCTTCAGCACCTCAGTAACAGGGCTAATGTTTCCTGGGCATCTGCTGTGTGCCTAAGGGGCGCTCTACGTCTCTTTCCCCGACAAGTCTCACAGCAACTTCCTAAGCTAGGTACCACTCATTCCCATCTTACAGGAAAAAAAAATGAGTCGGTCAACTTCCTGACCCCTCTGACCCCACGCGATGCTCTACAATCAGTCCCCAAGCCCGAAATTCCTCTAGTTTCCCCTCTCCAGCAGATGCCTGCAGAGGGAAAGGAAATACAACACCAGCACTCTGAAGTCCTCTTGAGCCCACTGATTATAAATGAGCAGCGTTCATTCTCCACAGTGCCTAGTGGTACAGGACACAGAGTAAGCTCACAACTGTTTATGACAAAATATTGTTCGGCCTCCAGATTTACCCTCTTATAAAACAATCATTTTATTCCTGACCACATCACTGCCAACTTCTTGCCTTTCAAACCCCCCAGTGCCGGGAATAGCGGGACACTCCTGTAATCACAGCAACTGGGAGGCTGAAGCAGGAGGGTTACCATGAATTGGAGGTAACCTGAGCAACATGGTGAATTCAAAGCCAGCCTGGACTATATAGTGAGACCCTATCTAAACCAAACAAAACAAGAGCAAATACAAAAACAAACCCCAATCAACAGACCACTTCGAGTAAATGAAATCACTTTCCTTCTCAGAATGGGGCCATCAGGAAGGGATTTACTCAAACTCACAGCAATATTAATCTGAATTCTAGGTCTTTTCTTCCACCCACCTTCCAATCACTGAGAAAGGGGCTTCCTCCCTACACCCTAAGTGCACGTGTCATTTTTCCACTCTCCACTTCCCACTCATCATCAGCACCATCGCTGCGACCCATCTTCCTCAAGGGGGCCGCTCCAGGCCTGCGCTTACCACTCCAGGTCCTTTCCAAGATGTTCTCCGCCTTCCTGACTTTCCCTGTGCGACAGCTGCTGCACTCAGAGCACCCCCTGCGCTTCCGGCCGCTCTCCGCTCTCCTCCAAGGTCCCCACACCCCACCCTCTCTAGCTTCAGTCCTCACTCCACTGCACCCATGGTCCCCATCTCCAACGAGTGTCATTCAGTGCACACCAGTACTCCAAACTGGACGCGACAGAACCAAAGTCCCACCTTCTCTCCAAAAGCAACCTCTCCTCTAAGTTCTCCATTTTTCCTGTTACCAAAATTTAATCAGCATCTTCCACCACGAGCTGCTTCATCGCTAGGGCACCACCTGTCAACCAACCTGTGGTCTCTGCTGACCACCCCAGGACTTCATTTGTCCTTCACTGCACCGCTCCATGGCCATGGTTCTCGTCCGAGAGCCTTCTCAGCCATCCCCAAGAAGCCCACCGAGCTCACCCCCTGTCTGCACGCCTTCCACAACCCTCTGGACAGCAGGCGTGGCTCCCGGGTCAGATCAGCCCTAACCCCTGTCCTCAGAAACCAAGGCTCAAAGCCCTCACCCCTCCCTGCCAGCAACCCCAGCCTCTGCGCCCAGCCCTGCCGACCGCCCACTCGAGGCTCCTTCCCACCCTCCAGCCCATGCACGCTGGACATATGCTCCTGATGTCCCCAGCCCTTCCTTCCTACCCGGAAAATCCTGCTTCTTAAAGCCCAAGACTGACCACTTGAGTATTTTGCCTCCAAAGAGAAATCCCCAAAGCACAGCCTCTCCTACCTGCTCCCCAATGGCTCTGTACACTTTTAAGTCCTGCCTTTTTCTATCTGATCCCATACACGACGCTTGTTCAATGAACTGAAATGGCTAAAGGTAATTTTAATTAATTTATCCACTTAAAACCACTGCCTGGGGCTGGGGATTTAGCTCAGCAGCACAGCACCTGCCTTGCCAGTGCAAGGTCATGAGTTGGATCCCTGGTACCAAAACAATAAAAAGCCATTGCCCAGAGAGCAGGTAACACATTTATGGTTTTTAAATTATCACTGCCCTAGAACGGGGCTATACAGAAAGTACCTAAGTTCATTCTTGTTAACCAAGATAGACCATGAAGGCTACCGGTATGTATATTTAAAAGCATCCTACGCTTTTCTTAAACTAGGATTTTAAAATGCATTTTTAAAATCTGGTCCTTGACACCCACAAGGTTTAAAACATTAAAAACCCACACAGAGCTGGGGGTTTAGCTCAGTGGTTCTGCCTCCTACCTCAGAAGTGCAAGGAGCCAAGTTCAATCCCCAATACAAACAAAAAAAACCACATTCTCACATTCTCAAAGTCTTTACGACAATTCCCAAAAAAGCAGGTGCAGGTAACAAGTACAAGCATGACTACACTAGTGAGACATGAGGCCAAGCCACTGTCCACCTGCTTGTTCTAATCTGACTGGTTTACTTCTGGTCATTCTGAGTCAATTTTACTTGCCAGGCATGGTGGTGCACACCTGTAATCCTAGCACTCTGGGAGGCTGAAACAGGAGTACGAGAACTTTGAGCCCAGCCTGAGAAACTTATTGAGACCCTACCTCAAAATAAAAAATTAAAAGGAGCAGGGGTGAAGGTCCCAGCAACACAAAAACAAAAACTGAACAAAATACTACCCAAATGGGCCATGCACAGTGGCAATGGCAATGCCTGTACAATCTCAGCACTTGGGAGGCTGAGGCAGGAGGATCACCAGGAGTTCGAGGCCAGCCTGAGCTACACAGTGAGACCCTATCTCAAAAAGACAAAATTAATTAATTAAAATAAAATAAAGAAACTTCTTAGGCATGGCATAAAGTAAGTAAAGTCATCGTTCGGCATTTACAGAGTATTAATTCCAGGACCCATCGCCCATGCCAACACCAATGGGTGCTCAAGCCCATCAAATGGAATGGTGCAATATTTGCATAAAACTTATTATGTATGTTCTCCTATGTGCTTTAAATGTTCTCGGGATAACTCAAAAAAATTTAGCAAAATGTAAATGCTATGTAAACAGTGGTTATACCACATTGTTTAGGGAATAACAAGAGGAAAAGGGTCATTACAATGAGATGAAACTCCTGTCCACAACTGAGTGGATCACCAGGGGGCACATGGCAGGTGGGCCAGCCATCCTCGCCATCAATGGTCACAGAACTAACGCTGCAGGATGAAAAGCAGGTCACGTCTGAAGGTTTTCCTGCGTCAGAGGCAGCCCCAAAGCTCGAGCTGCTCAGAGTCCTCTGCTGATCCCCTTTCCTACCGTAAGGATGAGAAGGGTTTGCCCCTCTGCAGACCACAGCTGGCCTCTTCCCTCTCTCCCAGCACAGAGGGAGAGGTGTGGGGAGGGCAGGGGACCAGCGCTCTTTCCTTCCCACTGAGAAAATAGGCTTCCAAAGGCTGGGGTCCAGGCTCAGGTTTTCCACAGCCAGCGTCCCAAGCACACATCAAGCTGGCCAACTTCGCCCTGGGTTTTATTTTGTTTTTTGTTTGTTTGTTTTGTTTTTCTTTTAAAACAGGGTCTCACTGTGTAATTGAGACTGACCTGGAACTCACTATGTAGCCCAGGCTGGTCTCAAACTCACAGCAATCCTCCTGCCTCAGCCTCCTGAGTGCTGGGATTACAGGCACGCGCCGTCACACCTGGCTTTTTTGGCTTTTTGAGACCAGGTCTTCCTGCTGCTCAGGCTAGCCTTGAACTCCTCCTGCCCCAGCCTTTCTCCCAAGTGCTGGGATCGTAGGTGTGCACCACCACTGCGGCCCTGCCCCTGGACTCTTAACTCTTCTTTTTTCAAACTCCTCCAAATCCCATGAGCGCTCCATACCATCATCTCTCTACTGACTTTCACTAAATTGCATCTTGCCAACAAACTGAAAATCTCAGAGCCCAGCACAGCAACAAACACCTGTAATCCCAGGTACTTAGGAGGCTGAGGCAGAAGGATTGCAAATTTGAGGTCAGCCTGAGCAATTAATTTTTTTAATTGATGTATTTAATGTAAAAATGCATAAGTATTCAAGACCACTCAGGGACAGACAGACAGACAGACACACACACACATACACACACACACACACACACACACACACACACACACACACACACACACACAAACACACACACAGTCACACAGAGAACCAGAAAAAAAATAAGAAAAAATAAATTTAAAAAATTTTGTGGGCCGGGGATTTAGCTCAGCGGTTCCACTGCCTGCCTCGCAAGCCCAAGGTCCCGAGTTCGATCCCCATACCAAAAATAAAAAAATAAAAACTTTTCGATGCTGGAGACTAAACCTATACCCTCTACCACTAGGTAAGCACTCTGCCACGGAGCAACTCCAAAAGAAAACATTTAAATATTTAAATATTCATAGATGGAAGAGGCAGTGAATGCCTGTAATCCTAGAACTAGGAGGCTGAGGCAGAAGATCCCAAGTTTGAGCCCAGCATGGGCAACAGAACACTTTAGAGAAATCCTGTTTCAAAATTAAAAAAAAAAAAAAAAGGACTGGGTATGCAGTGCAGTAACAGAGGCCCTGATCTCAATCTCTACCATACAAAAACATTCTTGGACCAGGGATTTAGCTTAATGGCTCTGCCACCTGCCTTGCAAGAGCAAGGTCCCAAGTTTGATCCCCCCCGTACCAAAAACAACAACAAAAAAACCATACCATGGGATTTAGCTCAGTGGCACCGCATGTGCCTCACAAGTGCAAAGTACTGAGTTCAATTCCCCAGTACAAAACAAACAACAATAACAACAAAACCCACAGTGCCTAGCACAAAGATAATCTCAAAATAGTTCCTTATCAAATAGTTGAGCCAGATGTGGTTGCACACACCTATAATCCCAGCACTCAGGAGGCTGAGGCAGGAGGTCTGCCTCAAATAAGAGACTAGTTTGGGCTACATACTGAGTTCAAGGCCAGCCTGAACTACATGGTGAGACCCTGTCTCAAAAAAAAAGCAAGTAGGGCCGGGGATTTAGCTCAGTGGTTCTGCTGCCTGCCTCGCAAGTGCAAGGTCCTGAGTTCGATCCCCAGTACCAAAAAAATAAGTAAGTAAAATAAAATATTAGTTCAAGATGGCTGCCAGAGACAGCCACCTCAGCCACCTGAGAGACAGCGGCCCAAGGGCGAAGCCCAGATACACAACAGCAAGTCTGGGATTGGCTCTGTTTTTTTTTTTTCATAGAATTTAGGGCATGGTCAGGGTGGTAACTAACTGGGTTCTTTCCATCAACTGTGTTTCCACCCCTGTGTGGGAGGGGAGCTTTGATACTTGCAGGGTCTTACTCTTAGAACAAGCATTGGAGGGGCTAAAGTCACCATGCTAATGTATGCAAATGACGCGGTCACTTGGTCTCAGCTTGGGGCCTGACACACACACACACACACACACACACACACACACGGCCCTGTGACAGCAGTGTGAGCTCTACAGACTGCAAGGCCTGGAGGAGCTAGCTCCATGAGCCCCTCTCACAGAAGGTTGAGGCCACAGCTCAGACCACACAGGCCACTGCAGAAGTTCCTCCCTGGGCTCTGCTGCCAGCCTCCCAGTTCCACTTACTCACTAATGCTCTTTCATCAGCACCACCAGGGTACAGGCAGCCCTGAGGAGGGCACTGACCCCCAGGGACCTAATCCCTCCTATAAGGGATCCCTCAGCCTTCCTACACCCTGCCCTAGGGGACCTGGGGGTCACATTCAAGCACAGCTTGGTCAAGAGAGACAGAATGGCTGGTACCCAGATGTCACGTGAAGGGTGGCATCCAGCCAGCCTAGATGGTCCCACAACCAGAGAAGGTCACTGCAGGCCACAAGTCAAGTGAGAGGGACTTGGGCTGTGACCAACACAGGCTGGAAGCAAAGGAGGAGTTTATACTTCAGATAGGTTTCTTAGAGAAAAAGAGTTTCACATTATTCCAAGGAAAAATAACTAAAATAAAATATTCAGTATCTCGTGCATTTTAAGAAAAAAATAAAAAATAAAATATTGGACCAGAGATTTAGCTCAATTGTTCCTACGCCTGCCTCGCAAGCAAGCACTAGGTCCTGATTTCAATCCCTGGTACCAAAAAAATAAATAAATAAAATATTAGTTCAAGCTGGGACACCTGCAATCCCAGCAGTCAGGAGGCTGTGGCAGGAGGACGGCCTCCAGTTTGGCCAGCCTGGGATACAGTGTGAGTTCAAGGCCAGCCTGAAATACATAGCAATCCTGAGTAAAGAAACCAAAAACCGCTGGGCATGGTGGCACAAACCAGCAATCCCAGCACTCGGGAGGCTGAGGCAGGAGGATCGCTGTGAGTTCGAGACCAGCCTGGGCTACATAGTGAGTTCCAGGTCAGTCTCAACTACATAGTGAGACCCTGTCTCAAAAAACAAACAAACAAACAAAAAGAAACCAAAAAGTAAAAATAAAATATTAGTTCAAGTTATACATGTAAAGTTTTAAAAAGCAAAAGTTTTTACAGTGTATTTTATTAGCGCTCCTAAATAGTCAAAGAAAAATCAGCATTGTTCCTCTTTTTAATAGAAGTGTAAGTATGTCTGACTTCATAATCACTTCTGCTTATTGCTAAGATACTGTTATAAAACTAACCCAAAAGGTGTTACATGACTCAGAGAAAAGACAAGGATTGTATTGTTTTATGAACAAAGAGATCAATCAATTAAATACAAAGAAAAACTATGCATGGGTTTGATCCCCAGTACCAAAAGAGAGAGAGAGAGAGAGAGAGAGAGAGAGAGAGAGAGAGACTATGCATGGGATCATTATCTTTACCTATTTTCTCTTTATAACGGTTTCTATTTGTTTTAGGTTTAAATTTTAATCCCCTCTACAATAAAAAGTTTTTACTTGCTCTCTGATAAACTAGAAACTCATTTGCTTTACTTCTTGGAATTGTGCACTACCTACAGCAACATGAGCCGAACGTAGGCAACTTAGCAACCTAGCAAGACCCTGTCTTGAAATCCAAGCAGGGTGGGGATGGATCTCAGTTTTGGAGCCCTAAGTTCCATCCACAGGGCCACCAAAAACCAACGCCCCCAAAAGAACCACCCATGCAAGACAATGGACAAGCTGTCAATTTCCTGTACGAAGCAGAGTACAAAGATGTCCTTAAACTAATTTTTTTTTTTTGTACCAGGATCAAACTTGGGACCTTCTGTTTGCGAGGCAGGGAGTGGAACCAATGAGCTAAATCCCCAGTCCAATCTAATAATTTTAAAAGTGTGTTTAGATAAAACACACCACAGGCTTCTCATTACTTAAGAAGGAAACACTGAAATAAGATGTCCAAGAAAGAAAAAAATAAAAGCACTTAAGTTTGCTTTAGGAATGCTTCTGGGGTTTCCATTTAATTACAGGTCACTGTCCTGGTAATTCTGTCTATTTCGATCTCACAGCCACTCTGTGTCAGCAGCCTGAAGGACTGGAAAGCCGCATGCCCTGCAGCTCTGGATTCACCATGAGCTCCAGAAGACTAGGCTAAAAGGTCCACTTCAAAGTCTGAACCACGAGACAGTTCAGAAATCAGTAAACCCAGTCAGCTCCAGACGAAGAGTTTTTTTTGAGCCTGAGGCCAGTTAGGCAACTGACTCCACAGCCAGTCTCTCCGGAAAGGAGCGCAGCCTTCTGTGCTGCCTCACAAGAACAGACCCTCCACACACACACACACACAAACACACACACACACACACACACACACACACACGCACACACGCACGCACGCGCGCTCCCTTCCACTCCCAGTGGTTTCCTACACTGGAAGGAACCCTAGCACATAAGATAACCGAGCTTCAATAAAACTAAGGAAGTGCTACAAATGGAAAGGTATTCAATTAGCCTGAGTTCTGATAAATTCCCAAGAAACTGGCAAATCTTACTGCTGAGCATAAAACTGGCCCCCAAACTTATCTGCAATGCATCTCAGCACTAGCGTTATGACTTGGATCTGAAGTGTCCCCCAAGTCTCCCGGGTTTGGAAGGTGACTGGATGAGGCACCCTACTCGCGGGGACTCGTGCCCTGAGGGGTGCAGGGCTATCTAACTCCCCAGCTCCTCCTCTGCTCTCCAGGATGTGAGCACATTTCCTCCGCGCCAGGTCATTTCACCAGGCCTAAGAGCCAGCTGGCTGCGGAATGCAACTTCTCCCAACCATGGTCCCAAAATAACCCTCTCCTCCTCTCAGCTGTGGGTGTTGGGCTTACTGTCTCAGCAATGAGAAAGTGACTACGGCACCCAGCTATGCCTAGCGTGCGAGAGTCTGCCGCCCACCACACACACACAGAACATACAAAAGTTGGCAACACCAGAGAATCCAGGGCGAGGACCAGAGACGTGGCGGGGGAGACTCGCCTGTCACTGCACCCCTTCGGCTTCCCAACTTCACCCCGGATCCCGATGAGTCTTTCTGACTCATGGTTCTAACAGGAGCCTCAGGAATTTTAGGGTCATTACACAAGCATTCGCTTATTCTTCGTGGAGTTTCCTCTTCCCTTTGTCATCTTTTCTCTCACATCTCAAAGCTTCCTTGGGTCCTTTCAGATTAACCACTTAAAAAGCTGTATAGTGCAGCGCTCCTTTTATTCTCCATCTGTACGCTGCTTAAACAGTTTCTGACAAGCTAACCATCTCTTCACACTCAAAGGGAAGGGTTCATTTTGATGGAGGTGAGAAGGAGTAAAGGCTGAGGCAGAAAACCAGAGAGCAGCGGGGGCCCCGTCTGGCTCCCTCCAGCACCCAGCTCCCACCACTCTCCGCCAGGCCTGCAGCCACCCTGGCAGCTTCCTGTTTCTCCTCCAGGCCAAGCTCCTTTCCACCTTGGGGCCCTGTAACTGTTCCTCCCCTCTGCCTGCTACTCAGGGCCCACCCAACACCATGTGCCAAACCCCTCAGTCCAGCCACACTCGTTTCTGCCTAGCGTTCACTGCCACCCAAACCACACGGGCCGGGACTCGTCTGCTCACACACTGTCTCCTGCATTTGTACCTCAGGCTCCAGAAGAGCAAGGGCACAAGTTCCAAAACTTGTAACAAAATCCTGCAAAAGTTTAGGAAGGGGCTGGGAATGTAGCTCAGCAGCAGATCAATTGCTTGTAAGCCCGGGTTCAAGCCCCAATCCCCCAAATACAAACAAATAAATAAAAGGTTAAGGAAGGAAGGAAGGAGTCTGTGAACCCATTCACAGGTAGCAAAGGTTTCTTTTAGGAAGGCTGGAGGTTACTGCAAGGCAGATTGTCAAAGTGAGTTCCACACAATTTCCTGGGTGTGGACAGGGTTTCCCTCAGAAAATTGACCTTGAGTATGTCCTCTTTTTAAATTTTAGGGCCCCTTCCCCTGTAGTACTGGAGATTGAACCTAGGGCCACCCTACCATTGAGCTATAGCCCCAGCCCCTTGAAATCCTAAGAGAATCTTTCTGCTTCAGCCTCCCCAATGTTGTGTTTATAGCCCTGCACCACCACACCCAGCTAAAATCAAAGTTTCCTAAATCCCACCTAGATAAAGAATAAAACAATGATGGGAAATTTTTATGGCCATCCCTTACCCACCTCCATCTCCCAATACCTACTCTAATATTAGCTAACTTTAGAATCTAGATTTAACATACACTGTTGGCCATGAATCACTATGAACAAGTCATTAAAATAGTAACCAGTAACCATGACTACCACTGTATGCCTATAGTCCCAGCTGCTCAGAAAGCTAAGGCAGGGGATGAATTGAGTCCAGTTCAACTTGTCTGGGCAATACAGCAACACTCATCTCAAAAGCAAAACACTGCCTGGTGAGGGCAAGGGCCTGAGTTTGAGGCCCCGTACTGGAAAACAAAACAAAACCAAAAAAGCAAAACAAAGCAAGCAAATGAAAACTAGCAACTACCCCTTTCCTGTAGTTTCTTTGAACATCTATTTGCATATTAATAAAAAATTCCAGGACGTCAGCACTAGGGTTGGGGTCTGATACATTATGTATCGCGGACCCAACTAAAATTGTGAGCGATGCAGGAGTCTGGCTCAGTGTCTGAAAGGAAGCCTCAGTATGCTATTACAGGACTGTCCAGTAAGATTCAGAGGAGAGCCAGGCATGGTGGCACACACCTGTGATCGCAGCACTCTGGGAGGCTGAGACAGAAGGACCACAAATTTGAGATCAGTCTGGGCAACAAGGAGAGTTCAAGGATGAACTATCTTTTGTGTGTGTGTGTGTGTGTGTGTGTGTGTGTGGTACCAGGGACTGAACTCCGGTCCTTGCAATTGCAAGGGAGGTGGCAGAAACACTGAGCCATCAGTCCCCAGCCCCTAGAGACAAACTATCTTAAAAAAAAAAAAAATGTTCAAGTCTCAAGGACTAGCATACATTGTTGGAGAAAAGGGCAATAAAATACATATGTCTTGTGGTGTGTGCTGCCGAGGAAAAGGTAGACCACACATTGAACTAATGTGTTCTTTACAGGGCCATGGTTAAATGCACACGGACAGTGTGAGGGAGGGAGTCATACAGATATGCACAGAGGAGAAGCGGCACAGGCTGTGTGTAAAGCAGAGGGAAGGAGACCTGACTGCCCTGGGCCTGAGGTCACAGCTAAGACATGGGATTTACTGTGCGAGCGATGAGATCTGGCAGCTGTGGTGGAGGTGAGAGGAGTGTGGGCAGCAGTGCGCAGACCATGCAAGAAGACACGGACACAGTCCAAGGGTCACAAGCACCGCAAAGGCTGCAGAGGGGGCTGCAGGGGACATCTGCGGGGTTGGAAGTGGGCCGAGGAAGGGAAAGGTCACGGAGGACCCTGTGGCTTTCCCTGAGCAACTGAGACTACACAGACTTCTTTCCCTGAAGAGGTCGTACTCTGCTACAGAAGCAGCTTTTTGGTGGGTTGAATCAAGAATTCAGTTTGGGCTGAGCTGGAGGGCTCACACCTATAATCGCAACACTTGGGAGGCTGAGGCAAAAGGATCACTGCAAATTCAAGACCAGCCCTATCTCAAAAAGCAAAATTCAGGGCTGGGGGCTTAGCTCAGTGGTGCTGCCACCTGTCTCACAAGCTCACTGACCCAAGCTCAATCCCCAATATCAAAATTCAGTTTGGGGGCTGGACATATAGGTCAGTGGTATAGCACATGATGGTAGTTTCAATCTCCACCAAAAAAAAAAGATTTAATTCAGTTTAGGCATCTGAAGTCTGAGATGTCTATCACCAGACTTCCAAATGGAAATATGGAATAGACTGTAGGCTACTCATATTGATTTCAGAAGAGTGTACAGTTAAAAATAGAATTTTGAAAATAATCAGTGAAGCCCAGCCCAGTAGCAAGGGGCTGTAGTCCCAGTTCTTCTTAGGAGGCTGAGGCGCAAAGATCACCTGAACCCATGAATTTGAGGCAACCCTGAACATCAAGACTCCATCTTGAAAAAAGAAGAGCTAGGGCCAGGGATTTAGCTCAGTGGTTCCACCACCTGCCTTGTAAGCACAAGGACCCGAGTTTGATCCCTGGTACAAAAAAGGAAGAGCTAAGTGTGATGGCACATGCGTGTAATCCCAGCACTCTGTGGGTTCCACAGAACCTTGCCACACCGGGCAGACTGACTGGTATCCAGGAGGCAACAGGGGAGCAAATCAGAGAGAGAGAGAGAGAGAGAAAACCTCCAGGAAAGAGCTCTCGAAAGAAGAACAGAAATGTCCAGGGAGGTGACCATGTCCACAAGGCTCTGTGATCTCCCAACACAGTGAGACCGGCAGGGGCCCAGGCCACCTATGGTGACACCCAGTCTGCGCCTTCCTCCCTCCCCTGAGCCTGCCACAGGTGTGCTTGGCGCTGACGTCTACGGGGCACCTCAGAGACACTCGGCCACCAGAGTCTCTGCCCACAGAGGCTCCTCAGCCTCCACAAGCTTGTCCACAGGTGAGCTCAAGAGGGAATGCTAACACGGGAACCTCAACAGCAAAGCTCTGAACAAAACTTACGAGTTTCATGATTTACACTTCACTGCTCATTCTGGGGGGTGGAGTACCGAGGTCTGAACCTCGCTCCTCAGTGCTGAGCTGTGTATGTTTGTCTTCGACGACTGCAGTACGTTGAGACAGGGTCTCGCTCGGCTGGGCTCAGCTGGGCTCAATTTTGCCACCTGCCCAGCTCAGCCTCCCAGAGTACGGGGATAACAGGTGTGTGTGCCACCACACCTGCTTCGTGTTTTCCTTTTTGGAGAACAGTTTTAATGCACAAGGAAATCTAAAAGACACGATTTCTGTTAGTACTCACTTTCCCCAGGGTTAAAATAGACTGACTAGAAGCCAAGTACACTGGTGCATACCTGGAACCCCAACTACTTCAGAGTGAGGCAGGAGGACTGGCCGGACCCACGAGTTTGAGGCTAGCCTGAACAACACAGCCAGACTCTGGGCGAAAGAAAAACAAGGCTAAAACACAAAAAACCTTGAGGAGCAGCCTTAACGTTTACAGATACTGGGGGCTGGGATGTAGCTCAGTGGCACAGAGCCTGCCTTGCAAGCTCAGGGTCCTTGAGTTCGATGGTGGGGTGAGGGGCGCAAGCTATGGGGCCACCTGGTGCAGACTCTGTGTCACTGGAGTTTCTCAGGGCATGTCACACTCCTAGACACCCACTGTCTGCTACGTCTGTGTGAGTCCCCAGCCCTGCTACAAACAAGTCCACTCCTAGTGTCTCATTTCTCATCAAAAAGGAGAAAAAGAACAGGGAAGAGGGGCAGTCTCCCTGGAACCGCTGTAGGGAGGCCACAGTTGAATTCAAGACAATAAAATCTCACAAAATAAGCTTCAGACATCTGTTTATTAAAAAGAAGCATCAAGGCCAGGGATTTAGCTCAGTGGTTCTGCTGCCTGCCTCGCAAGTGCAAGGTCCTGAGTTCGACCCCCGGTACCATAAAGAATGAAGCATCAACTGGGTAATACGATAGATCAAAACTTTTTCAATTGTATCTATCTGCTAATTTTCGTAGGGACATAACCTTGTTTTAAGTATGAGTCTACTGTTAAATTGTAGGTTGTCTTTCTTCTTTTTTTTCTTTGGAGACAGGGTTTTGCTATGTAGTGAAGGCTGACCTTGAACTCACTATACAGCCCAACTTGGCCTTGAACTTGCAGCGATCCACCCGCCTCAGCCTCCCAAGTGCTGGGATTACAGGCATGCGCCACTACGCCTGACACAAGTTGTCTTTTTTCACACACTATGTACACAGCTTTCCAGTCCTAGTTTCTACAAAAATAAAAACTCTGAAAGCATTCATGAAGTTACCTATGTGCAAAATTCTTGAACTTTAAGATGTTCCTCCCCAATCTTTTCCAGTTTGTTTGTCCATAACCAAGCAGTAATTTCTCTTAGTGACTTGAATTTGTAGTCTGTCGAAGTCATCTGAAATACTTCTCACAAAACTATCCTTTTAGAACTCAAACTTGAGAGGTTTGTGCCACGTTTAAATTACATAATTAGAGTAACAAGTACACTAAACACAGACAGACACAGGAACACACAGGACTCTCTGTACGCCCCCAGTTCAGCTTCCGGGAGGCCATGGAGGGGGCCCTGACCCAGCAGGGCTGCTGAAGAAGTGGTGAGGAGCCTGCCCACTGTTCAGTTTACAGCACTACATTAAACAGCTGCTCTCGGGAACACTCAAAACTCAAAAATGTATGGATGTTAAGGAGAATTAATAGAACATGCATGTAGGGGAGGGTCTGGTTATTTTTAGTTTATCAAGAGGAAAAGAAGCCAGAAATGTGAAAGACAGAAATTTCCACCATGATGCTGGATCTGCCCTTCTGTTCCTGCCCCTGCACCCAAAGCGTGTACGTCTCCCTGTACAGCCACAGAGAAGCAGCACTCAGCACTACTGAACCTCCACACTCGCCTTGGTGGGTTCCAAATTTCAGCTGCTCTAGCTGCTGGCCTGTGAATAAAGCTTTCCAGAGCTAACAAAAGAGAAAGCCAGAGGGTTTGATTCATGGTCAATTATCTTCTAATATTTTCATCTCCTCTTCATACTGTGTGACTCTGGATGCTGGCTGCGTATATAAATCAAGGTTCTGTTTATATTTACATTACAGTTATACTACGTAAATAACATTCTGTAAATTATTCTGATTAAAGCCAGTGGTCCCCATTAAAAATTAAAATTGAGTTGAATGTCCTATTAAGTTTGCATTTCACTTTCCCACAATGTGTCAGCCACTACTTCCAGTCTCTGGCACATCTACTGAGAACATAAAAGTACTCCTGGAACTAACAAATTACTTCCCTTCCAACACAATTATATAATCTGCCAGTCAAACAGCACCCTGGAGATCACTCTGTGCTCCAAATCCTTCCCAATTAAAGGACCCCATATAAACTACTTTGAGCGGGGAGGGATTTTTTTAATCCCACATAAGAGAATGCTGGATCCACAGTAGGCTCTTTATTTCAAACACACTTATCCAACTAAACTGACCAAGACCAGAACGGGCACACTGCATTAATCTTCTTGTCTTTCCCAGGCTTCAGCTGGAACACCCAATGAATCTGTAACGAATAATTCACATGATTCTGCTGCTCATTAACCAATGTCCAGAAAGAAATTCACTAAAGGAAACACCATAATTAAGCAAATGTTTTAATCCATTTCAAAAATGTCATTTTTCTGGGAGGAGGAGGCAAGAGGATTTCAAGTTTGAGCCCAGTCTGGGCAACCTGGCAACTTAGGTAAAACATCTCAAAAATAAAAAGGGCTGGGGGTGTGGCTCAGAGCAAAGGCCTTGGGTTCAATCGCTAGTACCCCCCAAAAAAAAAATTTTAACGGTTTAAAACTATAAGCACCTAGAACCAAACATTAGGCCTAGTCTGACTTGGGAAAGGCAGCTGGGTAACAATATTAAGGGTGCTCATATCAGTGCAAAATAAAACTTGCAGCAAGAAAATGGAGAATCAAATCTTTGCTTACATTCTAAAAAGGATTCCAAATTATTCAAATACTCACATGTCTTCAATTTCTAGTATGATTTTTCTTAAACAAAAAGGCTTGCATCATTCGTATGACTAAGTTACGAAGCCTTCCACTTACAATGGGGGGGGCACGTTATTATGCTAGTTTTCCCTCAAGTTAACAGCCTGTGCGCACATCTGGTTTAACATAACATGATGTAATGAAGAGAACAAAGCCTCTAGGACAGAAACCAATACCAATAACTTTATTTTACTCAAAGCTGTGCGTAATTTACAAATGGCCCTACTTAGTATCACTATTACAATGCATCTCTGGGAGGGGGGGCTTTTACCATATCCTAAGACAAAGTATACGTTTCCAAAAATCTTGCCTTTATTTTTATGCAAAAGCGCACACACACGATCTATCGGCACTCCCCACACAATAGCGCTCTGCCAATTTCCTTCAGGCACTCATTTAAATTTCCAGCTCCCCCTAAATACCTCCGGGCAGCAACCCCTGGCAGTCCTGTCCGTCTGCTTTTTTCAAAACTAACGGGTCAAGTTCCTTTCCCCCATTTCAACACGAAGCATTGGCCGCCGGAGCCCACTGTGAATGCCGGCACGTAGCACACACCGAATTTCACGTCCTTCATTGTTCGCTGTGTAACTGCCATTTTACCACCTCGCACCCCGGGGAACCGCGTTCCCACAGGCATCTCGCGAATTTCCAGAGCGGCGATTCTTTGTGGGTTTACAGAACATGTGCCTTCTCTGAATGCCCTTCACCGCCACAGAAACGGCTCCGGGAGGCCGAGACTGATTTATTTACTTACGTGGGCAACCTAAGAAGGGGGGGGCTAATTCTAAAACATTTTTATTTCCCTAGCCATTCTGATTTCCTAGCAGCTTCAAGCGTGAGGGTCTTCGTCACACGGCAAGGGAAGAATGCCAGGGCGAAGATCTGAAAATACCGCCTTGGATATTCCCAAGAAAGACGAAAAACTTGCACTCCACAAAACCGAAATAAACAAGTAAATAAATAAAATTTTTCTTTTCAATCATTCGTCCTTTCTCCCGGGGGGCCCCATCAGGGCCACGCAGCTCGCTGTAAAGCAAACAGCTGGCTCGGGTTCGGAGGCTCGCAGAACCCCGGGCCGCCCCAAGCCCGCCGCCCAGGAGGCACAAAGGCCGCCCGCGCCCGCACACGTGTGCAGGCTGA
>NW_022900932.1:2825005-2828313 GCF_012274545.1 Fukomys damarensis
AGTTCACTGCCGAAGATGGCCCAAGGTCACGCCTCCGGACTCGCGGCGCCACTGGTCAGTTCCTGAAGGGGGGGGAAGTTGGGGGAAGTTCAGGTGCAGAAGATGGGATGAGGTTAAACGCGACGGAGAATGCAATCTAAAAGTCTGATCTGGGAGCTGCGCGGGAACGGGGCAGGGTGGGGCGACGGTGCTCGGGCATTGACTGCCTGAAGTTCTGGAAATTTTATGGGGCACGTTGTCTATTAGCAAGAACCACTATTCTGCAGTCCTTTCTGCAAAAACACATGCTGAGCTGACGATGGAGCTCAGCGGTACAGCGCTTTGCCTGGTCTGCCAAGGCCCTGGGCTCCATCCCCAGCTCCAGCAAAAACAAAAGAACAAGCAGATGCTTCTCCTGTTTGAGGGCGTAGAGGAACGGTGTTTCGTTTTTTAAGATTGTCTCACTGTAGTACAGGTTGGCTTTCTCGATGCTAGGATTACAACTGTGCGTCACTGTGCCTGGCTAAACACAGCAGAGAGCTAGGAGTGTGTGTATGTGTGTGTACACGTGTGTGTACACATACAGATAATGTAAATCGTGGAACATCTTCATTTCTGACACTGAGGATTACATATTGTGGAAGTCAAACAGACTGTCCAGGAAAGACAAAGGAATATCACCTGTACTTGCTTTCTGTTCCCTGAACCAAACCTAATATGGTACCATTCTGATGCCCTTAACCTTTAGAAAATCCTCTGCAGAAGCCGGGCGTGGTGGCACACGCCTGTAATCCCAGCACTGGGGAGGCTGAGGCAGGAGGATCATTGTGAGTTCAAGACCTGCCTGGGCTACATAGTGAGTTCCAAGACAGTCTCAACTACATAGTGAGACCCTGTCTCAAAAAGCCAAAAAAAAAAAAAAAGAAAAGAAAAAGAAAAAATCATGATAGCATTGAGCACATTCTGCAATCTGATCCCTCATGCTGTTTCGTTTTTTGTTTTTAGTACCAGGGATCGAACTCAGGACCTTGCACTTGCAAGGCAGGTTTGCAAGGCAGGTAGGGGAACCACTGAGCTAAATCCCTGGCCCCTCTTCATGCTGTTTTTGTTCTATTTCTATTTACTGTATGGTCCATCCTATGGATGTTACCAATTGTTTTGCCATTTCCCCATTGGTAGAAGCTGAAGTTCTGTCCCATTTTAGTAAAATTACAGCCTTCAACATCCCTGCATATTAATCCTGCTCCCTTTCTCAGACAGTTCCTCAAGATAAATTGTCAAAAGCAAGCGGGGCCTGGAGGCCCATGCCTATAACCCCAGCACTCAGGAGGCTGAGGCGGGAGGATTGCTGCCAGGCCAGCCGCTGTCACTGCCAGATGTTGATGGCACCTCCCCAGGAGCAGGTGCCAAGGACAGGAGCAATAGGTGGTGTCCACATGGGCCTGCCTGTATCCCTACATCGTGCACTGGTGGCTGGCAGTGTAGAAGCTCCACATGAGGACCCAGCCATAGGCACTGCCAGTTGCCAGGAAGCCACCGCAGGGGGAGCCCTCGCAGCCCACACAGCATAGCCTTCCACCTGGGCCCTTCCTAGCACCACATCTGTACATGCGGTAGGGCCACGCGGCTGAGAAGAGGTCCAGGTAGGCAGTGGCACAGCTCCGAAAGTCCCGGGTTGGAGCCCCGGCTGCTCGAGCTTGAAACTCTGGAGCTGTCGTGGAGGAAGAGAGTGTCCCAGGGTTTGCTGTATACTCACCCTGCATCTTCTCGCCACCTCGCCTGCCCTTGGTCCCAAGCCTTGATTTCTGAGTGGAAGCCTCCACAGAAGAAGACGTTGTGGCCTTCGGGGTAAAATAGCACCGCAGTGATTGTGAAGCCACTCGGACCGACCCGTGGCTGGGTTCCCATCTGGAGGTTGGTCGGGCTCAGCGCAGCCTGCACTGTCCGGCCCTGGACACCGCTGGGTGCTGCAGGCAGGGCCCTCAGGGCCCTGCAGGTGGCCCAGCGCTGTGCTGGGGACTCAGGTCTCTCTGTGCCTGTTCAGATGTTGCTGTCTCAGCCTCTCCGGGGTGAGGGGACAAAATAGCCCTCGCTCCTCTTCCTCTCCAGAGAGCTGACGTGAGCACACGCATCCTGAGCCCAGAAGGGTGATGTCAGGAGGATCAGAGCAGCTTCCGGTGGGCAGCTGCCAGGGACGCAGCCTGGCTGAGGCACAGCAGGTCCACGGGGAGGAGGGGCAGGAAGGTGCCCAGTTTGGGGTGGTAAGCAGGCTCCTTCTCGGGCTGCTGCATCCTCTGGCAGGGCGAGCCTGGCTCGCTCCCCTGGAGCCCGGCCAGTGGGAGGCGGTGCCCCTGGGGTCGTCACAAAGTCAGGGCTCCTTTTCTGTTGCATCCCTGCAACACTGCCCAGGAGGCATGGCCACACCAGAAGTGTCTCCCACGAAGCCCACAGAGGGTCCTCTGGGCCTCTGAGTCAGAGCCATCGCAAACCGTAAGCCACCAGCAAGGCCATCAAACATTCAGTGTCCGTCGGCGACAGACTACCTGAGAGCAACAAAATCGGGTAGAAAATGTGTGAAGCAAGTGTGGTGGCGCACGCCTGTGATCCCAGCACTCAGGAGGCTGAGGCGGGAGGATTGCAAATTTGAAGCCAGCCAGGGCTACACAGTGAGTATAAAACCAGCATGGATTACATAGCAAGAACCTGGGTCAAAAAAGTTGCTTGGATGGTTTCTCCAGCTCTTTGTGGGTCTGTTTCGTTTGAAGAGCTCACATCACACCCAGAACCATCATCAAAGTATTTAGTTTATTTAGGGTGCATTAACCATTTCCTTCTTTGAAGAAAATGGGGAAACAATAGATGTAAGGGCCGGGGATTTAGCTCAGTGGTACCACTGCCTGCTTCACAAGTGCAAGGTCCTGGGTTCAATCCCTGGTACCAAAAAATTATCTATTTTTAAAAAATGTGAATATGAAAAAGTTACACTTTTTCCAGTTAAATACCTTTCCAAATGTCCTATTTAAAAAAAAGTTAGGGGCAGGGGATTTAGCTCAGCGTTTCGGTGGCCTGCCTTGCAAGCGCAAGGACCCGAGTTCGATCCCCGGTACCAAATAAATAAATAAATAAATAAAAAAGGCGCAGTGGTACACGCCTGTAATCCCAGCACTCAGGAGGCTGAGGCAGGATTGCTGAGTTCAAGGTCAGCCTGGGCTACATAGCAAGACCCTGTATTTAAAGACTGCTAGAGGCCAGGGATTTAACTCAGTGGTTCCAGCACCTGCCTCTCAAGCACAAGGTTTTGAGTTCGATCCCCAGTACCAAAAAAAAAA
>NW_022900932.1:2828358-2845252 GCF_012274545.1 Fukomys damarensis
AAAAAAAAAAAAAAAAAAAAACACTACCAGGAAATACAAGACCTTGAAAAAGCAAGGCCTCTGCTCTACTGCTACTTCACGCTTCCTTACAGTCTACTCATTCTGAACTATGCAGTTTTTTTTGTTTTTTGTAGTACCAGGTATTGAACCCAAGGCCTTCACACTGAGCTACATCCCAGTCCTTTATTTACTTTTTTATTTTGAGGCAGGGTCTCACTAAATTGCCGCATTGCCTGGTGTTATGGCCATATCTGGGTATCTCCAAAGCCTGGGCAGTCGTGGGTGGGGCTTTCCAAGGTGGTCCCGCCCTTCCCTAATCAAAACCCTAACCCAGCCTGCACTAGAAGTGAACTCCCATCCAGCCCGTGCGCTTGTGAGGCAGGTGTGGGCACCACTGAGCTAAACCCCCAACCCATAGAAACAGACTTTCTCAGCCTGATAAAGGACATCTGTGGAAAAACAGCTGATATCATACTCAACCGTGGAAGAATAAAGGCTTCCATGTTGAGATCAGGAACAAGACAAGGATATTGCTTCCCTTGGGTGGGGGGATTAGCTCCGTGGCACCAAGGTCCTGAGTTCAATCCCCAATACTGAATGAAGAAAAAAATAAAAGAACATTGGTTCCCACCTCTGCTACTGCACATGAGATTAAAGACCCTAGCTAGTTAAGTAAGACATGAGAGAAAGATGTCATAAATATTAGAAAAGAAAACAATTGTCCAGGGTGTTTTACCCTCTACTTTATTCTTTATTATTTTCTGTTTTCTAAATTTTCTGCAGGGAGTATGTATTGCTTTGTTAACTGAAAATTTATTTTTAAATAAAAATATTCACCATGGCTGCTGTTTAAAAAAAAACAATTGTCATTTACACAGTGTGACTGTGTGAATAGAAAATTCAAAAGTAGGTCCAATTAAACTCAAATTCATTCAATTAGAAAATAAAGGGCTGGGGTAGCTCAGCGGTGCCACCACCTGCCTCACAAGTGCAAGGTCCTGAGTTCGATCCCTGGTACCACAAAAAAACAGAAAATGAGCAAAAGCCATGACAGACATCTTAACAAAGAGAATATAGAAATGGCAGGCCCGTACATTCAAAGATGTGCAGTGTCATTAGCCATTAAGGAAAAGCAATCAAAACTGCAGGCAAGGAGGCATTCACGGGGCTGAGACAGGAGAATTGCGACAAGTTCAAGGCCAGCCTGGGCTACACAGCAAGATCCTGTCTCAAAC
The DNA here is from genome assembly GCF_012274545.1 of Fukomys damarensis. Taxonomy (NCBI): domain Eukaryota; kingdom Metazoa; phylum Chordata; class Mammalia; order Rodentia; family Bathyergidae; genus Fukomys; species Fukomys damarensis. The sequence continues at coordinate 2,829,594 of NW_022900932.1, forward strand.
AATACAAAATTGGGGGTGGTCAGCTCTGTGGCTTCCCTGTAGTGGTGCTCACAAGATTGTACCTGTTTGTCGAGACTCAGATGTAAGGCAGGGCTGCAGCTCGTAGCAGAGCCTTGGGTTTGATCCCTGTATGTGCTCTGTACTCACTGACCCTCTCTTGAAGAGTACCCAGGTCGGGAAGCAGCATGGGCATGGGGCTCATGTCTCGAGAAGGGCAGGATGCTGGACTGGGTGGGGCTCGGGGGGGTGACACTGCCCAGCGTGCGTGAGGCCCCGGTTCTGTCCCCAGTCCCCAGAACTACAGAGACGTTCCATCTTTTTTCCCAGTGCCGCAGTTGGAACCCAGAGCCTCTCTTGTACTAGGGGTCTTGGTTCCTCTCCTTGTTGGCTAACACCCAGAGTTAAAGGTGAAAATGTTTGTTGTAGCACACTAAAACTCACTATGTAGCCCAGGCTGGCCTCAGACTCGCAGTGATCCTCCTGCCTCAGCCTGCTGACAGCTGGGATCACAGGTGTGTGCCAACAGGCCCAGCATGTTTTGCATGCTAAGGAACCAATGCCCTTAGATCCTCAAATATTTTTTTAGAAAAGCATTTATTGGTGCATTTGAGATATACATCATGATAACACCCATCACAAGGAGTTTGTACCAGTACATGTTACGTCTTGCTGCTTTGTCCCCGCCCATGTATAAAAACTGTGTCTGTTTTTTCTTCTCCCTCCTCCCTCCCTCCTCCCTCGTTCCCCTTCCCGTTTGAACATTTTCTTCCCATCTCCCAATGTCTACTGTAGATTTTAGTCCTTATTTCCACTTTCAGTTTCTCACAGCAGAGAAACCGTGGTATTTAAACACGTGTGTCCGATTTATTTCACTTAAGAGTATGGTCTCAAGGTCTATCCATTTAGCTAGAAATGTCTCAAACTCAGCCTTTTTGTTTTTGGTAACAGAGATCAAATTTAGGGCCTTGCACTTGCAAGGCAGGTGTGGTGCTGCTGATCAAGCTGATCCTTCTTTATGGCTAAGTAATACTCCATTGTATTAAAAACCCACATCTTTATTCATGAATCCATTGGTGGACATTTGGGCTGTTTCCAAGATTGTATCTATCACAAATTGTGCCGCTATAGACAGAGGTGCCCATATACGGCTGTGGTGTAACGCTTTTAATTCTTTTGGAGAGATAGCAAGAAGGGCTATACCGGGTGAAATGGGACCTCTAGTTTTAGTTCTTTGAGGAATCTCTACACTGATTTCCACAGTGGTCACCCTAGCGTCTACACTCCCACCAACAGTGGAAAAGGTTCCTTTTCCCCACAGCCCCTCCAGCGTTTGTCATTTCTTTTTTGTTTTGTTTTGTTTTGTTTTTTGTTTTTTGAGACAGGGTCTCACTATGTAGTTGAGATTGACCTGGAACTCACTGTGTAGCCCAGGCTGGTCTCGAACTCACAGCAATCCTCCTGCCTCAGCCTCCCGAGTGCTGGGGATTACAGGCGTGCACTACCACGCCCAGCTTGATTGGTTTCTTGATAGCAGTGAGGTGAGGTGGAATTTCAGTGTTGTTTTCATCTACATCTCTCAAATGACCAGTGATGTTGAACATTTTTTCATATATTTATTTGCGGTTTCTACTTCATCTGAGAAGTGTCTGTTCATTGCATATGTTCATTTTTGGGTTGGGTCTTTAAATTTTGGGGATCTGTTTTTTGGTTTTTGGATTGTTTTTTGTTGTTGTTGTTGTTGTTTTTGTTGTTTTTTTTTTGAGATAGGGTCTCACTATGTAGTTGAGACTGAACTGGAAATCACTATGTATCCCAGGCTGGGCTCGAACTCACAACAATCCTCCTGCCTCAGCCTCCTGAGTGCTGGGATTACAGGCAAACCACCATGCCCAGCCATGATTTTGTTGCGTTCTTTATATAGTCTATATCATTCCTTTGAGGAATGGCTGGCAAAATTTGTTTTCCCACACTGTGGGTTGTCTGTTCACTCTGTTGGTGATTTCTCTTGCTGTGCCAAAGCTTTTTAATATGATGAGATCCCAGTTGTTGATTCTTTGTGGTAGTTTCTGTGCAACTGAGGTTTTGTTTATAAAGTCTTTGCCTACACCAGTGTCTTTGAGAAGTCTACCTATCTTCCAGCAGATTGTTTCTGTTTTAATATTTAGATCTTTGATCCATTCTGAATTTAGTTTAGTGCATAGTAAAAGATATGGGTCTAGTTTGTTTTTTTGGTACTGGGGATCCAACTCGGGTCCTTGCACTTGTGAGGCAGGCGACGGAACCACTAAACCCCCAGCCAAGGTCCTCCTTGTTAAAGCAGTACTCTGGGAAGCTGAGGCAGGAGGATCCCGAGTCCAAGCCCAGCCTAGGAAATTTAAGGAGACTGTCTCAAAAGAAAAAAATAGGACAAGAGTAGTGGCACAGCCCTATAATCCCAGCATTCCACAGGCTGAGGCCGGAGGATCACTGAGTTTGAGGCCAGCCTGGGCTACATAGAAAAACCCTGTCTCAAAAAAACAAAATAAATAAAGGGCAGAGTGTGTAGCTCAGTGTGAAGGTCCTGGGTTGCGAATAAACAAACAATAAATCTAGCAAGTGGTGCTGCGAGTTGAACGTAGGGGAAATGCATGCTGCAGAGCCACAAACTGAATGTAACTTTCCACTCACCGAAGTGACTAGGACTGTCTGACATTTCTCCCCAGAAGTCCTCAGGGGTCTTAAAGCCCATCTCACATGAGCAGGAGGCCTCTCACGGCTCTCTTCAGAGCGGTATCTATTTCTTGTTACAAGCGCCCTTTCCTCACAGTGGCCCCTTTGACTGCCCCGGATCGGGCCCACTTCCCCAGGGCCTGTTCTCTGGGCCTGTGCCATACATTCATCACGGGCTCCCGTGAAGTGCTTTAAACAAACGGGCTGCAGGCTTCCATGGGCCGGCACTTTAACAATTCCTTCCTCCCCTCGCCCCCCACCCCAGTGCCCTCATTCTGTCCCAGTTTCCCTTCAACCCCAGTGAGGGATCAGATGATGGCACCCGCCCCGCCCCCAGCAGGCCACGCAGCTGCTGGGACCCAGGGGTTCACCTGGGGCCACTGCTGCGGTGTGGTCACCTCGTACCCCCAAACTCAGCTCACTCTGTTCTTTAGTAAGAGCAATTTGGGCCATGTTAATTCTCATCTTCAGTGTTTTTGTTGGGGGTTTGGTTTGGTTTTTTTGGAGACAGCCTCACTGTGTAGTCCAGGCTGGCCTCAAACTCGAGGTGACCCTCCTGCTTCAGCCTCCCCAGTGCTAGGATTACAGGTGTGCACCTAGTGCTTGGTCAGTCTTTTAATCTCAGCACTCTGATAGCTGTGAAGGGTTGTTTGCCCTAAGGATGACAGCCAGCTCACAGTCTGAAGGTGGAGGGTGAGGGAAATGGGAGACCCAAGCCCACGGCAAATTGTTGTTGGGTTTTTTTTGTTTTGCTTTGTTTTTGTTTTTGTTTTTTGGTACCGAGGATCGAACTCGAGTCCTTGCCAGTCCTTGTGCTTGTGAAGCAGGCAGCAGAACCACTGAGATAAACCCCCAGCCCCAGCCCACGGCAAATTGTGTGTTCTGTTGCACAGCAGTTTCTACAGTTAACACTAATTTCAGAGTAGCTGAAAAGAAGATTTAAAATGTTTCCACCACGAATAGTAAGGATATGTGGTGATGGAGATGTTCAGTGGCCTGATTTACGCTTTAGAAACGAAAGTAAAGAAATAACAAAACAGTGCATACATGCATCAGAATATCACATGTAAATATTATTTGTCAGTTAAAAATAAGATGGGTGTGCTACAGGAGGCTGAGGCAGAAAGATCCTAAATGTGAGCCCAGCCTGGGCAATTTAGGGACTTAGTGATTAGAATAAAAAAGGGGGGTTGGGCATGCGGTTTAGTGCTCAACCCCCAAACGCTGGTACTGTGCATATACTAGAAAACTAAGGTGGCTTGAGAGTTTGAAGCCAAGCAGTATGGTAAGATCCCGCCCCAAAAAAGAACAACTGCTGGCCCAGTCGGGTGGCAAAGATGAAAAGCAAAAGCACTGGAAATTAGTGCTGGTCCAGGAGCACCTGGAAGAGCTGGGAATTCCGCCCCCCCCACGTCGTGGTTTCCATAGCAACCACAGCTCGGAACCGGAAATAGACCGCTGTCCACCACCAGGTCAAGGGTAAACAGAACCAGGGAGGAGAAACCACAGGCCCTGCAGCGCCACTGCGGAACCCAAACTGTCCCCGCCGGGATGGAGGAAATGGGACTGAAAACAGCGACGCTGTAGGATGCGTGGTGCAGAAACCGAGGACGCGCAAACCCCGGGGGCGGGAGGGGGGGAACCGCAAGCCCAGGAAGAGCCCGGTCCACAGCGCCCCGCTGCAGGGGCTCCTCAGAGACCTTTCAGCGTCCCCCGCATCTAGCAGGCGGCAGTGGCTTCCTAAAGGTCTTAGTAAACTAATCTGAACAGGGGTGGGACTCGAGGCAGAGATTTAACTGCCGCCCCAAATTTGTCAAAAAAACTAATCATCCAGAAGCTTCCAAAGTCCCTTTAAAAAGCCTCTACTGTATTGTTAACTTTAAATGTACCAGTTAATTTAATGGGGGAAAAATCTTCTGTAGTTTTTTTTTTGTTTTTTTTCCTGAGACTGGGTCTCACTATGGAGCACAGGCTGGCCTTGAATTAGTGATCCTCCTGCTTGTTCGGAGCCTGTTTTGGTGGCCGTAGTAATGGTGGGGATGAGTTGGTAAGACCCGGGGCTGGGCGGCAGGTGCAGGCTGTGACAGACCTGGAAACCAACCCTGCAGGACGAGTCATGACTTCCCTGGCCCTTCCCCAGTGATGGCCTCTTGCTGTCCCCACCCGTGCTCCCAGTGACCTTCTCAGGCTCTTATAATAGCAGCTCAACATGTGTTGTCTGGGCATGGTACCTCATGACTAATCCCAGCACTTCGGAGGCTGAGGCAGGAGAATCCCACAAATTCAGAGCCAGCCTGGGCTATACAGTGAGTTCAAAGCCAAACTGAAGTACATAGCAAGACCGTCTTTTTTTTTTAAAAAAAAAAAGTGCTGTCTGGTGTCTCCCTCCCCTGCCAAACCCCTGCTGGCCACCTCAGCATCACCGCCCCCCCTGCCCTGAGCTCAGAGACCAGCAACCCAGAGTATAGTGTTCGGTGTTACAGACTCAGGACACAGCTTGGATGATGCTTCTGACTAGACTGAGGTGCAGACGACCGGCAGGGGCGTCTCCATCGATCCCTCAGGGAAATGCCTGCTACTTTTCTCTCATGGCTGAGATAAAATACCAACACCCAAAGTTAAAAGGGGGAGGTTTGTCTGGCTCAGTCTGTAGAGGCTTCAGTCCATAACCGGCTGGCTCCAGGGCAGGCTGCCAGGGGGCAAAAGTTCATGGCGGCAGCAGAGACCTGGGTGGGCAGCACTCACACCTAGCCTGTGCCCTCGGGCCAGCCCAGCACGACGCACACACCCGTCAGCCAGCGGAGCCAGAGCGAGCAGGGTGTTGCGGGGCAGCTAACACAAGCCCAACAGTCTGTCCCTGTGCCCACACCCCAAGGCCTCGGGCGTCCCAGAGCTCACAGCTCCTCTCAAATGTATTTGGAGCCAATTTAAGTCACAAGGGAAGAGGCTGGCACAGAGCCCCGCCCTGCTTGGGAAACAATAACGTTTTTAGGAAACCAGACCGGAGTCTGGGCCACACGATCACGCGGTAGTGACCACACAGAACTCTGGACCTCACCGCTGGCACAGCAGGGCAGCAGAGGCTGACCAGCTCCAACACTGCCTCTCCTCTGGGAGGCCGATTTCAGCTCACCTCTGTGACAGACAAGCCGCCACCTAGTGGCCCGAAGGACAAGCACAACAGACCCCAGGTGGTGAACGGTGATCATGCCTGTAGTTTAGGATTGTCATTGTTTTTGGACACCTGGCTGTGCAATGCAGCTCAGGCTGAACTAGAATGCACTGTGTAGCCTCACAGTGGTCTTCCTGCCTCAGCCTCCCCAGTGCTAGAATCATGGCATGCACCATCACCCCCCTGCCTTGGGTCACTATGCTGGTGTGTACATACAGGGCCATGGAAACAGGTGTCCTCCCGTCTGGCACTCGGCATCAGCCCTGGGTCCATTTCTCCTGTCCCATGTCAGGGCAGCAGCCCCAGGGAAGCCAAGGTGCTGGCCCCTTCTCAAGGGCTCCTCGGCTAACATGAGCTCCAGCTGCCTTTGCTCTGTAGTTCAGGTTGACCTCCTCCCCATACTCCTGACTCAGCCTCCAGAGCCCTGGGACTGGACACGTGCCACGATGCCCACCTCCTGAAAATTTTGTAACAGGGTCCAGCTATCTGGTTCAGGCTGGCCTTGAACTTATGGTGATCCTCCTGCCTTAGCCTCCTGAATGCTGGATCACAGGTGTGTGTACCTCTGGAATTTTTTTGACCTAGGTACAGGAGCTGGGGCCTCAAGCCTGACAGTACTCTACCAAAGCTGTACCCCAGCCAATTTCTGTGTATTTGCTCCTGTTGTCCTCATAAACCCTAAACTTTAAGACTGATTCAAGCATTGTGCACACCTGTAACCCTAGCACTTTGGGAAGCTGAAACAGGAGTATCACCAAGCCTGGAAAACACAGCAAGACCTCGGGGGGAGGGGGTGCCGCCCAGTGTGAGGGCCTCGGCTTCAATCGCAAGTAACCCACCCTCCTCTCCAAAGCTAAAACACCAACCAGCTTAAACAGAGCGCTGTACTCTTCTGGTCTGTGCAGGACCTAGGAGCAGTTCCCTTCCATCCTGTCTAGCACCTCAGGGAGAGCAGGGAAGCCTAATGCCAGGCCCACAGAGCAAACTCCCACCTCAGCACCAGGTGGGCATGGATGGCACCAACCCTGCCCACATTCTGACCCCCCGAACCTCTCCACCTGGGCTTTGCAGTGCCACATAACGGACACAGACACAGGTTCTCCTGCTACGTTTATTTAACAGAAAACAGCATCTTCCAACTTTACTGGGGTGGCTGACCTCGTCCACGACCAAATCCACCTCTCTGCAAGAAAAAGCAGAGACATCAGGGTTCTCCACGAAGACCCAGAAGCCAGCCAGGCCCTGTGCTGCTGTGGGATGCAGCCAAGGGCTCCGCACAACGGCAGCCCCAGTGGCACAGGACTCTTGGTCCTGCTGCCCTCGCCTCCTTCCGGTGAGAGCCTGCCTGGGGCAGCTGCCCAGACCAAGTCTCTGTGCAGTGGATGGAAGGAAAAACCCCGGCAGGAGGAACCCGCCTGAGACCACACGTGGAAGGCGGTGACTCGATTCCACATCCACCTTACCCAGGATCCATCCGGACGCCCACGGCCCCTTCGGTTGCCGGCGTGAATTCCGGGTTAGGAGCTCAGTGACACAGTGGCAGACCCAGTGGCCATCTGCTCACTGTGGCCGCGTAAACTTACTCGGGAACAGGCCTCACCCCGCACCCGCACCGACGGCTCGCACAGGGGTAGGGATACTCACAAACTGGAACTCGGTGGCTGACCCGGCCCCAGCCTCAGCCTTCTTGTCGGCACCAGCTGGGGAAGAGACAGCCATTTAGAGCCACTGCCCGGCGCCCCGCTCCCTGCAGAAGGGGCAGCGGCACCCTCAGGACAAAGCCCATCACCCCTGTCCCGGGCCCTGTCTGTGAGAACTCGCTGCTCCCCGCCCCAGCCACCTCGTCCTCCCCAGAGGACCCCACGGCGCCCCCCACGAGGCCCAGCGCGGCCTGACCGTCACCGACGTCCTCTCAACGAAGAGCTGGAGGGGTTAAGGGGGTCGGGGAGCGCGTGAGGACCCACAGACGGGCAGCCTCGCCGTCCCTTCGGCACCTTCCGGGCTGAGCCCATCCAGGGCCAGGCGGAGCCCGCAGTCCCACCCAACACCACCTGCCGCACTCACGGGGCACGGCGCTCCGTCTGTAGGTGTCTCTGTCGGCCTCGCCTCTCGTGAGCCGCATGGGCCGCTCGCCCTCCACGCCTGCAGGGACAGAAGCACACGGTGGGCACAGGACACTGGGACAGCGCAGGGCTCCCCAGGCCTAGGAAAACACACCGCACCAAGATGCCACACAACAGGGCCAGCCAGGGGCGCAGCTCAGGGCAAGGAGGTGGTTCTCCCGCTATCATTTCTCCACATAAAAGCGTGTTCTAGAAACAAACACCCAAGATTCTGGTTTGCTTTTGTTTCTTTGGTACCAGGGATCGAACTTGGGCCCTTGTGCTTGCAAGGCAGGTGGCAGAACCAGTAAGCCAAATGCCTGGCCAAAATTTATTTTTTTCTAGTACCAGGGATCAAACTCAGGACCTTGCACTTGTGCGGCAGGTGCAGTACCACCGAGCTACATCCCTGGCCCTGTCATATTATTTTTACTTATCTATTTATATTTGGTACCGGGGATCAAACTCAAGTCTTTGTGCTTGTGAGGCAGGCAGCGGAACCACTAAGCTAAATCCCCGACCCTCAAGATTCTGAATTTCATTCACCCCTCCAATGGGAAACAGTGTTCCAGTGAGAGAGGACGGATAAGTTGAAAGCCCCAATTCCAGTTACATACCCCAGAGGCCACCAAGAACCCCCAGTTCCTCCGGGGCTCCTGGAAAGACTCATCCAGGTTTTCTCATGGAGCCCAGGGCCACAGCTGTCAAGCTCTGGCCCCTGAGCCACACCGAAGCCTCAAGGCTCAGGGTTTTTTGTTTGTTGTCTTGAGACAGCGCCTTTCTGTGTACAGTAGCCCAGGCTGGCCTCCAGCTCCTCCTGCCTCAGCCTCCCAAGTGCTGGGATTACAGACGTGTGCCACCATGCCCAGCTCAAAGCAGATTTTCTTTCTTTTGGCTGGGGGGGGGGTACTGGGGAACAAGCTCAGCACCTCGCACTTGTGAGGAAGGCAGAGGAACCACTTAGCTACATCTCCGGCCCACAACGCACAGATTTCAAAAGCTAAAATCTACCTTAAAATGCTCATAAATATGGAAAGTAGCTTACTCAAGTATTCCCCCTTGTTACCCTGGAACATCCCTAGACTACATGATTAGAGAACACTATTTTTAAAGCATTAGGCAAAAAGCTCCATGACGAGTGACTGACGTAAACACCAGGCTCACCTGGGCCCTGCAGACACTGCTGTATCCAGCAGAGATGCCCCCTAAAGGAGCAGAACTGGATCCTCCAGGGAGCTTCCCTAAGTTTCCGGAGCCTGACAGCCTGACGACCATCACGTTCAGAAATCTAGGCACCTTTGTCACTTCAGCCCACAAACTGTGCCGCAACTACAAAGTCCATGTGAGTAGAGCCATCATCTTGACAAAATGCAAGCCCGAGCCAGCCATGACCTCAGGAGCAGGAAGAGAATTCCCAGCGCAACGGCTATGGTTTCACACCCTGATTCTCCACACATCCTACTTTTTCACTGTCTTCTCCTCTTGCCAAGAAACCCTACACGACTTCTCATGCATAGTGAACAGCTTTGCTGTGGGCTTCAGGCTTCTTGGGGTGAGCAAAACCTCTGGCTGCTGGAAAACAGCCACCACACTCTGTTCATGGGGGGGGCGGGAAGCCAGCTGCAACTCCACTCCCGCTTGGTGCCCCCAGAGGACCTGACGCCCTCTGTTCAGGCTGGGGACTGGTTCAAAAGCCCCGCATGCCAGTCCCTCTAAAGCTGGCACCAGTGCATCATTAAAAAGAAAGGAGCCGGGAATTTGGCTCAGTGGTTCTGCTGTCTGCCTTGCAAGTGCAAGGGCCCAAGTTCGATCTCCCGTACAAAAAAAGAAAAGAAAAAACCCCGTTCTTGTCCCACACACAGGAGCTTTCAGCAGGCCCTGGGAGTTATCCACACCTTACCTTTGTTTTTGTTTTGAGACAAGCCCTTGCTATGTCATCAGGGTGGCCCTGAACTCAGTGATTCCTCCTGCCTCAGCCTCCCAAGCACTGGGATTACAGACACACGCCACCTCGCCCCACTTGCACCATACCTTTGGGCCGGGGTCTGCCAGTCTCCGGCCGGCTGCGGCGCAGGGTGGCAGGCACGATCTCAGGGGGCAGGTGGAGGTAATCACGGAGGTACTGGATGCCTTCATTGGTAAGATACCAGTAGAAATGTCTCCAGGCAAACTGTTCCTTCACGTAGCCACGGGACTTGAGAGACTGTAAGGCAGAAACAGCAGTTAAGATTGGGCACAATGGTACAAGACTACAGTCTCTGCTACAGTCTCTGCTCCGGGGGGGCGGGAGGACGCTGAGGCAGGAGGATCCTTTGTGCCCACCCTGGGCAACACAGCAAGACCATCTCAAAAGCGAAACAAAAAAGTACAAGTCTGGAGCTCTGCACGTGAAAGGTAGCCAGGGCTGTCCAGGCTTCTTGGACGTTGCCTGGAACATTAGTTTGAAACCCCATCTCCATCCGCCCCATACCTGCATGGCCTTCATGACGTGAAGGTTGGGTACGTTTTTGTCTGCCAGCTCCGGGTGCTTGGGCATGTGCACGTCCTTCTTGGCTACCATCACTCCCTCCTTAAAGAGGAGCTCGTAAATGGCGATCCGGTTCTTCTTGGGCATCAACATCTGCGACCGACGAGAGAACGTCAAGGGTGGCCGAGGTCCGGGTATCAAGGGCGTGCATGAGCCGAAATCGACCCGTCACTGCCCAGTGAGTTAACGGTGGTGGCACAAGACGCGGAAGGGAGAGGGTACCCGGGCTCTACTTTCACAAGCTTCATAACCACCGCGGTGTGTGAAACCCGGAGTGCTGGGGGTGGGCAGAGACGCTTCGATCTCCCACCCCCGGGGCCCACCAGCGACCGTACCTAGGTAGTGCGAAGCTCGAAGCTGTTCCCTTAGTACACAGGGAGAATCCAAGGATAGAAAAGCCCTAGCTTCCTGACGTGACAATTTCCGAAACCTACCTACCCCAAACTACCCCAAACTACCCCAGGGCCAGGCCAGGGCGCAGACCCGAGCAAGAAGTCCTGCCGGAAAGGAAAAGCATGCAGGCAAGTTCCTGTCTCTCCAGCCTCGCCTGCTGGTCCCCGCCACGCAAGGGCTTCAAACTCCCCTCGGTCTTCCGCCATCCGGACTCCAATTCCAATCAAAGCGCTCCCCTAACTCCTTGAACTGCGCCCCAGTTGCTCAAGCTGCTTAGAAATGGGTGAGTGAGGAGAAGAGAGGAACCCGGCCCTGACCCTGGAGACGCGCGGTCGCAATAGTGGCAGAATGGCCCGGATGGAGGCCGATGGAACCCTAACGACAGAGGAACTCACCGCAGCGGCTCTAGGCTGCGAGGCCGAGGCTAGAAAGGAAGGGGCATGCGCGACGCGGCGTCTCTTCCGGGCTGCGAGGCCCCGCCCCCTGCCAGGACCCACGCGCTGCCTGGGGTGGCTTCGGCGGTGCCTGAGAAAAGGGTGGCTAGATGTGCGCAACTCCTAAGGGCGCCTGCGCGAGGAAACTGCCGCGGGGAACCACCTTCTAACTGCTTTTATCAATAAAAGTCGCTGAGGCAGGAGGATCGCAGATTCGAGCCTAACCAGAGCAATTTTGCAACTTGTTAGACCCTGTCTCTAAAAAAAATAAAGATAAAAAATAAAAATAAAAGAGACCCGGGCGTGGTGGCGCATGCCTGTAATCCCAGCACTCGGGAGGCTGAGGCAGGAGGATCACTGTGAGTTCGAGACCAGCCTGGGCTACATGGAGAGTTCCAGGTCAGTCTCAACTACATAGTGAGACCCTGTCTCAAAAACAAACAAACAAACAAACAAAAAAATGTTTTAAAGGGCTAGGGATGTAGCTCAGGGCAAAGGTGCTGGGTTTAATCCCCAGTACAAAAAAAAAAAAAAAGGGAAAACAATATACAATCTGAAAAAGGATCTGAAGAAGATGGGTCATTTGAAACAAGGAGAAGAGGCATAAAGGCTCAAATAAGAAAGTCTAATATTTGTATACAAAAATTCACATATGGAGGTAATGAAGTGTTTTAAAAAGATACTATGAGAGTATTTTGCAGAATTTTTCAAAGACAACACACTTCAGATCTAAGTAACTGCTGGATGTGATGACAGACACCCATTGTGATCACAGCAGTCAGGAGGCTGAGGCAAGAGGATTGCTGCAAGTTCCAGGCCAGCCCGGGCTCCAAAGTGTGTTCAAAACCATCTTGAACTGTACAGAGAGACTGTCTAAAAAAAAAACAGGGCTGGGGATTTAGCTCAGTGGTTCCGCTGCCTGCCTTGCAAGCACAAGGACCCGAGTTCAACCCCTGGTACCAAAAAATAAATTTAAAAAAATAAAAAAAACAAAGCAAGAAAACTAAACCAAAGAAACAAATAAGTAAACACCAGATCTAGGTAACTAAATTTAACAAATACCAAATTGGGAAAACAAAAACAAACCCATGCCTGAGCATATTATGATGAAGTAAGACATCAAAGACAAGGAAGTTTTTGTAGTACTGGGGATTGAACCAGGCTCTTTGCATTGAGCTACATCCCAGCCCTTTATATATTTTGACTCTGAGACAGGGTCTCTCAGTTGTCCAGGCTGGGCTCAAACGTGCCGTCCTCCTGCCTCAGCCTCCCAGAGTGCAGGGATTACAGGTGTGCACCACTCTAATAGGTTTACGAAAAACAACCTGCGAGAAAAGGCGGGTGTGCGGATGTGCTCACGCCCCTGTGCTGCAGCTGCTCAGTGGCGAAGGAAAGAGGAGTAAAAGCTTGAGGCCAGCCGGGGGAAGTTAGCGAGAGCTTGTTTCACAAATGTGGGGGCCAGACATGGCGCACGCCTGTAATCCCAGTACTCTGGAGGCTGAGAAAGGAGCATCACCGAGAGTTGGAGACCAGCCCGGGCTACATAGTGAGTTCAAGGGCAGCCTGACTGCACAGTCAGACCCTGTCTCAAAAAAAAGGATGGGGTAGCTGGGACACTGCTCGGTAGAAAAGTGCCCTGGCTGGATTCAATCCCCAGGACTGAAAGAAAGGCAGATGTGTGGCTCACAGGTAGCTGCAGTGGGGTGCAGTCTCCTGAGACAGCCCCGAGATCCCCTTCCCTGCTACTCACAGTGCCCCTCCTAGAACAGCAAATAAGTCACCGCTCAAGTCTCTCCAGTGGCTCTCAAATCACTCGGAAAAATCCAAGTCCCTTCACACCCCATCCCGGACTAGGCCGGGCCTTGGCACTGAACTACACCCCGGCCCATTTTGTTACTGCCTGTTTGGCTACACTGCCCTGGCTGGGCTTGCCAGCACCAACGCCAGCACCATCACCAGCTCCCTCGTACATTGTGTTCCTGGGAAGGCCCCTATCACTGGGCGGCACCTAGCCGTGGGCTGGGCTGCACCTTTCTCCTCTCCGTGTCCCACATTTAGCACAATGGCTCCCGGGTTCTATGCACTGTTCTGAATGTTTCAGGTCTGAGCAACAATCTCAGAGAGAGGAGGGACTGGGAGAGTCCTGAGTAGTGAAGTGGGTGATGATAACATTCCCCCAAAGGCCTTCTCAGAGCTGGCGTGGTGACGCATGCCTGTGATCATAGTGCTCTGGGAGGCTGAGGCAGGAGGATCGCAAGTTTGAGAGTGACTTAGTGACAGCCTATCTCAAACAGCAAAGAGAATAAAAAGGGCAGGTAGCTCAGTGGGCCCTGGTTCCATCCCCAGTACTGAAAAACAAAACAAAATGCAGCGAAGGGCTTCTCAGATGACAGTGCATCACATCCCAAACTCGCTGATTCCACTCAGCAGTTGGGCACTGAGCCCCAGGCCCCAGGCCAGGCGGTGAGACCAAAACAGCTGTTCCTTCTCCAAGGCGTCTTCCTGCTGGGCCAAGAGGAGGTGGGGACCAGGCGCTGGGATGGAGGGACTCGGCCCTGCTGCTGCCCACTTGCTGCCGTGGGCCCTTCAAGGCTGGTTGAGGGCAGCCACACTCCAGATGGAGTAAGCCAGACACGTCAGGAAGGGGCCCAGTGGCAGTATTTTACTTTTTAATGTTCCTTTTTGTATAATATAAGTGTAATAAAGTGAACAGAGCTTTGGGTAACAACGCAAGGCATTCTTATGTGCACATTCAAGGTGTGATCAAATATACAGTGAATGGTTCCACCTGTCTAAGATGCATTACAGTAAAAGACGTCGCCATTAATCCCCTGTAAAACCTTTCCCTCTCTTTGAACGTGCACTGGTGCCGTTGCTCTCGCCTCTTCCCTGAGTGTCTTTACCAGGTGTGACTTGAACACGTGGTGAATGCTGCCGAGCGCCAGGTGGCGCGTACAGGCATCACGGCCTCCTCTATCTCGCTCACCAGATCTGCCCTGTGCCTCTTCTGCCTCTGCCCTGAAGTCAAAATGAGCACGAGAGGAAAATGTTTCGAAGGGATTCATAACAGAAAGGCAGGCCAGGCGCTTGACTAACGACACTTGTGAAAGAGAGTTTCAGAACGGCTTCAGAAAGTGGCAAGAAGGAAGTGGGTGTAGCAGCACGGCCTGTGATCCCAGCACTCCAGAGGCTGAGGCAGGAGGATCGCCAGGAGTTCCAGGTCGGTCTGGGCTGCATAATGAGAACCTGTCTCAAAACAAAACAAAACCCAGAAAACTGAAAACATCCACCGCGTGTTTTTCAGTCACACTTCTTTGGTGTGTGTGTGAATCCCTGTAAACAGCCATCCAGACCAAGATGCAGACTATGTCCAAAACCTTCAGACCTCCCCTTTGCAGCGGGAACCCCCACTCCCGGGTGCGCTCTGTTCTTGTTTTATTTTTCCGAGTCAGGGTCTCACTATGTAGTTCAGGCTGACCTTGAACTCACATGTAACCCAGCCTGGCCTCAAACTCTCGGAGATCCTCTTGCCTCAGCCTCCCGAGTGCCAGGGTTATAGGTGTGCACCACCACGCCTGGCCATGGGCTCTGTTCTGACAGATGTTACCACAGCGCGTACTTAGCATCTGGCCAGCCGACCCCTCTCCATCACATATGTTGCAGGTGCCAACAGGTACCTGGAGCTGAGGCGGTACACTCGGTTGAAAGCTAAGCCATGCTTTCACCAGTCACGGTGGCACATGCCTGTAATGCTAGCACTCTCGTGAGGCTGAGGCAGGCAGATTTCAAATTTGGGCCCAGGCTGGCCAAGTTAGTGACTTAGTGAGAGTCTGTCTGTAAAAGTAAACAAATAAAGGGCTGGGGATGTAGCTCAATGTGAAGGCCCTGAGTTCAACCCCCCAGTACAAAAAAAAAAAAACAGGAAAGGCCATACTTGGTTTATCTATCTAACAGGTGACGGAGCCCAGGCCCCCTGTGTCCGGCTGTCCTACTACAGTTGTGCAGACGGCCAGTGTCTTGAGGGCACATAGGTCCTGGGTAGCAGCCAGAGTTGAGGACTGGCACCCGTGGCATCTGTAACCCCCCAGGCCCCTCCTGAGGGTGGTGGCCAGGCTCTGGGTCCCCAGGACTCCGGGGGTCCCCCAGGTTGGGAACGGGTAAAGTGTGGCCTGTAAAGATCTCCAAGTTCCTTTCCTTTTGAATTCAGGACGGCAGGGGAGTGGAGGGGAGGCCGTGGTGGGGTGGCTTCTCTTGGGGACTCTGGGGTTGGGGCGCAGGGGCCTGGCTGTGACAGTGGCACACGTCCTCTGCAGACAGCCGGG
>NW_022900932.1:2845601-2852732 GCF_012274545.1 Fukomys damarensis
GCACCCTCCGCCGGTCCCTTCCGCCTGCTCGCCCTCCTCAGCCCCAGGGACCAGTGTCCAGGTGAGGGCGGCAAGTCCAGCAAGGGCCACCTGCTTACAAGCTGGGGCTGGGATCGCCCTCGCCGCGCACCGGGGAGATCCACATTGGTGACAAGGCTTGGCCTCTGTCAGCTGCCACCCTCTGGACATCTCTCCTATGTCGCCTGAGACCTGAGCAAAGGATCGCTTTCTGTTAGGGCGCATTTGTAGAACGCAGTGTTTGCTCTCCCTCTGGGGTTGGTACACTGAGTAACACATCTCAATCCATGTGTCATCGCTTTCCCCTCCCTTCCTCCCCACCAAAGGTCTCTTATGATCCAAAATGCATGGATCTTAAAAAATTAAGAAATAAAGCTTTTGTCTTAAAGAAAAATCAACCAAAAAACAAACAATCAATCCGCCGGGCATGGTGGCGCACCCTGTAATCCCAGCACTGCACAGGCTGAGGCAGGAGGATCGCCGTGAGTTCGAGATCAGCCTGGGCTACATACTGAGTTCCAGGTCAGTCTCAACTACACAGTGAGACCCTTTCTCAAAAAAAAAAAAAAAAAAAAAAACACCAAAAGACAAAAAACAAACAAAAAAAACCAGGGCGCGTGCTGTAATTCCAGCATTCAGGAGGCTCGGACAGGAGGACTCCAAGTTTAAACCGAGCCTGGGCAAATTAGCTACTTAATGAGACAACAGTCTCAAAATTAAAAAATTAAAAAGGGCTGCTTGTATAGTCCAGTGTCACTGGGTTCAATATCCATTACAAAAAAAAAAAAAAAAGGCAAAAATCTTTTTTTTAAATATTTTTTGAGATGGGGTCTTTTTTTATTTTTTAAATTTTTTTTGGTTTTTTGAGACAGGGTCTTACTATATAGTTGAGACTGACCTGGAACTCACTATGTATCCCAGGCTGGTCTCAAACTCACAGCGATCCTCCTGCCTCAGCCTCCCAGAGCGCTGGGATTACAGGCATGTGCCACCACGCCCGGCTGAGATAGGGTCTTATTAAATTGTTAAATTAGGGCCGGGGATTTAGCTCAGTGGTTCCGTCTCCTGCCTTGCAAGCGAAAGGACAGGAGTTCGATCCCCAGTACAAAAATAAATAATAAATAAATAAATTGTTAAATTGCCCAGGCTAGGCTCTAACTTGTGATCCTTCTGCCTCAGCACTCCCAGAGTGCACTACCATGCCAATTGTCTGTGGCGTTTGGTGACCCTAAAGTCGTTCAAGCTCACTGAGCTGGGGGCAAGGCTGGGCTGGAAGGTTCCCGAAAGCTTCTCTGGGGTCCCCATGTGGCTTCTCCCCTCTTCCGAGGTGATGGGACTCTCAGCGGTCTGACCTTCTTGGAGCACGGTGATGGCTTCCCAGCTGCTGGGTCGCCTGAGGGTCAACCGGAACTGTCAGGTGTCACCCGGCGGCTGTAAAGGGAGTCACTAGAGGGGAACACCCAGGGACCGGGGTGGGGGAGGTGCCGTGGGGTGGACGTGGTCCCCTTGGGAAGCTGGCCTGGGTCACTGAACGCTGCTCCAGTCACTGTCCCCAGGGCTGGCAGGTCAGACAAGGGACCCCACCCAGGCACACGGCTTCCACCTCGGGCTCTGGAGCGGGGTGGGGACGCTGCCTGAGGCCATGCAGGTTCCTGGGAGTCGCAGTCACTCCCAAGGTCTCTCTTTTGTCCCCCCTCGCCTTTGTGGGGATCCACACACCACAACCGGGAGCCTGGGCCTTCAGATGGAGGAGGTGCAAGGCGTTTTCCACTCCGATGCCCCTGCTTTTCTCAGCGCTGCTGCGAGCCCTGGCCAGGCTGACACCATATGGCAGCTTCCTGTTCCAGCCGTGGTCTCAGGGAGCCACACTGGGCCCAGCTGCTTCTGTGCCCGGCTTTGTCCCTTCAAGGTGATGCTCAGGCTGCCTGCTCCAGGTGGATCCCTGACTGGTGTTTTCTGATCCCCGATCAAGGCCAGCAGGGGCTGCAGGGTGAGCTGCAAGGACACCCCCAAAACGGCCTGTTCTCTGGGCTCTCTCTCTTACTCGGTGCCTCTGAACTTGTTTCGACTGAGAGATGGGAAACACTGCAGAGCTCAGGTTCTCAAAGTGTAGCCTGAGGTTGCTGGGGGGAGGTTTAAAAAGAGAAGGCTTCAGCCAAGCACAGTGGCACTTACACGCTTGTGATCTCGGGGGCCCAGGAGGCTGAGGCAGGAGGATCAACGGTCAGCACAACTCTGGAGCTGGGCAGCAGGCAAAGCGGGAGAGGGCAGAGGGGTGCATGGGTGAGCTGCTGGGCTGTTGCTCCTCCCAGCCTAAGTCTCAGCTGGGAGAGAGGGGCCCAGCTGGAAGGAAGTCCCAGCTTGAGGAACAAGATTGGTGAGAGGAGGTGCAGCCTCGGGCTGCACCAAAGCACAGATCTGAGTTACAGTCCCAGAGCAGAGAGAACCTCGGCTCTAAAACTCCGGAGATCAGGGTTTGAGACCCAGGCCTGCCGGGGACTCCAGGCTCCCTCAGGCAAGTCCCTGGCCTCTCTGGGCCTGGAGCCGGGAGCTTGACCCCAGTGTGGCCTCTCTAGTCACAAAAGTCAGGCTTGGGTTCAAGGGCAACCCCTCCAGTCTCTTCCATAAGCCTCATTTCCTTATTAAAAACAGTGTGGGACACACACTTGTGGCCGCAGGACTGTGGGAGGCTGAGGCAGGAAGATCAATAGTTTGAGCTTAGCTTGGGCTCAAGCTATTGATTTACAGAGACCCTGTCTTAAAATAAAAATAAAAAGGGCTAGGGATGCAGTTTAGTGCAAAAGCCATGGGTTCAATCCGCAGTATCACACGCACACATAAAACGGTGGAAGTAATTTCTCGGTGTGGTAAAATGCAAACAAAAACCAGATGTGGTAGCGTACAGCACTCAGAGGCTGAGGCAGGAGGATTCCTGAGAGTTCAAGAATAGCCTGGGCTACTCCGTGACTTCAGACCAGCCTGAACTACAAAGCCAGACCTTGTCTCTGAAAATAAAACGACAAGAATAAAAGATACAAACAAAGCAACAGAGGTGAAAACTCAATGCACTGAACACATTTCCCTCCCCAGCGTATTAATTTTTGCCTTTTTCTTTTAAAGGACAGGGCCTTGCTATGTAGTTCAAGCTGACCTCGAACTCCTGCCTCAGTCTCCGGAGTGCTGGGATTACAGGTGTGCACCACCATGCCTGGCTCTGGAGTATTAATTTTAAGGGTGCCGTAAGTGGTGCACTCTGCCCAGGGCCATACCCTAAATATAAAAGAAGTTATTGTTAGTGAACTACATGTCTGTACTGTTCAGGACACAGAAATTAAAACACTCATCCTAGGGGCCGCGGATTTAGTTCAGTGGTTCCGCTGCCTGCCCCCAAAGCGCAAGGTCCAGAGTTGGATCCCTGGTACCAAGACAAAACACTGAACCCTAGCCAGGGCTTGGGCTTCACACCCCTCCACCCCTGCTTTAGGGAGTGTACTTGTGCTTAAGGTACCCGGCCACTAGGGGGCAATGGTGTCCAGCCAGCCAGGCCTGTCCCGGAGTGGATATGGGGCAGTGGACACACTCAGGTATCTTCCCTTTTACCCCTGAGAGGTCTCCTCAAAGAACTGCTGAGCCTCAGTTTCTCCATCTGTAAAATGGGAAGCAAGAGTACCCGAGTGAGACCGTCTATCTCACTGTGATTGTGGTCAATGTGTGGCTGGTTTGAAAGTACTACTTACCTGCTTTGTAACCCTGGGCAGGTCACACAGCCTCTCTGGCCTCTGTTTACCTGTCTGGTGGTCATACCCATCCCCATGTTTCCACATGTACAGCTTAGCAGGTCGGGGTCCAGGCATGGGCTGTGTGTTTGCCAGGGCCCCTGTGTCCGGGGAAGAGCCCTGTCCCAGGCAGGCCCTGGACAAGCCCTTCCCACAACTTTGGGCTGTCTCCAGGGCATTTTAAACTCCCAGACGTGAGTCACAGTCAGAGAAAACCACAACTCGGCTCAGGTACCCTGGGCTCAGGAAGGCCGCAGCCTCTGTCATCCTGAGGGAGGGCCCCAGGGCCTGATTAGCAGGTGCAAAGCCTGTGGTAGTGGGGTCGGGAGGGCAGAGATCTGCAAGAGCTGCTTTTACTTACTTACTTACTTCCTTACTTAATTTTTGAGACAGGATCTCATTGTATAGTTGAGACTGCCCTGGAACTCACTATGAAGCCCAGGCTGGTCTTGAACGCACAGCGATCCTCCTGCCTCAGCCTCCCGAGTGCTGGGATTACAGGAGTGCACCACCACACCCAGCTCCCTACCTTTAGAGTGTTTTTGTCCCTCGGCAGTGTCCTGCTCCCTTCTGTGCCTACAGCTCAAAGACAGCTCAGAGAATGAAACAGCACCTCGGCCTTCGGCCCTCAGGATCGTTGTTTGCAGGGCTGCAGGGGTGGCAAAACTGGGTGACAACAGCACTGGACCAGAAGTCAGGTGTTTTTTGCCCCAGCTCTGTGACTGCTGTGCTTTCTGTCCCTGAAAGAGTCCCTTTCCCTGTCTGGGCTCCAAGGTCTGGTTCTGCCCAAATCAGGACCCAATCCCTGCTGAGGAGCAGCCTAAGGTCAGCTCCCCGGAACTCAAAGGCCCCTCCCTGTCTCTCGGGACCAGACGTGCGTTCCCGATCCATTATTCATTTGCTGATTTGTTTCACACGCGGTCAGGGCTGGTTTGTCCTTCTGTCTCCCTGCCCCTCACCAGTGGGTGCGGAGGAGTCCAGGGGAGAAGGCTCCCGACGGGGGTGGAGGAGCCTGCAGGAGAAACGGAGCCAGGGACAGAAGCAGTGGGCCGGGAGAGGGGGCACGGTGAGGAAAGACGCCTGAGGGAGCGTCTCTGAGGAACCGAAGTTAGAGAACCGAAGTTTTTGCCACCAGAAGATCCACAACGAAGCCGGTTTAATTTTAGGGAGCTTGGAAGTTTGGTTTGATTCCTAAAATAGTGTTTTATTTTGGATTACACAGGGCAGGTGTGTGTGAGAGAGAGAGAGAGAGAGAGAGAGGCTCTTGTTTTTCTCCCAGCTGCTGGCTGCTAGGTCTGAATTCAATCCCAGCTGAACCTCAGCTCCCTCCTGCTTCTTCTTGTTCGTGCTCAGGGCTCCAGCCTCAGTTTCCCTTCCCCATGGGCTCCCCCTCCTCCCCCAGTGGGTGGCCTTGGGGGACACCGAGTGTCACGCACTGCTCTTTGCTCCTTTTCAAAGCTCATTTGTGCTGGGTTCCAGTTCACTGCTGTCAAAGACCTAACACCGGGCGGGGGATTTAGCTCAGTGGTTCCGCCGCCTGCCTCGAAGCACAAGGACCTGAGTTCGATCCTCAGTACCAAAAAAAAAAAAAAAAAAACACCCTGAGCCAGGCTGAGGTGAGAGAGGAAAGAGCTGGGTGGGAGGCTTCCTGCTCCAGCCACCCAGCCGCTCTCAGGGAGCCATTTCAGGATAGGATGGTTCTGTCTAGAGAGGGCAGTTTCACAGCTCTGCAGCAGACTGGAAAGCGGGGAGGACTCAAGGGTGGGTGTGGTTAGTGATTATAATTCTAGGTCCCAGCTTTTGTACCCTTAATAGGTACTAGGCACCGTGCTAAGTACCTTACATTCTTTTCTAATTCAAATAACCCTAGGAAGGAAATGTAATTATTGATTGGGAGGCTGAGGCAGGAGGATCTCTGCAAGCTCGAGGCCAGCCTGAAGTACAGAGTCAGACCTCGTCTCAAAACACCAAAATAAATAATTATCTCGCCGCCGTCATCACCACCACTATCATCATCATCGTCATCACAACCACACCACCTGAGCACTTCCAGTGCTAAGTGGCTTGCCTTGGTTTGTGAGGGAGGTGCCTCTGTGTGACCCTTTTCCAGGTAAGGGACTCAGGCAGACCAACTGACTAAGTGACTTGCCCCACAGTTAATTAAGACAGGAGGAGGCTAGGCCCAGAAGCATCCGTCAGAGGTGGGGTGATGCTGTGCCCCTCCCCCATGTGCCTGAGCGGATGGGAAGCTTCAGGCTGGGGTGCAGCAGGGCTTCTGCACCCCTTGTGTGGGGGGTTCCAGATCCTCTCCAGCACCTGTCGCCGGCCTCCTGCCGACTGTCACCTGGCTTGGCTGGCCTTTCCTGCCACCTCCCTGCCGTTGTCCCCCCATCAGAATCTCAGCGGCTGCTCAGAAGCCTTCCCGGCGCCCCAGCCCAGGGCCCCGGCTTCCTGAAGGACGCGGTCTTTGGCAGTCCTGTGCAGCCTTGGGTGGGTCCTGCCGCCTGCCCGGTCAGTGGGTGCTGAGTCCTCCCAGGCACCAATGCCCAGCTTGCAGTCAAGGTCAGAGAACTGGGCTCCTGGGGCTGTGCACTTCAGGGCTTCAGGAGCGGGAGATCAGGACAGGGCAAAGCGCCCAGCTCAAGGGAGCGGTGCGGTCTGTGGCTATCGTGGGTAAAGTTCCGCGCCCTCCCCAGCCCTCAGTCTTGCAGGGTTAGGTCCCTCCTGGCCGTGACCTCCCACACTCCCCCGGCCCTTCCTTTTCTGCTTTTCTGTTTCGTCCACACCACTGTGAAATATACTTCTGTACTGCTAAAATTTTCGTTTTTTGTTAAGGCAGGGTCTCTGTAAGCTGGGCTCCAACTTGCTATCGTCCCGCCTCAGCCTCCCAGTATCCTGGATTTTTTTTCTTTTTTCTTTTTTTTTTTTTTTTGTACCTGGGATCAAACTCAGGTCCTTGTGCTTTCGAGGCAGGCAGAACCACTGAGCTAAATCCCCGGCCTGGCATCCTGGATTTCTAAACCCTGGTTATGCTGCAACACGGAACATCTATCTTCTTGCGCGCACAGTAGGTCCAAGACCTGCTCGAAGCCCCAGTGTCCCGGCTCTGGGAAGCATTCAGGGGTCAAAGCATTTGGGTGAAGGTCCCCCTAGCCCCAGAGGATCCCAAAGAGATGCCGGGGGCCACCTTGGTGGCAGCAGGTCCGACCGGACCGATGGCCTGAGGGTTCGGGACTCTGCCTCGTGGGGGCCCAGGGCGGAGTGGTGGAGGGGTCGTCACTCCCGAGCCCTCCCACCCGCAGGAGGGGACCCGCCGGGCTCCGCTAAGCCGATCCGG
>NW_022900932.1:2853356-2858651 GCF_012274545.1 Fukomys damarensis
AGGAGGAGGAGGACGTGGAGGAGGAGGCGCGAGGCAGCAGATGCCGCAGCCCCGCCTGGAGTGCGGCGCCCCTGCCCTCTGCCCCCGCCTGCCTCAGTCAACTGCAGCCCATCAGAGCCCTCCGCCGGCCTGGGTTTGCCCTGAAGGAGGCCGGGAAAGGTCACAGGGTCATCAAGGTGTGGGGGACGCAGTGGCAAAGGCCAGAGCTTGGCCAGCCGTCCTGTACCCTGAAGCCTGGCTCTGCGCATGGGCAGTGACACGTGTGGCAACCAGAAGTCATCACCTTGCCCGGGGCCCCTGGCACCGCGGGGGTGCAAACGGGCCTGTGTGTCAGTGATGCTGGAGCTCCGTCCCCTACCCCAGGCCAAGTCCCCCTCACAAGCCACCCCTCCGGGCGCTTCCCTGGTGCCCGGCTGGTTATTTATGTCTGTCTCTCGCCCTCCTGACCGACGTGCCCTCAGGCAGGAACCTGATTCATCTCTGTCTCTGTCCCCAACCTGGCTGGGTTTGGCACCAGTGGACGTGTGCAGAATGGAGTGCAGAGGGGCACAATGAGCCCCCTCCTGGGTCTTCCTGCTCCCTGGGACCAAACTGCTGCTCCAGCCCGCAGTTCCCTGGAGGCCTTTCTGGGCCTGGGCAAACCCATGCCAGGCTTCCTCAGCCCCTTGCCCCAGTTCCCAGCCCGGGTCAGCGGTGGGGCCGTCCCCTGGGCTCTGCCCCTGGGGACCGCGTCTGTGGAGGACGTCTGCATTTGCAGGGCTTTTCCCGCCCTCAGTGCACCTTTCACAGCCATGTAGTCCCCTGTGCAGCCCTGGCCCTCTGCCCCCAGCACCTGAGCCGCTCTCCGTTCCTCCGCCTGCCCAGCTGCCCTCCCCGGAGACTCTCTCCTTCCAGAAGCTTCCCCGGAGTGGCGTCCCGAGTCCCTCGCCTCATCCCTGTGGCCTCCCCTTGTGACACACGTGTCCTCTCCGGCTTTTGACTGTCGTCTCCCTGGCTGTGCAGTCCGAGAGTCCAGGGCCCGTGTCCTCTTCCTGGCCACCCCAGGGCTGAACACAGGGGAGCCCCAGCCGTCCCGGGGGGCTGAGTGAGGTGCTGTCAGGTCCCTCCGATCTGGGGTCACCCGGCAGCAGATGAACTGCAGGTGTCCGCGGAGTGTGTGGGCAGGGGAGCCGCAGGGGGAAGTGAAAGTGGCCAGGACGGGGGTGGGGGGTGAGGGAGGCCACCGAACGGCGCAGGGGGGCAGGTGGAGGCGCTCAGGGGAGGCCACACACACAGGCAAAGGGTATCTTGGTTTGGTGTTACAGTTTTCTTTGTTTCTTTCTTTTTTGGTGGGTACCGGGGAATCAAACTCAGTGCCTCCTGCCCGCTAGGCAAGTTTGCAGTTTTCTTAGAGTTTCAAAAAAATGTTTTGTTTGTTTGTTTACTGGGGATCCAAATCAGGACCTTGCGCTTGTGAGGTGGGCGGCCGTGCCACTGAGCTAAATCCCTGGCCCATTGGTTGATTTCTTGATAGTAACCATTCTTTCTGGAGTGAGATAGGATCTCAGTGTTTTTTGTTTGTTTGTTTTGGTAGCGGGGATCGAACTCAGGACCTTGCGCTTGCCAGGCAGGTGTCAGAACCACTGAGCTACATCCCCACTGAAGAGCTTTTTTATGAAACAGGGTCTGGCTATGTAGCCCAGGCTGGCCTTGAACTGGTGTCAGTCCTCCGGCCTCAGCCTCCAGAGTGCCGATTTATAGGCGTGCACCCCACGCCCAGCAATTATTTTTCTTACTGTCAAAGTAATCAGTGTTTGCTGTGGACGCAGGGCCTCACCCCAGATGGGGGCGGGAGGCGGGGCTACAGTGGCTTTCCAGGCTCCCACAGGGATGAGCGCGGAACGGAAGCTGGGCGGTGGGGCGGAGCTGTGCGGTGGGGGCTCTGGAGACTGGGCATTGAGCCCCTTACAGACTAGGAGGACAGAGGGGCCTGCCCACCCCTTGGGCCTCCCCCAGTGTGCAAATGCTGGCCAGAGAGATGCGGGGCGCCCGGGAAGGTGGAAGTTTCAGGTGAACATCAAGTCCATTTCTGTTATTTTTTGGTACGAGTATGTCCCAAATAGTGCGTAGGGCGTGCTTGTACTGAAGAAAAAAGTGTGCCCAAAGCCAAGCGGGGTGGCGCAGGCTAGTAATCACAGCACCCTAGGATGCTGAGGCAGGAGGGTTGTAAATCTGAGCCTAGCTGGGCAATTTATTATTATTTTTATAGCAAAACCTTTATTGTACATTTTAGGCATACATGGCGGGGAGCTGCACCTGCACACGGAACATCCCACCGCTTTCCCCATCCCCTCTCCCCCACACACAGATGTTCTGCTTCCAATATTCCCTTCTATTTCCACTTTTTTCTTCCTCCCTCCCCCCTCCCTTGGTCCCCTTTCCCATTTGAACATTTTCTTCCCTTTTCCTAATATCTGTTATATATCTTAGTCCTTATTTACACTTTCAGTTTCTCACACCAGAGAAACAATGTAGTATTTAATCCTGTGTGGTTGATTTATTTCACTTATGAGTATGGCCTCAAGGTCCATGCATTTAGCTATACATGTCTCAAGCTCGTCCTTTTTTATGGCAGAGTAGTATTCCACTGTACAAAAAAAACCTCTTCCTCTTCTTCTTTTTTTTTTGGTACCAGAGATCGAACTCTGGACCTTGCATTTGTGAGGCAGGCGCGGTGCCATTGAGCTAAATCCCTGGTCCTAGTTTTAGTTTTTTGAGGAGTCTCCCCACTGATTCCCACAGTGCTTAGCCCGGGCAATTTTGTCTCCAAAATAACAAATAAAAAAGGACTGGGGACTGAACTCAGCATGAAGGCCCTGAGTTCAATCCCCAGTGCCACCACACAAAAGAAAGCAAAACAGCCCACAGAAAGCAAGAATTCATCCCTGAGGAGAGAGGTGGTGTAGCTCAGGGTGAAGCCCACGCCTTAGCATGCCAGGCCCTGGGTCCAGTCCCTAACACGCACTGAGCCTTTGCCATCTCTGGGAAATCAGCCTTTCAAAGCGGTGTCCTCCATCTGTACTGACTCCCTGGGGCCACCGTAGGCTGGGGAGGGGGTGGGGGTGGGGCCGCTGCTCTGCAGCCTGCGTGGGAGGCGTCCGTCGTGGGTGACCGAGTGGCCGTGGGGACATCAGCCCAGAGGCTTAGAACTGTGCTTCCGTCCGCGGTTTCTGCCGCTGCGTGGAGAGCAGCTCCCGTCTGTGGGCTTGGGGAGGACAGATTGCGGCAGAGCGGGATTTGATGGTCAGGCGGTGAGGTCACCGAATCGGGTTAACCGCGGGGCACTGAAAATCCGCGTCAGGAGAGAGCTCTTTCCCGGCGGAGGCCTGGGCAGAAGGCGCCCGCGCCCTCGGATCCAAGTTGTGGCCGGGGCTCCACTTCGGGCACTGCTAGCTCGAGGCGGAGCTGGCCAAGTGCGCAGGGCCGGTGTGGCAGTGCTAGAAGGCTGCCGGGGGACTGGCCCGGCCTCGGACCTGGCCACACACGGTGGTTTTGTTTTTGTTTTTTGTTTCGATTTGGATTTTTGAGACAGGCTCTCCCCAGCAGCCCAGGCTGGCCTCGAACTCACAGTGATCCTCCTGCCTCAGCCTCCCGACTGCTGGGATCGCAGCATCACCCTTGCACATACAGTGTGATTTTAGGCAACCCTTCGTCCTTACATTTAGCCGGGCCTCTCTGCTGCGTATCTGTGTGCCAGACAGTGTCTTAGGTGCTCTGGGACTCTGGAACTGCAGCAGCCTCTCCCGGATTTCTGGCCTCCTCCTCGGCCCCTCAGCCCGAGACCCTTCATCAGATCTCCTTCCTCCTCTGATCGCCTTCTTCTGTGGCTTCCCTGTCATTCAGAATAAAATTTTAAAAAAGTCCTGTAACAGCTCGGTGTCATGGATGTCTATAATCCTAGCTATTCAGGAAGCTGAGGCAGGAAGGTTGCATGTTTAAGGCCAGCTGAGGCCATTTAGAAAAACCCTGTCTCAAAGTAAAAATAATTTTTACTTATTCACTTTAAACACGTTAAACATTATATTTTAGATTAAACCATATTTTCTGAATAGCAGTTTAAAAATAGTATTTTTTAAAAGTGTGGCTGTATATAAAGCATGAGAAACTAGAGTCATTCATAGGAAAATGGATGCATATTGAGGCCATATTCTTTTTTTTTTTTTTTTTTTTTTTTTTTTTTTTTTTTGTTTTGGAGACGGGGTCTCACTATGTAGTTGAGGCTGACCTGGAACTCACAGTGATCCTCCTGCCTCAGCCTCCTGTGTGCTGGGATTGCAGGTGTGCGCCACCACACCTGTCCTAAGGCCATATTCTTAAGTGAAAGAAATAAGACACACGTGTAAATACCAAATCGTTTCTCTGGTTGAAAAACTAAAAGTGTAAATAAGATCTAAATTGTATAACTGATAATGTGAAATAGGAAGAAAAGGGCTAAAGTTGTAGGGGAAGTGGGAAGGGTAGGGGAAAGGAAATAGGGAAAAATATGAGAAAATGAAAAAATGGAAACAAAGTAGGGGAGGGTGGAGGGGGAAGGGAGGGTAGCAGTATGGGGGAAAAATGAGAACCAAGTTCTGTCATGTAAAGGTACAAGATCCCAATGATGAATGTAAGTAACTGTACTGTAGACTTTAAAGGTACCAATAAACTCAACGAAGAAAAAAAAAAAAGTGCAGCAGCTGTAGCTTAGCACTCTGGGTTCAATTCCCAGGCTGCCAAAACAAAAAACAAAAAACCCTATCATAGCCTGCAATACCAAACACCCTGCCCCAGGGCCTTTGCACTGCTCTCTCTCCTGCCTGTGACATTGGCATCTCCACCTGAGCAGGGGAGAGGCCTTTCCGGCTGTCCCATCTAAAACTGCCCCTCCATTCTCCGTGTTCTGGGCCGGCTTCCTCCTAGTGCTCATGCTGGTGCTGTAACCCTATTGGTCTCTTCTCGCCCGCTCCCTGAGCTGCCCTGAGCTTTCTGAAGGCCAGGTGGGATGGGCAGAGCAGCAGGGCACTTCCGGTCCCGGGTCAGGCTCCCAGAGCAGAGCTGAGCAGGGCATCCGGGCACACGGTTTGTGGCCTGCTCACAGGGCAGGGAAGGATGTGCCGGGCCCCCTGAGCCCCTTCCCCAGCCGCAGGGCATCGAGTGTCCCTCTATCAGCCGCTCCATCGGACACCAGGCCGCCACTGCTGCCTGCCCCAGGAGTTGGGTGTTGCTGCCGCCTTCCCGCCCCATTTGGCCGCGCCCCAGGCGGGCGCCTCAGGTGCC
>NW_022900932.1:2867810-2868464 GCF_012274545.1 Fukomys damarensis
GAACTCACAGTGATCCTCCTGCCTCAGCCTCCTGTGTGCTGGGATTGCAGGTGTGCGCCACCACACCTGTCCTAAGGCCATATTCTTAAGTGAAAGAAATAAGACACACGTGTAAATACCAAATCGTTTCTCTGGTTGAAAAACTAAAAGTGTAAATAAGATCTAAATTGTATAACTGATAATGTGAAATAGGAAGAAAAGGGCTAAAGTTGTAGGGGAAGTGGGAAGGGTAGGGGAAAGGAAATAGGGAAAAATATGAGAAAATGAAAAAATGGAAACAAAGTAGGGGAGGGTGGAGGGGGAAGGGAGGGTAGCAGTATGGGGGAAAAATGAGAACCAAGTTCTGTCATGTAAAGGTACAAGATCCCAATGATGAATGTAAGTAACTGTACTGTAGACTTTAAAGGTACCAATAAACTCAACGAAGAAAAAAAAAAAAGTGCAGCAGCTGTAGCTTAGCACTCTGGGTTCAATTCCCAGGCTGCCAAAACAAAAAACAAAAAACCCTATCATAGCCTGCAATACCAAACACCCTGCCCCAGGGCCTTTGCACTGCTCTCTCTCCTGCCTGTGACATTGGCATCTCCACCTGAGCAGGGGAGAGGCCTTTCCGGCTGTCCCATCTAAAACTGCCCCTCCATTCTCCGTGTTCTG
>NW_022900932.1:2869286-2880076 GCF_012274545.1 Fukomys damarensis
GCCACCTGCAGGACGTAGGGGGATCCCTCGGGGGCGGCCCTGCTGTGCCCCAGGCCCCTCTGCTCCCTGGCCAGCTGCGCTGGGGCGGTGTAGGCCAGGGCTCCGCCGGACCCCCAAGGCTGGGAGCCCTCAGGGATGAACTCGGGATGCCCCGGGGCTCTGCATAGGAGGCCTGCAGGGCCCACTCAGGCTCATCACAGCGGGGCTCTGTGGGGACTTAGACGCCGCCAGCCATGACACCCCGGCTCCCCGGCTGATTTCACCACACATTCCTCCTCACCAGATGACGACTTCTCCAATTCGATCATTTTGTGTGCTTTTATTAGCTGGGCTCCTGTAAAGAACTTTCTCTCTTCATCTGTGCTGCTGTTCTGAAACCTGGCACAGCAAGACCAAAGCTCCAGTCTTTCCTTCTTCTCTTCTCTTTCTTCGGGGTCTTGCTATGTAGGCCAGGTTGGTCTTGAACTCAGAGATCCTCCTGCCTCATCCTCTGGAGTGTTGGGACTACAGGCGTGCACCACCATGCCTGGCTCAGTCTTACTTTTTGTCACTTTTTAGAGAAATAAGTCAGGGCTCTAGAGGTAGCTATGACTGTTTTTCCATTTTTTAAATATAAAAGCATATAAAGTAGGTTATACATCTGAGCAAACTTTTAAAAAGCCCAAATCCAAGTGACCATTGTGTAGGCCCAGATGGTTCTCATCTTTTTGTGAATTTTCTCCCCCGACCCTTACTGGGGATCAAACTCAGGACCTTGCATTTGTGAGGCAGGATGGTGCCACTGAGCTAAATCCCCCACCTTTTCTGAATTTTGGCTAATGGAATTATGCATTCCTTTAAGCCCAGCTTTTTTGTTTTTTAAGAGAGGGCCTTGCTATATGGTCCATGCTGGCCTTGAACTCACTTCGATCTTCCTGCCTCAGCCTCCCTAGTGCTGGAATGACAGATATGCACCATCACGACCGGTTTGCCTTTTTTTCCTCCTAACATTTTCTTCTTGGCTTTTTGTTTTTTTCTTTTGTGCCCTCCTGAGGATTGAACCTCGGGCCTCTTACGCTAGGCAAGCACTCTGGTGGCACCGACTTTCCCCCGACCCGGGCCTGCTGTCCCTCCCTTCTGCGCGCACAGCCCTCCACTCGCACATCCAGGCTGTGTCCGGACTGCGGCTGTGCGCGCCCAGGTTTTGTTGCCATTGTGAAAGCGGCCGGCCGCCGGCTGAGTCTGTGAGGACAGAGGTTTGCATAGTCATGGTTCCGGACGCTCAAGGACACCGCGCTGGCCTCACTGCCTCGGTGGGGACGTGGCAGATGGCCTCACAGCGGTGACCACGCCCCCGATGGAAGCAGGAGGCGGGGCCGCTCTCTGGAGCGCCCCGCGCCAGGATGGGCTCAGATCCTGGAGACCCCACAGAGGCTCGGCCCACTGGGGCCCAGGCCCTCTGCGCGGAACCACAGCAGCGGGTCTGATGTTAGATGCTGCCAAGGCAGGCGTATGGCGTCCACCTTAGGGTTTCCTGGGTGTTGTCACCCATCAGCGCATTCCTGAGCGGCACGCACAGACCACGGTGGTGGGCATCGCTGCAGCTATGAGGCATTAGCAGATTTTCAGGACTTTTATTAAGATTTAGATTTTTTTTGAGCCAGGCGTAGTGGCAAAAGCCAGCTCTTGGGAGGCTGAGGCAGGAGGATTGCCTTGAGTTGAAGGCCACCCTGGGATACCTAGTGAATTCAAGGCTAGCCTGAACTACATAATGAGAGCCTGTCTCAAAAAAACCAAAAGATTTAGTTTTTTTTTTTTTAGCTCCCATCAGAAAGGGAAGCACAGAGAGAACACGCTGTGTGTGTGTGTGGGTGTGTGTGTGTGGGTGTTTGTGTGTGTGTGTGTGTGTGTGTGTGTGTGTGTGTGAGACAGGTTCTCCCCATATAGTCCAGGCTGGCCTTGAACTCACTGTACGTGCAGGCTGCCTTTGATCTTGTCATCGATCCTCTTGACTCAGCTCCCCGCGTGCTGGGGTTTCAGGCGTGTGCAGCCGCGCCCGGCCACAGCCATTACTCTTAGTGCTGTTCGCATTGCCCCATCTCTGGCCAGCGGGAGCTTCTTTAAGCAGCTCTGGCCCCCTTCCTTACCACCACTGTGGTCCCTGAAGTAGGCTTTGGTTTCTGGTCTGAGGGTGCTCCGGTGCCTTTGGGGCTGGAATTTCTCCAGAAAGCTCCAGATCCTTTCGTTTCAGTGTTCCTGAGACAGCACCCGTATGTCACAGTTTCCTTCGGTTCCGTGGCTTTTAGTGTCCTGGCGAAGTGGCGCGCTGTCCCCTCTCTCCGACGCTGGGACATCCCCGTCCCCCGAGCCCTTCCTCCTGGACGTCGGCCCCTCCCGGACATTCCCTTCCCTGCGGAGCGCTCCTGGGGCTCCCGCCCTGGGCTCCCCGGTGCGGACTGTGCTTCCGGCTGCGTGGACATGCACGGCTCGTTTTCCCCTCGATCTGATCTCCCCGACACTTACTGCTGCTCCTTCTCACCTCCGCTGGCCTGGGATGGTGAAGCAGTACCTTGCTGTGGATTCTAGGTGCGCTTCCCTGAAGGCCAACATCACCAAGCGTCTGTTCATGTGCCCGCTGCTGACCTCGTTTTTTTTGATACCAGGGATCGAACTCGGGTCCTAGTGCTTGCAAAGCAGGCACTGGAACCACTGAGCTAGATTCCCCAGCCCATTTTTGTTTTGTTTTGAGACAGACTTGTTGCCAAAATTCAGGAGCAGTCAAGGTGCTCTTCAGTAGGCGAGTAGTTAAACTGCAGTCCATCAAGGAGGAGGACCCAGTGTTCCAAGACACCTGCTATCTGTCGCCGGGCACAGTGGCACACAAGTGTCATCACAGCTTTCGGGAGGCTGAGGCAAGAGGATCTCTGTGAGTCTGATGCAGCCTGGGATACACAGTGAGTTCAAGGCCAGCCTGAAGTACATAGTGAGACCCTGTCTCCAAGAAAACAAAACAAACAAACAAAAAAAGAGCTACGCAGCCTGGAAAAGACATGGCGGAGCCTCTCCTGCATGTTACTAAGTGAAGGAAGCCAGTCTGAACACAGAGTGCTCTAGGACTCCAGCGGTGACACTCTGGAAAGGCAGAGTGGTGGGGACCGTGGAAGGGCTGGTGGTGGCCAGGAGAGGAGCGGGAGGAGCACGGAGGAGTTCAGAGGACTTGGGCTGACGGCAGTGGTCCCTGCATGCTGTCTTCAGTGTGCCCCCTGGGTGCAGGGGACGCTGGGTGCATAGCAGTGGGAAGGGTTAATCTGGCAACTCTCTGCCCTCCTGCTCAATTTGGCTGTGACTCTAAAACTGCCCTAAAAGTAAAATCTATGAATTAGAAAAAAGTATTATATAGAAAAGATAAAGCAGAGGTTAAGGATCTGGGGCTGGTGGTTTAAGCACGGTGAAGCGGTGCGTCAGGGTCACAGCTCCTGGTCTCAAGGCTCTAAGGCTTTTCTGTAAGTTGTATGGGGACAAGCTCTGTGGATATTAGGAGAAGAGGCACCCTGCACAGATGTGGCAGGTGCAAAGGCCCTGAGGTGGCAGAGAGCTAACTGTGCTTGTGGACCAGCAGGAAGGATAGCTGGCCTGGTGGGTTGTGAGGGCAGGGAGTATCTGGAGGAGAGGATAAGTAAACAGATGGGAGATCCCCTGAGCCATCTGCAGGCCACTGATACCATGGGGCTCTCTCCTCATGCTTTCTGCAGCAATTTGAATCTGGATTTCAGTATGGAGCCTACTAAGGACCCAATCCTAGTCATGCATGTCTCCCATCATTTTGTTTAGCTCTTCGATCTCTTCATTTGTGTCTTCTGTAGGCTCACTGCTGATTTTGCCTTATCAATCTGTTTTGTGCCGGGTGTGGTGGTGCACCCCTGTAATCCCAGCACTTGGGAGGCTGAGGCAGGAGGATCTCTGTGGGTTCGAGACCAGCCTGGGCTACATAGTGAGTTCCAGGTCAGTCTCATCTATGTAGTGAGACCCCGTCTCAAAAAAAAAATCTGTTTTGTTTTCTCCCGATAGCATTTTGGGTAATTCAGGTATGAGGCTTTTGGTTTCCTCCCCTTGTGTCCCCAGTGAGTCAGCCTTGTGGGTGTTGGGAGCTTTCGGAGGTATTTTGTTGGCTGTCTTCTCAGGTGTCTGCTCTTGTTTGTTTGTGTGGAAGTTTGCAGGTTTATCTCAGTGGAAAGTTTTGTTTCTAGAATGGAGATCTCTTCAGTTAACGTCAGCTTTTTAGTGGTGCCCTCTGGGTGGCCTTTGCCATTGTCCTGAGACCCTCCCGGTGCCCCCATTCGCTGGAGGTGTCAGGTCGCAGCCGGTGAAAGTGGGCTCCTCAGGATAGCGAGAGGAGCTTGGCCCTTCCCTTGCCTGGTGCTCGAAGCGGAAGCGAGAGGAAGAAATGTCTGTCACGGAAAAGACCCGGCCTCCTGGCCAGTCCTGCTCCCCACTGCAGGGAGGGCCCCAGACGGGCAGGTGGCCGCTCCGAGGCCGCACAGCGAGGAGGAGCCCGCTGGGCCTCTTCCTTCCTCTCCTGTCTCTTTCCTTTTTTTTCTTCCTTTTTTGATACCGGTGATCGAACTCGGGACCTTGCGCTTGTGAGGCGGGCGGCGGAACCACTGAGCTCCATCCCCGGCTCTCCCTTTTCCTTTTGCAGTGCTGGGATGGAACCCAGGGCCCTGCACTTGCTCAGCAGTTGCTCTGCCATTGAGCTGCACCCCAGCCTCCCCCTGAGACCGAGCGGTGCAGCACCCTCTGCCACCCCAGTGTGTGGCCTCTCTTCCTGCATGGGGCCCGGGTTCAGTTACCCCTCAGTGTCTCTTCCCATCCTGGGTCCCTGTTGGGGACTTCTCAAGCTGACTTCACTGCTGGGGGCCTGGACTTTGGTAGTTTTGTTGTTGTTTTTGAGGCAGGGCTCCCTTTGTAGTTCAGGCTCGCCTGGAACTTGCAGTGATCCTCTGCCTCAGCCTCTTGAGTGCTGGGATTACAGGTGCATACCACAATGCCCACCTTGGTATTTTTTCTAAATTGGGGAATAACAAGCTGGGCGTCATGGCACATGCCTGTAATCCCAGCACTCCCAACACTCGGGAGGCTGAGGCAGGAGGACCTCTGTGAGTTCGAGACAGCCTGGGCTACACAGTGAGTTCCAGGTCAGTCTCAACTACATAGTGAGACCCTGTCTCAAAAAAAAATTTTTTTGAGGAATAACACACACACACACACACACACACACACACGCGTCAATGACCATGGAAGAGGCAACGCTACCAGCAACCCAGGAGGCTCCCGCAGGCCCCTTCCCAGGTAACACCTGCACCCCAGCCATGTCTGGACCGCTGACATCATGGACCAGCTTGGCCTGTGGCCGAGTGTCCTGGTGACAGGATGTGCTCTTCAGTGTCTGGCTTCTTTTGTTCGGTGTCACCTCAGGGTCACCGTGGGTGCTGTGTGGCAGAGTTGCTGTA
The DNA here is from genome assembly GCF_012274545.1 of Fukomys damarensis. Lineage (NCBI taxonomy): Eukaryota > Metazoa > Chordata > Mammalia > Rodentia > Bathyergidae > Fukomys > Fukomys damarensis. Next base: position 2,874,776 of record NW_022900932.1, read on the forward strand.
GTTTTGGTCCAGTCCCTGGAAGCGGTTGGAGCTGGAGTTGGGGTGCCGTAGGTTTGGGTACTGGAGGTTGCTCTTGGGGCGGACAGGATCAGAGGATGCATGAGGGTTCTCTGGAGGAACAGAATCAGTAGAATAGGGCTGGGGATTTAGCTCAGTGGTTCCACCACCTGCCTCGCAAGTGCAAGGTCCTGAGTTCGATTCCTGGTACCAAAAAAAAAAAAAAGGATCAGTAGAAGAATCTGTGTAATCAAGCGCGGGGATTGAAGGTCACAGGATCCGGAGGCAGGGTCGTCCACAGGCTGTCTGAGCACTGAGAGCTGGAGGACCCAGGAGCTGCTCAGCCCAAGGTCGTGGAAGCCTCAGAACCAGAGGGGTCAGGATGCAGCCCCAGTCCAGGGTCGAAGGCCTGGGAGCTCCTAAGTCTGCACTGGAGCTGAGGAAACGCGAGACCTGTAGACGGATGTCCAGAGGCGAGGGCAGCGAACATCAACATCACCGCGGGGAGGACCTCCCTTACCCTTTCCATTCCATCCAAGCTAGGATCCTATTGGTTGTTGCCGCCCACATCGAGGTGGATTCCTGGCTCCATTTGCTGATCAGCTCATCAGTCATCCACAGACACACCGAGCCCTGGGCTTTGCTAATCTGCTGGTGTTTCTTCTTCCGGCAAGGTTAACAAATCCCTGCTGTGGTCACGGAAAGACACTGGGCAGGGCTTCAGCTGGCCCAGACACAGCTCTTGGGTGAGGGAGAGCGTCAGCTTCTGGACACGGTGCCCTCCTCTGACTGCGGCTACCTTCAGCTCGGGGCGAGGGGGGCCACCCGGACACCGGAGCTCTTCTTCAGGGTGGAGACTGCTTTCTGTTTTGCCACAGGGAGGACCCAAATTGTCATGCGGCCCCTGGTGGAAGGGTCTCCCCCTCGGGAGGCGGGGCTTCTGGGCCTGCTCAGACTTGTCACTGGGGTGACAGTGAAGGGCCCACTCCTGCTTCCACCCACGGGTCTTGGATGTGCGATTCCACCCCCGGGGGACACAGCACCATCCGGGGACGATGCATTTTCAGTGGGTGGGGTCCCCAGAGGTGGCCTCGTCCTTACAGTGCCCTGCATCTCAGCTGTATCTTTTTATTGTTTTTATTATTCTTTAACTGCCAAACAGAAATTGTTTGTACTTACGCCATGTGAGGTGATGTTTCAGGGTTTGTGTCAATGGTGGAATGTTGGAATGGAGCTGAGAAACATGTGCTACGTCGCCTACTTCTGTGCCTGGCAAGAGCACCGAGGTCTACACTCACGAACACAGTGTTGTCATGAGTGCAGCACTGTGCTGATAACAGATCCAGATGTGTCTTCTAAAAGCTGTCATTGTCTGGGCACGGTGGTGCATACCTGTCATCCCAGTTACTCCCGAGGCTGAGGCAGGAGGGTCAGAAATTGGAGGCCAGCCTGGGTGACTTAGGGTGACGCTCTGTCAAAATAAGAAGAGCTGGGGATGTAGTTCAGTGGTAGAGCACTTGCCTAGCATGTGCAAAGGCCCTGGGTTCCAACCCCAGCACCATAGAAAATAAATAAAGGCTGTGATCACCCACTGGACTGCAGCTCTGGGTGATGCCGAGTGTCACGTGCCCATGACCACATCTCCTTTGCCGGAGGCAGTTTTAGAGGCTTCCTGGTGGCCACCGTGACGAGTCTCACTCCACAGGCCAAGTCCCTGGCGTAGGGCTCTGCCAGGTGAACAGATGCCCGTCTCATGGCCTGTGGGCCCCAGGGACCAGTGCCTGGCAGCTGCAGAATGTGCCCGGTGCCCCTGTTCCCCCGCTTTTGGTGGTCCACATGAATAGTGTCGGTGTCTGCTGGAGCCACTGCCTCCCACCCTGCAGTGGGTGCCGGGTCTGCAGCAGCACACGGGACTGTGACCTCCGCCTCGGCCCTGGCCACCAGCCCTTGTGCAATGTGACTGTGTGGAGAGGCACTGTCCTCGCGCTCGCTGGGGACACCAGGTCTAGTCGCCTGTTCTGTGGTGACCTCGCCACTGTTGTGACAACAGCCCTGCCTCAGTAAGTGGTCACTCTTGTATCCTGTGCTTGATTCTTGCTGTTTTGAGACAGTCTCACTATGCAGTTCAGGCTGAACTTGAACTCCGTATGTAGCCCAGGCTGGCCTTGAGCTCCCAAGGATCCTCCTGCCTCAGCCTCCCGAGTGCTCGATTCTCTTGTGCAGACTCACTGGGAACCGGGAGCGGCCCTGTGACCCTCAGACTCCTCACCCGTGAACCCCGGCTGCTCCTCCTCCTCAGCCTCCCCTCCCGCTGCAGGAGAGAATTTATAGCAGGCCCTTGGCTTTCACACTGGCCTCCAATTAGCGATGAATCACCGTTCACCTCGTGACAGCACCACCGTAGCCAGCTGGGCTTCATCCTCGGGGCTCAGGCCCTGCAGCGCCGCCCCCCGGCTCACCCAGGTCAGCGTGACTGCCCATCGCCATGAGTGGAGCTGGCCGCGGTCCTGCGCCGCGTATGAAGACGGCCGGGAGGTGCTGCCAGCCTGGAGAGGGAGAGGCCCGGGGACTGGGGAACACCTCTGTCTGTTTTCGTGTTTGAGGACTGGGGATGGAACCCAGGGCCTTTGCATCGAGCAGCGTTTCTCTAGCTGCTTTTTATTTTGAGGCAGGGTTTCACTAAGTTGCTAAGTTGCCCAGGTTGGGCTTGGACCTGTGATCTTCCTGCCTCAGCCTCCCAGAGTGCTGCGATTACAGGGGTGCTCCCCCTCCAGGCTGAGCATCTGTTTTAACACCAGCTTCAGTGGGGCCCCCGGAATGGGTCGCCCCTTACTGGGTGTGGGCTGCCGCCCCAGGCAGGGGTGGGTGTCGCTGCTGTGGGCCTCGGTGTTTTGGTGCCTTAGCGCCCTTACTTGGGGGGGGTGGCCGAGGTATCCGCGCCCACCCTTAGTGGCCGTCACCAGGCGTCTTCCAGGCCCGGCACAGCGTCCGCACGCGTAGTCCGAGAGTCCGGGTCGTCCTGCGGCGTCGCCCCGGCTGCCTGCTGTGGTCCTGTGCTGAATCGAGGACCCGGTGGGGTGGCCGCGTGTGGCCCCTCACCTGAGGGTGCTCTCAGACCACATCCTGGCAGGCACAGGGAGCCTGCGCGGGGACCGCCGGCCGGCCCTGAAGGACGGGGATCTCTGCCGTAGAGGCCCTGCTTCTGTGGGTCTCAGGGGCCCCGGGGCAGCGCGGTGACTCAGCCCCACCTCGCCTTCGCCCTCCCAGCTGCGACCTCGCCTCAGCGCCTGGTTCCTCTCAACAGCGCTGGAAGTCGCAGGGCCTGGTGTGTCAGCCCCCCTGCACAGTGGGGAAACTGAGGCCAGTTACTTGTGCAAAGCCACACAGCAAAGAGAGCCTTGAATCTGGCTGTGGACTCCAGTTTCTTTGTTTGTTTGAGACAGGGCCTCACTGTGTAGCCCAGGCTGGCCTTACTCATGAGGATCCTCCTGCCTCAGCCTCCCAAGTCCTGGGGTTTCACAGACACTCCCAACACCCAGCCAGCTTCCCAAATTGCCTACTTCTTAGTTTTATTGGCTTATCCCATTCCTCCCTCCCCCCCTTCCTTCCTTCCTTATTTTTTGTAGCACTGGGGATTGATCTCAGGGCCTTTGCACTGAGCTCTGTCCCTAGACATTTTTATTTTGGGACAAGTTCTCACTAAATTGCCCCCAGGTTGGACTCAGTTTGTCATCCTACTGCCTCAGCCTCCAGAGCACTATGTTATGGGCAGGCTCCAGGGCTGCTCCCGGATGGAGTTCGGCCATCTCCACCCAGCGCCCCAGGCCTTCTCCTCGTGCCCTGGTACCCGGCTCTTTCCATTCCCCAGCAGCGAATTCCCAGAAAGGAGTTCTCCACTTGAGGCCCAGGAGTCTCTGGGGCCGTTAGGCCAGGGTCCTGGGGTCCTGAGCCTGCAGTGCTAATGAACCCACAGGCCGGGCCAGCGCTTCTGTGCTCAAACCTCTCTCTGGTTTTCCTGGTGGTCACATGGTTCCATCCACGGCTCCTCACAGCTCTCGGGAGCACCTCCCTTCCCTCCCTCTTCTACTCTGTTCTTTTCTCCTCTGTCAACACTCCTGCTTCTCACCCGCCCCTCTCCACCAACGGTCAGGATCTCAGCTAGCTGAGTAAACTTATTTATACTAACATGTGAATGACTCATAGCTCTTCTCTGAACTCTTCCATTGACTGTTCAGATGTGCAAAAGAAGGCTTTGGGTTCTTTAGAAATGTTAAATGAGAGAAGGAACTAAAAATATTGAGCTGTTCTTTCCTGTACCCCTTGACAGTCCCAAAACCTGAGTTAAACAATTGAAATCACATGAAGGAACTTTAAAAGCAAAAGCAAAACAGGGTTGGGGGTGTAGATGAATAGTAGAGTGCTTGCATAGCACGTGGGAGGCCTGTGTTCCACCCCCAGAACCGACCGCAACAAATAAAAACAACACCCAGGAGCTGGGCATGATGGTGTACTTCTCTAATCCCAGCACTCCAGGAGGCTGAGTCAGGAGGATTGCAAGTTTGAGTCCAGCCTAGGCAAATTACAGTATTTAGCAAGACCTTCTCAGTAGCTGCAGCTGAGAGGCCACCGGCTGTGCAGATGGGAGTGATTATGTCCGAGACAAAGGGCCTCCTTGGGAGCGGGGACAGGAGAGCCCCAAAACCTGGCTGGGGATCTGCACCCGGGCCTGGCCCGCATGGCTCCCTGGGGAAAAATCGCAGAGACCTAGTTTGGGTCGGAGGTAACGGGAAGGCCTAACTTCCTGCCCACCAGGGGAGGCTGTGGAGGCTGCCCGGCGGGGGGTCTCCGGGCTGAGGCCAGGCCTGGGGCTCTGTGCAGTGGCTGCTTCCTCCACCCCGGGGGGCGCCTGGCTCCCCAAAGCCTCTTAGCTGCCCTGGCTGAAAACAGCAGCCCCCAGGGTGAGGGCTCGCAGGCTGAGCTGCACCCACACCGGCCCGAACCGCTTTGTTTCTTGTTTTGTTTTCTGGTGCTGAGGATTGAACTCGGGGCCTTCATATGGAGCTGCATCCTCATCCCTTTTTAAACATTTTTTATTTTGAATTTTGAGACAGGGTCCCTCGAAGTTGTGCTCAACCTGGGCTCACATTTAGGACGCTCCTGCCTCAGCCTCCCTTCCAGAGTGCAGGGATTCCAGGCGTGGGCCTCTGTTCCAGCCTGGGTTGCTCTCTCATCCTGCGATCAGGACGCTGGTCAGCTCAGCCAGGGCCAGCTGCGGGACTCCAGCCGCTCAGCCGAGGGACAGGC
>NW_022900932.1:2880106-2884784 GCF_012274545.1 Fukomys damarensis
GCCGGGATGCAGAGCCCCGCCGCGGGCCGCGCCCTCGGGTCGGAGGTGGGAGGTCGGAGGAACGGGTGCGGGCGGGAGGCAGCTTGGCACCTGCTCGCACCCCTGCTAATGCTGCTTCATCAAAGCCTAACCACCTCTAAATATAGCCAGGGCTTACGGCTGGCTGCCTCCCAAAGTCTGATTTCTGCACTGCTTTGGGCCAATTTCTTTGATCCAAGAAACGCAGCTCCATGGCCTGGGACGCCAGCTCGCCCTGGATGTGTGCAGCCTGCCTCGGCCTCCCCGTCCCTTGGCACTTCTGGGGGGTGGAAATGTTCCATGCCTCAGCGTCAGATCGGAGGCCAACGGCTGCCTCTGGCTAAGAGCACAAGAAATGTAGCTGCCAAAGGGAGGAACTCATTTGTTTTAAATTGACTCTCCAGTTGTATTTAATGCCGTCACATTTAGTCACGTGACACTCGTAATGGCAGCGTAATGGCAGCGCCGTGTTTGCAGTTAGCTGTGTAGGGTGCTCAGCACACAGGAGCCTTAGAGGAGGAGAGATTTTTGTTGTTGTTGTTTGGCATGACTGGGGATTGCACTCACGGCCTTCACACTGAACTACATTCCCAGACCTTTACATTTATTTTTTGTTTTAATTTTAAGAGCGTCTAGGGATGTACCCTCGGCTGGGCTCAAACTTGAGATCCTCCTGCCTCAGCCTCCCAGACTGCTGAGATTACAGATGTGCACCTCCTCACCTGGCTCAGGTGGGAATTTTTCAATTCAGTACAGATATTGGTTATCCAAGACTGATCAGAAACTGCCCTGCAATTTACAAAGTCCCTACATTTTTTTCCCTAAGTTTTCAGCATGTGTTAATTTGGTAGACAAAAACCTATCAAGGTCTGGGGTTCCATGAGGCGGACGTATTAGCACACATCTGTAATCCTAGGACTTGGGAGGCTGAGACAGAGGAGCGCAGGGAGTTTGAGGCCAGCCTGGGCTACACAGTGAGTTCAAGGCCAGCCTGCACTACATAGTGAGACCCTGTCTTCAAAAATTACAAAATAAATAAAAACGAAAAGACCTGGGGTTCCCTGTGTGCAGTACAGAAGAGGTCCCTTGGGGGTGAGGAGGGAGCCGCTTTGACCCGGAAGTGATCACACGTGGGACCTGTGCTCGCTCTTGGAGCCCTGCGCTACATCCGAGAGGGCTCAGCTGCCTCAAAGCAGGGAGGGAGAGACTGCCAGTAGCCCGCCGTCCCACTGGGGTCGGTCCTGGGCGCTTCCAAATCCTGCCCGGAGAGCAACAGTGTTAGGTGGAGCCGGAGGCTTGACGGAGGAATTTCACTCTCCCCTGTGTGCCCGATAAAGAGGAATCGCCCCCAAGCCCGGCCAGAACCACCACCTGTGCAAAAGATACTTCCGTGATGACGTCGGCCTGGCCACTCTGACCCACCTCAGACTGGTGCCGCCCTTGTTACTAAACCCTGTGGCCAAGCGTTATTATTTTAAAATAGCTTGTGTAATCCTTCTCATTTAGTCTTTAAATGTCTGTCTTTTGAACTGGTTGTGGTGGCTCACATTCTGGGAGGCTGAGGCAGGAGGATTGTAAATTTGAGCCCAACCTTGGCAACTTGTGACTTAGACCCTGTCTCAAAACGAAAAATAAAGGGCTGTGGGGGTGGCGGCTGTGTGGTACACAGCTTGTGTAGGCTGTCCAGTCCCGAGCACTGCAAAAACAAACAGTAAATTCTGTCCTCTCCCCCTGGCCTCCGTCTCTGGGAGCGCAGTTTGCTATGCCTCCTGGGTTGCTGTCCAAGTGCTGCCCCTGAATAAACTTGGTTCGTCTGTCCAGGATCTGCTCGCGGCTCTGTGACTGCGGATTGCCAGCGCCACCAGCCACCCAACGTGTGTGACCCCCTGTTGTGGAGCCTGTTGGGGGGTTCAGTGTCAGACAGAGTCCTGGTTCTCAGTGTCCTCCGCCCTTGAGGTTCCAGAGGGGAGGAAGAGGAGGTGGCTGCTGGGTCTACCGCCAATGCTGCAGCCCCACCTCCAGGGGGCGCCCTGAGCCAGGCCTTGCACCATCCGTGCTTGCCTGCACCATGGCAATAACCTTTTTGTCTCATATTTAGTTACTTTTTTTGGTACTGAGGATCAAATTCAGGACCTTGGGCTTGCAAGGCAGACATAGTGCCGCTGAGCTAAGTCCCGAGCCTCTTTTTGTTTCTTTTAATTGCTAAATGAATTTGCAATTGTGGAGCTCAAACCCAGGGCCTTGCACATGCTAGGCAAGTGCTCTGCCACTGAGCTACACCTAACCCTTTTTTAATATTTATTTTATCTTTACATTTCTTTCTGTGTGGTATTGGAGACTGAACTCAGAGCTGCTGCCCTGAGCTATATCCCCAACCCTTTTTACATTCTTATAATTTGGATATAGGATCTTGCTAAGTTGCTTAATTGCCAGGCTGGGCTCAGATTTGCAGTCCTCCTGCCTCAGCCTCCCAGAGTGCTGTAATTACAGTCACACATCGCTATGCCAGCCTTCTTTCGTTTTGTTTTTCCATTCCGGGGATGAAACTCAGGACCTCGCCACTTGCCAGACAGGTGTCGTGCCACTGAGCTAACTCCACTGCCCTTCCTGTGCGCACTCTGTGAAGCTCAATGGTATCATTTTGGCTTCAACTCTCAAACGTAGTTCGGAAAGCTTGAGAGAACCTAACATATCCACCCATAGTTTTCCTCTTCTTGTCGTTCTTCCCTCCTCCCCGCTGTTCCAAGCTTCCTTCTTTCATCGTTTTCTTTCTGTTCCCAGAGTTTCATTCCGCTGTTCTCCTAGGGAGGTCTGCGGAGGGCCATCCCTTAGTGGCCTTGGCCGGGGATGGGACGCTGCTCCTCCCCCTGCTTTTCTTTCAGTGGTGCCACTGCTTTCTGGCTGCCATAGTTTCGGGTGAGAAATCTGCTGTCATCTGTTTTCGCCTTGGAATAAAAAGTTCTCCCTCTCCCTCTCCCTCCCCCCCTCTATCTATCTGTCTGTCTGTCTGTCTGTCTGTCTATCTATCTATCTCCTTTCAATAGTTTTTCATGTCTTTCATTTTCAGGAGTTTGACCGTGTGCCTTGGAGTGAGTTTCTTTGATTTTCCTGTTTTGAGTTCACACACTTCTTAAATCTATTGTTTGTCTTTTTGCCAAATGTAGAGTTTTTTAAAAATCCAAGGTAGTCCCTTGGGGGACACTTTGGCTGACCACACTCTTTCTCCTCCTTCTTGGACCCTGAACTTCCTGAACTCTTCTGTGACTTCCCCAGATTCTACGTTTTTGCAGTCTGTTTTCTCTCTGTTTTTCAGATTGGTTCATTGCTGTTGTTCTATCTCCCAGTTCACTGATTTTTTCCCCCTCTTATTTCCATTCTGCCATTGAGCCTTTCCAGTGAGCTCAAAAAATACCACCGGCTTTTCCTCATCCTCAGAATAAATCCTGAGTCCCCACCATGAACCTCTGGCCCTGCAGGATTTAGTCCCCAAGTACCTCTTCTTTACCACTGTCTTACTGGATACCTCTCTCTCTCTGGCCTACTCTACCTGCTATCCACCGCCCATCCACCCATCTGCCCATCCATCCATCTGCCCGTCCATCTGTCCATCCGTCCACTCAGTTTTGAGGTCCTTTCGGTGAACCCAAACTTACTCATACCTCAGGAGACTTGCCTTGTTCCTTCTGCCAGAAACACTCATCCCTCAAACCATCCAACATGTCCCTTTCTAACCTTCGTTTAGGTTTCTGATCGAACGTCACTTCTTCAGAAGGTTGACAGCGTCTTCCCGCTCATGCTCTGTGCCTTTAAGCCACACGATTTTTCTTGGTAGCACTCTGATTGGCCGTTTACTGTGTGGCCCCTTTGGCCAGCATCACCCACAAGGCTGTAGCTTCTCTGGCCATCTGTGGTGTCCCCCAACCCTTGGGGAGATGCCACACATAGCAGGTTCTCCGAAAATGGTCACTAAAGGCACTGAGATGGCGTGGGGCTGAATCACTCACTGGGGCCAACACCAGCTTTGTCGTGCAGCTGCGTGTGACGGGAGGAGGCTCCTAACCCAGTGTGTCTCATCCCAGAATCTCATGGGATTGGAAAAGCAGGCTCGATGCAGGATGCCAGGGGCACCAAGAGTCTGCATTTCTTGCCACTTAGCAGATGGTGCCTAGGCTGCTGGGCCCTGGATCCAGGCTCTTTATCCTTGTTTCGTGGCGTTGGTGACGGAACCTAGGAGCTCACATGCTTACACAGTCTTTCTCCCACTGAGCTAAGCGCCAGCCTCAGACCAGCCTGGGCAGCAAGGCCTTTAACTGCTCTAAGCCTCAGTTTCCACACCTGTGAAATGGCTCATCATGTAAAACAAGCACTGTGTACACTGCCCGGGCAGAGCAGGTGCTTGGTGCAGATCTGGACACTTTTCTCCTTCGGCTCCTCTGTCCCCAGTGTCCATGCACACGGCCAGCCCTGCACAGATCCTCCTTGAGCCTTGCCGGCTCTTCCCCCCGAGCTGTCCAGCCTGCCTGTCACACATGGCCGGGGTCAGGGGATTCTGGCTTCTTGACAGTCACGGGAACATCACACAAATGGGGTGCAAAGCAGCAGCTGGTGGGCCTGGCACGGGGGAGCTGGGGCAGGGTCAGCGAGGGATGGGGCTGGGGTG
>NW_022900932.1:2884946-2886539 GCF_012274545.1 Fukomys damarensis
GGCAGGAGCCCTGGGGCCTGGGAGCCTTGAGGGTGGCAGGAGGGTCAGCTTTCCCCACAGCCTCCCTGGAGCCCGTGTGTAGGAGGCTGGACTCGTGGTCTGCAGGCAGCAGATGGTCCAGGTCGGGCTCGCGCAGGTGGGGACAGCTGTCTTTGGAGCCACTGGATGGAGCCACGCTGGGAGAAAGGCGATCTGGGGCTGGGGGCCGGCAGGTGGGCAAGGGCTCTACTTACAGTACCGGGGAACCCAATCCCTCCCGTGCCAGCCTAGGCCTCCTCCTCTCCTGGGAGCCCCTGCTCCGGGAACCTTTTGTTCTTCAGTACTGGTGATCCAACCCAGGGCCTTCACAGTGAGCTGCATCCACAGCTCATGTTTTACTTCTCTGAGGCCAGGACTCACTGCGTCCCTAAATTTCCCAAGCTGAGCTCAAACTTGCCATCCTCCTGCCTCAGCCTTCTAGAGTTCTGGAGTTACAGGCGTGCACCGCCATGTCTGGCTTAGATTTTTCTTAGTGGGATCTATGTGAAGCACAGAAAAGCCAGGCCAGCCCGAGGTTTAAACCCCAACCCAGCCCTATACCAACAACCACCCTGGGAAAATCAGTCAGTCTCGGGTCTGTGGCCCTGTGGCCTCACCGTGCAAGGCTGCTGTGACAGCCAGCGACCCTGTAAGAGGGCCCAGAGACACAGCGTTCAGGAGCCCTCGGGGGCAGGGTGTTCGTCTAGCAGCACCTAGAGTAGTGGGTGGTGCATGGTACGTGCCTGGTAAACGTGTGTTGGATGCATGAAATGCCCCTTTCCTTCTATTTCAGGGCGCGATTTCCCTTCCATCTCGACAACCCCCATAGCAGGACACCTCTTGCAGTGTCCGGCCCACTTGGCCTAGTGGGCAGCAATCTTACGAAGAAGAAGAGGGGTCTTAGATGAGCCGGATATGGGTGAGGCCACACTGTTAAGGACTAGGCTTTGGTTCATTTGCGGTGGGCTTCTGGGCGTCCCTGAAAATCATCCCGGGCATAGAGATTGCAGCGGCCCGGTTTCCCGGCTGAGACCCCGCACAGGGGCTGTGCTTCTGCTCCCTGGCTGGGCGGAGCAGGGGGATCCTCTCCCGGAAGTAGCTCTCCCCAAGGCCCAGCTGGGACCCTTTATTCCTACTTCTGAGTCCCTGGGCTTGTACGTAACACGGGCTCTCGTGTGCGTGTTTGGGATCCATGCAGACGTGCGTGCACGTGTCTCAGAGGGCGTGGACCCCATGGTGTCACACGTGTGTACCTGTTACCTGTACGCGTGGAGGCAGACACTCGGAAAGGCCTTGGGCCACCGTAACGGTGTTTGTCGCTGCAAGTGTGCTGAGGGTGCTCACTTCGGTGCACACCCGACGGGCCCTGGGGGACGTGCAGCGGCTGTGGCCTTGAGAGGAGCCCCCCATTGCCGGAACCAGGCTGCTGAGCTCTGTTTTACTCCCCTGGGCCTCAGGTACAGTCTGTAAAATGGGCGCAAACTTTCGCGGCAGGAGATCGTGAGTGGACCTTCCGCACTCAGCCTGGACCCGGGAAAACTCACTCACTAGACCGGAAAGCAAAAAAAAAAAAAA
>NW_022900932.1:2887211-2887470 GCF_012274545.1 Fukomys damarensis
ATTTAGCAAATAGAAATGCCCTACAGAGCAGCTCTCGGTGAGATGTTCTGGACCCCAGAGAGGTGCACGGCAAAGGTGTTGGGAGGGAAGCCAGAGGCCGGATCTTGGGGAGGAAGAGAGGAAAGGGTCCGGGGAGGACCTCCCGGGTGGAGCGGGCTGCGCCAACCTGTGCCCCGCAGCCCGTCTGTGCTGTGAGGCTCGCGTGCCCGTGAGGATGCGGGCGTCCTCTGCCGGCGGCGAAGGGAGGCTGCGGGCCCGA
>NW_022900932.1:2888498-2894898 GCF_012274545.1 Fukomys damarensis
ACCCTGGTCTGCCGCTGCTTGCTGTCTGCCCCCACCCTCAGTGCCCACCCAACCTGGCCCACCAGAAAGTCCTCCTGCCCCGACCCCATTCCTGCACCGCACCGTGCTAGCCGGGGCCTGGGCTCCCCGGCAGCTGCCTCCAAGTCAGGAGGCCCAAGGGAGCCTGGGCCAGGTGCTAGAGGCTGGGTCTGTGGACAGGGAGGCTCTGGGGGTGTCCCGGGGCTCCAGACCCCGGACCATCCCTGATGCCTGCCCTCCCCACTGTAGCCAAACTGTCTGGTGCCTGGCTCAACCCCTGCTCACCCTCCCTGCGTTTCCCTGTCGCTGTAGGAGGGCAGCCGCATGTGACAGCTTCCCTGCCTCCTCCTCCTCCTCCATAGGCTGCTCTGCCCCCAGCAGCTGGGGAGCCTGAGACTGATGCCACCTCTTCCTGAGCCTTGGACTGTCTCCCATCTCCCTAGGAGACAAAGTCGGGGGCCTCCCTCCGCCCCCCAAGGTCCAGGTCACCGGCACCTTCAGCCTCCTTCCACCCACACCTCCCAGCCTCTCTTCCCCTCACTCAACCTGCTCCAGTCACACAACTCCCTTGTGCTGCCGGTCTTCTCAGTGCTGCAGCTCTTCAACTGTAGCAGCCAGACCTCTGCCCCAGGACCTTTGAACTGGCTGTGCCCTCTAGCTAGATACACTGCATGGCTGAATAGCATCTCCCCAAAGCCCTACCATCCCTCCCTGTCCTCTTCCCTGCCTTGTTTTAATCCCTACTTTATCTCTTCCCACACACTTTATTGTTTTACTTCCTTGTGCTGCCCCTTTAGAACATGAGCTCCCCAAGGTCAGGGAATTTTCCATCCCGCTCGCTGCTGTAGCCTAGGTCTGCACAGTCGCCCGACTCCCCAGCCCTGTGTGTCCCTTCCTGCAGAAGCCCCGTCCAGACAGCTGTGTTTCTTGGGGCTGGGATCTATGGCGACCCCTGGTGGGGAAGAGGCAGGTGGGAGGGCAGCTGGGGTGCTGTGGGCATGAGGGGGGACCCAGGGGCTCCTGCTAGGGACCTTGGGGGGCGGAAAGCACCTCAGACTAGCGCACAGGGCAGGGAGGTGACCCTGTCCCCTCTGTCCCCAGCCATGGGCGAGGGCTGCTCTGCGTCCCAAGGGTGACCCTGCACCCTGCCCCTCGCCCGCCCGCCTGCCCCATGCTGGGCGGTATCCCCCGCCTGGCGATCCGTACCCCAAGCCTCCCTGAAGCCTGTGGGTCACAGGGAGTGCTGCCTTACCCTCGCCCGCCCGCCTGCCCCATGCTGGGCGGTATCCCCGCCTGGCGATCCGTACCCCAAGCCTCCCTGAAGCCTGTGGGTCACAGGGAGTGCTGCCTTGGCCTCTGGCCTGGTGTTCCATTGGAGAGCGGGCTTGGGCCCAAGGGCAGAGCAGGGCGAGGCGGTGCCCGTCTGAGGGGCACTTGGGGGTGTCTCCCTTCCAGCCCAGACGAGCCCCCAGCTCTGCCCGGGGACCCCAGGGCCATCTCCCTGCCCAGTCTCAGCGCCCTCTCTGTCCCCACCTGGACGCGTCATTCCTGCAGGGGCCCTGGGGGCTGGGAGACTCTCACGGGACGGGGCCTGGCCACTCCAGGCGGGGTTCACTGTGGGGGCCGCTAGGGGGTCAGCCCGGATCACAGGGCGCCTCCTCCCGGCCGCGCTGGGTCCACTCGCCCACTCCGCAGGTGAGGAGACTGAGGTTAAATAACTTGCCCGGCCCATGGCCAGGTAGCGGCAGGGCGGGGATTTGAGCCAGCACAGCACGTGGCTGCTCCTGAGGTGGGCAGACAGGCCCTGAGGTGGGAGCGGGAGTGCAGCTGTGCCCGGCAGGCCCGGAAGCAGCGCCAGGTGGAACTCAACTCCCTCCCCCTCCGTGGACTTCTGGCCATCAGCTGCAGGGCTGTCCTGGGAGGCTCCTGGGTGCTGGGCCCGGCTCATCCACCCAAAGACCGGTGTCACCTCTGAAATCTGGTGCCAGTCCATTTCACACATGGGGACTCTTGGCCCAGGGAAAGGAAGTGGTGCTCATACAGGGTCTCACTGTGTAGCCCAGCCTTGGTGATCCTCCTGCCTCAGCCTCCTCAATGCGGGGATTATAGTCACGCAGCACCAGGCCTTCCAGGTCCTGGGGGATGAGGTGAGGAGGGACCAGGGCAGTGTGGGCTGTGGCTGCTGTGAGGACTGAACCCCACCCTTTCCTATCATTTCTCACCTGGGATGCCCTGGCTGTGCTGTCCTCCTGGCCCCACGCCTAAGTGTCCCCATCTGTAGAAGAAGGTGCAGCACACATACAGCGTGTAGAGCGGTGCACAGCAGGCACCTGGGAAACTCCAGCCAGCGGTGACCGATGGCAGTGGAGTGGGGGTGGCGGCTCCCCAAATGTCTGGGGCTGTGGGTCGGGCTCTCCAGGGATGGAACAGCGGGGCATCTGGAGCTGGGAGAGGCTGCTGTGCTGTTGCTACTCGAGCTGGCCTCATGTGAGGGCCTCACGCAGGCACAGGACAGGCAGCTGGAACCACGTGGCTCCGGGCTCGGGCAACACTGGCGTGCCGGCTGCATCCTGACAGGCTGTCTGGGCTGTGGCACCTGGGCGGGCCTGGCCCAGTTTTGTCCCCGCCCTGCGGGTCCTCATCCTCAGTGTGGAGGGCAGGAGTAGGGTCAGCGTGAGGACGAATGAGTTGAGGCATAGGATTGAGCTGGATGTGGTGGCACACACCTATCGTCCCAGCACTTTGGGAGGCTGAGGCAGGAGGATTGCAAGTTTCAGCCCAGCCTGGGCAGCTTAGTGATTTAGTGAGACCCCATTTTAAAATGTTATGTATTCATTTATTTATTATTATTTTTTGTACCAGAGAATGAACTCCGGACCTTACCCTTTTGAAGCAGGTGGCAGAAGCACTGAGCTAGATCCCCGGCTCTTAAAATTTTTAAAAATGAAAAGGGCAGGGGCTCAGTCGTTCACCACTAGTATGACCAAAAGAGACAAAACAAGAAAGACATAGGATTGGTATATGCTCTGTGAATGCCAGCAGCTCTTGTTAGGGATAAAGGGCTTTCAGGGCCAAGTTGGCCTCACCTCTACTGAGAAAAGTCAGGCCAAGAGAGGCCAGGCCCCCTGACCCCAGAGGAGCGCCAGGTGCCACCCTTGCCAGGCCTGACTCCTCTTAGTGACAGCCCACAGTGACAGGCACCTAGCGCATCCAGGAGGAGGACAGCACGTGGCCGGTGCTGGCCACCACCTGCCTGGGTGCGGCAGAGATGGGGGAGGTGTGCGGCTGGGTGGCCCAGGGCTCGCAGGCTCCTGCTGCCTCCTCTCCCTCGTCCACCACCTGTCTGCTGAGCCCGCAGAGCTTTGGTGGGCAGCGCTGGACTCTCATGTCCTCGGGTTGCATCAGGAAGTCCAGAGAGGGCACAGGAGTTTGAGTGCTCACACAGCAGCTCAGTGCTGGGCAATGCCCACCACACGTGCGCTAGGCCAGGGCTGTGCATCCCCTCCAGCCAGCACACTTGTGTCTCCTCCGGCCGCATGTGCTCCCTCTTTCCTGCCCAGCCCCATGCAGGCTGCACTGTGCGTATATTTTTCTGGGGAGGGACCCAGGCCCTTCGCACTGAGCTACATCCCCAGCCCGAATTTTATTTTTTATTTTGAGATGGCATCTTGCTAAGTCACCACCTTGCCCAGATTGGGGTCAGACTTGTGATCCTCCTGCCTCAGCCTCCCATAGTGCTGGGGTTACAGGCTGCAGGGTACAAAGGTACAATTCATTCACAAGAGGAAAAATTGAAAGGGTGTGGGAAAGTCTACAGTGAGAGGTCTCCCTCCCAACCTGTCCCTGAGCACCCCGTCGCCAAAGGTGACCACTGCATGGGGAGGACCCCTTCAGGGCCAGGACCCCAGCAGCTGTGCACTGCTGCTCTGGGGATGAATGTGTGGGTTGCTCTGAGCCCCTGGCGGCCCCCTGCCAGCGGGCAGATTCCTGGAAGTGGTGTTGGTGGACAGTAGGTGGCTCTGGCCAGCTGCCCCGGTCACCAGGGAGAGGGCCCGGGGCTGGGGGCGGTCGTGCTTGGCCGAGGGCCCACCTGTGTTGGTGCCACCTGCCCTGACCCGAGTGGCCTAGATCGGACAGCTGTGAGGGCAGCTGACAGAGCAGGGCAGGGGCAGCCACCCACACCACACATCAGACCAAGGGCCGTGAAAGCCACTGATGGGGCCGCAGGGCCTGGGCTGGAGGTGGGCGGGGCTCCTCAGGCCTGGGAAGCCTGGGTCCTGGCCGAGGGGGCGAACTGGGGATCTCAGAGCTGGGACTGGGGCCTCTGGGTTGGTTTGGGATCAGAAGCTGGGGACCCTGGCAGGTGTTTGGGGCTGGGATCCAGCCTGGTCAAAGTGGGCTACGCTAAAGGGCAGAGAGGGCCCCTTTGGGGGCACCAGAGCTGAGAAGCCAGCCAGGGCTCCAACCTACTGGCTCGGGGAGCTGTGTGGGACCCAGGAGCTCCCCGGGCGCGGCTCCCCAAGCGTGTGTCGTGGCTTCACTCGAGGGTCAGGGCGCTCAGGGTCCATCCCAGGCCCTGAGGGCGTGAGTGCTGCAGGCCGAATCCTGGAGTTGCCTTCCGGGCAGAGGCCCCATCCCAGCGGGACCCCCCACAGCAGTCTCCCTCCCGCCTCCCAGCGCCTGAGCAGCGGAGCCCGCTGACCACAGCTGCACCCGCCCGGCTCCCCTCGGCCAACACCATGTCCTGCTCCTACGACGACACCTCGCTGGCTCCGGAGGAGACCACCGACAGCTTCTGGGAGGTGAGGCTGGGATGCTGCTGTCCGTCCCCCCCGCCCCCCATCGCAGCCCTTGATCCCCAACTCCGCAGCCTCTCCAAAGCCCCAGTGACCCCCAGAAGCAGGACAAGACCACCACCCGGAGCCCTTCGCCCCACGGCTGTCCCGGAGTCGCCGGGATGGTTCAGTGTAGCAGCGGGGCCCTTCCTGACTCCGCTGCGGGGGGGCCCAGTTCCGCCTCTGGGTGTGGAGGGGCCTGAGGCAGGGGCCTGGCGGCCACATTGGGGTACAGGCGAGACTGGAAGGCAGCATCTCGGGAACTTCCAGAAGGATTTGAGACCAAGGAGAGAAAAATCGTTTTCACCTCCCGAAATCCTAAACGAAAACTGCCAGACCTAAATTAATAAGTGTTTAATGAGATGTCTACAAAACATAATATTGTGTCAAGAATCTGCAGCTCAACTCGCCGCTTCTGCGACTCTCTATAAATATGGGCTTAGCTCTCGAGAATGGCATGAATAATTCATTGTCGCCCAAGTCCAAATTATAAAACTCCTTCCGCGTTTCGTGGCGGGGAGGAGGTGATGTCTGAAGTGGGAAGAGGGTGCGCACAAATGCGCGCGCCCGGCGCTGCGCCCCCCAAGCGGGAGGGGTCGGGAGTCGTGGAGCGGCGCGCGCGCCCCCTGCAGGTCGGGGCCGGGAGCGCAGGGCTCGGGGTGACGCGCGCTGCCGCCGCCAGGTGGGAAACTACAAGCGCACGGTGAAGCGCATCGACGATGGCCACCGCCTGTGCAACGACCTGATGAGCTGCGTGCAGGAGCGCGCCAAGATCGAGAAGGCGTACGCGCAGCAGCTCACCGACTGGGCCAAGCGCTGGCGCCAGCTCATCGAGAAAGGTGCCTCCAGGGACCCCAGGGAGCCCCAGGCCCCACCGCCCCCGGGCTGTGTCTCCTCGGCTTCCTGTAGCCACGGGGCCCCTTCGGGGAGGTTTTAAAAAGTCACAGGCGTGGTGGGCCTCGCTTGTGATCGCAGCACTCACGAAGCAGAGGCAGGAGGAGCGCGAGCTCCGGTTCGCCCTGGGTAACTTAGCGAGTTCAGGGACTGGAGCTGGGCCGGGCTGGCGAGAATGGGGGGGGGACCCAGGCTGTCCCCCGGGCTCCCACGGTGATGGCGGCGATGCAAAGGAGGGGCCGAGGCCCAGCAGGGGCAGGAGGCTTCCCCGAGGCGGTGGCTGGGGCCGAGGACGGAGGGGAGAGCAGGGAGAGCTCCGGCAGGCAGGGGTTCCTGAGCCGGCTTCCCCTCCCTCAGGCCCGCAGTACGGCAGCCTGGAGCGGGCCTGGGGCGCCATCATGACAGAGGCAGACAAGGTGAGCGAGCTGCACCAGGAGGTGAAGAACAGCCTGCTGAACGAGGACCTGGAAAAGGTCAAGAACTGGCAGAAGGACGCCTATCACAAGCAGATCATGGGCGGCTTCAAGGAGACCAAGGAGGCCGAGGACGGCTTCCGCAAGGCCCAGAAGCCCTGGGCCAAGAAGATGAAGGAGGTGCCCACAGCAGGGCGGGCTGGGGCCGGGCTGGGGCGTCTGCGGGCGGCGGCTGGGAAG
>NW_022900932.1:2895854-2896121 GCF_012274545.1 Fukomys damarensis
CACCGCCCTCCCCGCGCCCGCAGACTCAGGAGAAGTACGAGAAGGTGCTGGACGACGTGGGCAAGAGCACGCCCCAGTACATGGAGGGCATGGAGCAGGTGTTTGAGCAGTGCCAGCAGTTTGAGGAGAAGCGTCTGGTCTTCCTCAAGGAGGTGCTGCTGGACGTCAAGCGTCACCTCAACCTGGCGGAGAACAGCAGGTAGCCGGCTCGGCGGGCACCGTCAGCAGGGGCCGTGGGTGTGCAGGCGCCGGCCGGGGTGGGAGGGC
>NW_022900932.1:2896262-2896807 GCF_012274545.1 Fukomys damarensis
CCGCGAGCTGGAGCAGGCCATCCGCGGGGCCGACGCCCAGGAGGACCTCCGATGGTTCCGCAGCACCAGCGGCCCCGGCATGCCCATGAACTGGCCCCAGTTCGAGGTGAGGACTGTGGGGGTGGGGAAGGGGGTCCCCCAAAAGCCGGCGAGGGCCTCGGGGTACAGCCCCCACACGGACTGCGCCCTGCGCCCACCAGGAGTGGAACCCAGATCTGCCCCACACCGCCGCCAAGAAGGAGAAGCTGCCCAAGAAGGCGGAGGGGGCGGCGCTGAGCAAGCTCCAGCAGTGCCGCCGGCATTGGGGGCCCCGGGGCTGGGCCGCTCTCGAAGGGTCTTCCTTCCCCATCTCAGCGTCAGCAGCTACGACAGGGGTCAGCCTTACGCCACAGAGTGGTCGGACGACGAGAGCGGAAACCCCTTTGGGGGTAACGAGGCCAACGGAGGCGCCAACCCCTTCGAGGACGACGCCAAGGGGGTCCGAGTGCGAGCGCTGTACGACTACGACGGCCAGGAGCAGGACGAGCTCAGCTTCAAGGCCGGTA
>NW_022900932.1:2896877-2903924 GCF_012274545.1 Fukomys damarensis
GGAAATTACATCAACATTACATTTTTTTAAAAAATATAATTTACATAAAGTTAAAGTTACTAATTTGATGAGCTTAGGCAAGTGTGTATATACCTACTAACCATATGTCTAGCACCCCAAAAAGTTGAATCAATTTCCCCTGGCCTCAGGCAAACACTGATTTGCTTTTTTATGGTATGATTTTGCTGAAATTTGATTTTCATTCCTATTTTACTGGTTAATTGAAATGATAATAGTTGAACATACTCAAAATTTGGGATTAGGATACTACCTCTTTTACAAAGAACAGTCCAGGGACTTCTGATCCTCAATTTTCTCATATATTAGCGACCGGGTCTCTGCGCCAGGAGAGGCGCATCGGTGTTGGATCGGGACTGGGGCGGGCCGCGGCCAGAACCCAAGGGGCAGCGAGCGGACAGGGCCAGGCATTGCACAGCAGCGTGGAGCGGGCTTTGGAGGCCTCACCGGGCGGGTCCGTGGAGGGAGGCCAGCCTCGCTGCTGTCAGTACCATCATCCCTCCCCGTGTTCCCTTCCCAGGAGACGAGCTCACCAAGCTGGGCGAAGAGGACGAGCAGGGCTGGTGCCGCGGGCGGCTGGACAGCGGGCAGCTGGGCCTCTACCCCGCCAACTACGTGGAGCGTGGAGCGGGCTTTGGAGGCCTCACCGGGCGGGTCCGTGGAGGGAGGCCAGCCTCGCTGCTGTCAGTACCATCATCCCTCCCCGTGTTCCCTTCCCAGGAGACGAGCTCACCAAGCTGGGCGAAGAGGACGAGCAGGGCTGGTGCCGCGGGCGGCTGGACAGCGGGCAGCTGGGCCTCTACCCCGCCAACTACGTGGTACGTGGAACGTCCCACCGCTGCCCTCCTCTCCCACGCCTCTCCCTCCCTCGTCATAGAGTTCCAGACATATTTTCCGATCAAGCTTTTATTTTTTTAAAAGTCAAAACAGAACAAAAAATATAAAGAGATGGAGCATTTGCAGGACGCCCTGGAGGCCAGGGTGGTGGAACTTGGGACGATGGCCCCAGGGTGGCTGAGGTCTTAGGACTTAGTCCAGCATCGCATCTGCTCTTCAGAGTCCACCAAAGAGTGTCCCGAGCCCCGAGGGACATCTGGACCCACGCTCCTCACTGTTCCCCTGCCCCGCCCACCGCAGACGCCAACACCGGCCCTGTTCTCCGGGCCTGGCTTCCTAACCTCTTCCTCCTCTCCCAAGAAGGGAGGCGGCCAGTCTAGGCTTCCACGCTCCCAGCCCCATCCCCCGGGGCCGCTGGGGCTGGAGGAGGAAGGGTCACCCTCCTTTCCTGTAGAGATTTCCAGGCGTTCCTAGACGTCCCCAGACACGAAGAGGGGCGAGTGGATGGGGGCGGCATCACTGCATGCCCTCAGCATGGGCTGTGCCAGCCCCAAAGCCAGGCCCATCTGTGCGCCAAGACCCTCTGCCCAGCCTCCAGCACCCGGGCAGAACCCCTCCTCAGAGCCTCATCCCTCAGTCGCTTGCAGAGACCGCCCCCAAGTCCGTCGGCCCAGGGCCCGGCCCCCAAACCCAGGGCAAAGCCAGCAACAGTAGCAGCCCCCTCCCGTTTCCTGGGGAGGGGGTGTCTTGCCCTGCCACCCAGCCTCCCGCCCGCCCCTCTATCCACCACCGTGGAGCCTAGAGCACAGCACCCACCTTGTGCCTGCAGGGCTCCTGGCCTAGGCCATCCCCCCCTTCCCTCCCGAGCCTGGGGAGTTAGCAGGGGCCATGGGCGCCTCCGGCCTGGGCCATCAGGGCAAGTCCCGCAGTCCAGTGGCGCAGGAGAGAGCACCTTGGGCCTCGGGCAGGACTGTCATTGTGTCTTTCTTCCTGGTCCCCCAACCACCCCCAACAACATTCCCCGCCTGGCAGCACCCCCACCTCTCAAGCCTGGGTGGGAGGGGCAGAGACCGATTTGCTTGGTGAGAGCACCGCCACCCCTAGGCCTCTGGAGCCCAGACCCCTCTAGCTTCCTGCTGTGGCGGCCTCGGGGCTCCAGGAAAAGGCAGCGCACCGCCCCAGACCTCCCCCGCGGGGGCGCTGAGGATGCTGACGGTTCGGCAGGGCCCGGGCTGGGGTGGGCCTCGCTCAGAGCCAAGGGTGATGGCATCCAGGGAAAGCATCCCCCAACTGCCAGCACCCTCACATCCGTGGGCTCTGGGCCTCTGCTGCAGCCTGAACCATGCCCAGGACCCCGCAGAGCCCAGAGCTGCCCACTCGCAGGGCAAAAGCTCCTCGCCCACCCAGCAGAGGGGAGCAGGGCTCTGCCCCTCACGCTTGCCCACACCTTGGGGCCTGGGCTCCCCTTTTGTGCCAGGCTGGTCCCAGGCCTGTCCCTCCGCCCTCTGGCTGCCCAGTGCTGGGCACGGACTAGAGAACCCACCCCTTTGGAGCCCCACACAGGACCCGATGCAGGAGGGTACACCCGCGAGTCCCCTGAGCTCAGGGCCCCACCCGTCAGTGCTAGTGTCAGGGCCTCCTGCGCCCTGCCCACCCAAGTGAGGCTGCACCCGGCGGCTCGCCAGTCACGTGTCTGTCTCCAGTTAAGGACCATTGTGCAGCCCACGGCCACCACCGCCCGCCACCCTAGGCTCCCTGACTCCATTAGTGCTGACACTTGTGAACCTCTGAGAAGTGCTGTGGTCTCAGCAACACACCTGTTTTGTACATGATTGTGTAATTTAAAGGTATATAAATACAAATATCTATAAGTTGTGACTGTAAGACTGTGGATAAAATCCAGAGCTGTGTCAACCTGGCTGGATGTGTTCCTCCTGAGTCCTGTGTCTTCTTCGGGGGTTGGGACATCTGTCGGGGAGGTGCACCTCGAGCTGGTGCTGTCCTGGCTAGGTGAACACGTGCTGGGCCCTCACCGCCCCAGAGGGCTGGGTCATTCAGGGTCCTAAGCTTATGGCATGGGTCAAAGGTGACTTTGGCCCCGTGTAGCTGTGGTTTTTTCTTTTTCCAGTACCAGGGATTGCACTGAAGGCCTGTACACCGAGCCACAACCCCTCCCCTTCGAAAAAAAATTTTTTAAAAAATCCCTGGTACCTTGTGCTTTTGAGGCAGGCAGCAGAACCACTGAGCTAAATCCCTGGCCCTGTAAAAATTTTTTATTTTGAGACAGGATCTGGTTGCATTTCCCAGACTGCGCTGGAATCTGAGATCCTCCTGCCTCAGGCTCCCAGACTGCTGGGATTACAGGTGCGTGCCACACTTCCAGCTCATACTTGGGGTTTAAAAGCAGAATTCTCAAAG
Organism: Fukomys damarensis; assembly: GCF_012274545.1. Classification (NCBI taxonomy): domain Eukaryota; kingdom Metazoa; phylum Chordata; class Mammalia; order Rodentia; family Bathyergidae; genus Fukomys; species Fukomys damarensis. Next base: position 2,900,151 of record NW_022900932.1, read on the forward strand.
AGATTACCAAAGGTTCTTGCGCCTTGGGCCCAGGCTCCCTTCGTGTGACACCAGGCCCTTGTGGCCTGCCTGCTCCGTGGCTGTTCTCTGGGCAACCCTGGGAGAGTGAGCACTCAGGTCTGGGTGGGACTGGAGCTCTGGGCTCTCAGTGCTTCTGCCAGGTCCTGACCTGCCCCAGTGTCAACTCCGAGTCCAGTCCCAGAACATCCCTCGTGCCCCACTGTACCCAGGTCCCCCACAGGGCAGTGCCCCCCTGGACCAGTCTGGTGAGACATCTCTCTGAGGCCTCACTGGCTCTAGTAGTTGGGCAGGGCACTGACGCAAGCCCAGCCTCCCTCAGTGGGTGTGATGGGGCACACCTGTAATCCTAGCTTGTTAGGCGGCTGAGGCAGGAGGATCGCACATTGGAGACCAGCCTGAGCAATTTAACAAGACAGTCTCGAAAAAAAAAAAGTTACATAAATACATAACTCCGTGGTATTTGCCAGGCCCTGGATTCCATCCCCAGTACTGAAAAATAACAACAAGAAGCCAGGCATGGTGGGGCACACCTGTAATCTCAGCACTCAGGAGGCTGAGGCAGGAGGATTGCTGCAAGTTCGAGACCAGCCTGGGCTACACAGTGAGCTCCAGGTCAGTCTCAACTACATAGTGAGACCCTGTCTCAAAAAACAAAAAAACAAACTAACAAAAACAACAAAAAGAACACCTTACCCCATCCCCTCCCCTTGCCTCAAACTGTGCTCAGGGCAGGGAGGGGGACTGAGCCCTCTCCTCCCAGTGCCCCCAAATCCACCTCCATCTGAAATCAGAATCAAGTGAAGATAGACTGCATGCTGCCTCATCTGTCTCATCTGCAGAGCTGTCCCTTTAGGCCCTGAGGAGGGGTTCTGGGACACCCTGGCTGGGCGGGGCCTTCAAAGGGAGGGGTATGGGGGGGGAGGCCCTGGACAGCTGCCGGCTCGTGGGGTGTCCCCGGATGGCGCAGGCCTGCCAGGCACTGCTGTACAGGGCTGCCTGCACCCCAAGAGCCTCCCTGCTCCCCACGCCCAGCCTCTCACTCCCACCTGAGCTCTGCCAGCTGCCCAGGACCTGGCCCCGCTGGGACATCTGCACCAGAGGCCCGGGACTCACTCGGGGCAGGGCCGCCTGGCCGGAGACAAAACCAGTTCGTTCAGCAGAGCAGAGCCGGCTCTGGCTGGGGTCCCAGTCCCCGGGGCAGGAGACACCAGGCCCCTCCCCCTCGGGTCCAGTCCCAGCTGGCAGATGCCAAGGCGCTGTTTGCTCACTGCCAGGAGTAAACTTTCTTCTGAAGACAATAAAATCGCTGCGGGCAGAAGGCAGGAGTCCAGGGCCGCAGTTAACCCTTGGCGCCCTGGGTGGGGCCGGCTCCCGGGGTTTCCTGGGAGCCTGGCTGTGGATGGAGGCTGAAGGTTACGGGCACCAAAGGTGCCGACCGTCTGACCGTCTCGAGTCCCGAGGGATGGCGGGGCAGGGACGGCCCTGTCCTGAGGGGAAGATGGGCACCCCAGGTCTGCTGGGAATCAGCTGTGTGTCCCTGAGTGTCCCTTAGCCTGAGCTTCAGCTGTGTCACCTGTGAAATGGGGGAGTTTTGTTGGGAAGGGTCAACAATGAGGAAGCCGTGGGCACACAGTGGACACCTGGGAGGTGGGAGGTGGATGCTGGGGCTGGACAGTGGCGGTGGGCGTGGCCTCCCTGCGCACAAGCAAACCGGCACTGTTCTCCACCCCGCCCGTGCCCCAGGGGCCTCTCCCTGCGAGGGATGTGATGGTTCCTCCCGCCCTCCTGGCCTGGACCCTTCACCAGCTTTCCCACAAGCTGCTACCAACCCATCCTCTCTTGCCTTTTAGGCTCAGCTCAAAGCCACCTTCCCTTGCCCACCCCAGGCCCCTGTAACCAAAACAATTTTTAAAAATGATTTTGTTGTGGAACCCAGGGCCTTCACACTGAGCTAACATTCCCCCTTTTATTTTTATTTTACTGTGAGACAGGGTCTTGCTAAATTCGTAAATTGCCTAGAGTGGGCTCCACCTTGCCACCCTCCTGCCTCAGCCTCCCAGTGCTGGGATCACAGGTGTGTGCATCACCATGCATGACCCTCTGTGACCACTTGCCCCTGACGGCTCCAGGCTGTCCCATTCCTTGCACGGACCCCGAGGACCTGCCAGTTCTCTCACATTTGTTCCCCCCTCCCAGGGGCACTCCCGGCTCCTGCCTCAGGGTGCAGACGCCCCTGGCCCCACGCCAGAGCCGGGCAGAGTGGGCGCCAGGGCTTATAGCAGAGGACACCCCACTCCCACCCTGTGCAGCCTCGGCCAAGTCCCTGCTGCTCTGAGTGGAGGTGAAGGGGCTCGTTCCCCTGTGTCCGCCAGGGCACTGTCCATGTAAGCAGAAAGGGCCTGGGTTGCAGGGAGCTCACTGTACCCCCCGACCTTGTGCTTGGGGCCCAGCCCCAGGCTGCCCTTTTCCCCCAGGGCCGAGCCAGATCTGGCCAGGGCAATGGCAGCAGGACAGGGTGGCCAGGGTGGCCAGGGTGGCCGGGGCCTCAGATGGGGTGCACGAACTGGTAGACCAGGCGCTGGGAGATGTCGGGCTTCCGGATGATCCCCTTCTTGTAATACTGGCGGATGGAGCGGCTCAGCTTGTCATAGTTCATGGCGGGCCGGTTCTTACGGATGCCCCACAGCCGGGCCACCTGGGCAGAGTCCTCGATTTTGAAGATGCCTGGGGGAGCCGGAGGGCCCCGAGGGAGAAGGGCAGCACAGACCAAAGATCAGGGCAGATGGACGGAGGGTTAGCCACGGCCCCGTGAGTCACTCTTCTGGGGGGGCTGCTGTGTGCATCGGGGGTTCTTTGGGGTTCTGAAGCCTGGCCCTGTCGCCAGCCTCTGCTCCTGTGGGTGGGGTTTGCGCCCCATGCTGCAAGCCCTGGGCTTGGTTTAAACACAGGTACTGGAGCATCTGATCCAACCTCACACTGTACTTCTCTTTGGGGAACCCTCGTCTCCCCGGGGAAGTTAGGGTGCTCTTCTGTTGGCGGTGCTGAGGCAGGAAGCAGGGCCTTTGCATGCTAGGCAAGCGCTCGGCCACTGGGCTTCACCCTGGACCTGCTGCGTTTTATATTGGGGTAGGGTCTCACTAAGTTGCCCAGGCTGGCCTCAAACTCGCCTTTGTCCCGCCTCAGCCTCCTGGGGAGCTGAGATTCCAGATGTGCCCGCCACGGCCAGCTTGAAATTTTGCCGCTTTGAGGACAAAGACTTGCGTCTCAGCCTCCTTCCAGGCCCTGGGCAGGGCCAAGGAGCCAAACAGGACAGGGTGCGGCCGGGTCACGAGGATGAGGACACAGACCCCACCCAGACCCTGGGCAACATCCCGGGCAGAGGTGGGGTGGCTCCTGCAGATCCTCAGCCCGCCAGCCTTGGAGCCCGCGCTCACCCTTCTCCTTGTTGAGCCAGCGGATGAGGCGGCCGTAGCTGTGGGGCTTGAGCAGCAGCTCACGCAGGAACTGCCACAGGTGGATGGGCTGCCCCGAGCAGGACGAGTCCACCTCGCTGTCGGCCCAGCTGTCCTCCCCGGCAGAGGCTGCAGGCCAGGGAGGCCCAGTGAGTGGGCAGCCGCAGCCTCCCGCCCTCCTGCGGCCCTCCCCGCCCTGCCGGAGGCTCACCGCAGCAATGGATAGCCCTGGGTGAGGTCCTCTCCTTCATCCAGGCCGCTGTTGGGCAAGCAGAGCAGGTTGGGGCCCAGGAGAGGCCCA
>NW_022900932.1:2904163-2908487 GCF_012274545.1 Fukomys damarensis
CTGTGGGTCGGGCAGGGACCCACGGAGGGGCATCGCTGCAAACTCCCGGCGCCGTGCCGGCAGGGCCCTGTGCCCACCGCTCCGAGGGGTGACCACGGATGTCCTCGCTCACATCTGTGCGCCCTGCGCCTCCCACAGCTGGAGGCCGCCAAGAAGGCCTACCACCTGGCCTGCAAGGAGGAAAAGCTGGCCCTGACGCGGGAGATGAACAGCAAGAGCGAGCAGTCGGTCACGCCCGAGCAGCAGAAGAAGCTGCAGGACAAAGTGGACAAATGCAAGCAGGACGTGCAGAAGGTGCGGGGGAGCGCGGGCCGGGTCCAAGGGCCCCGGGGCCCCGCGGGGTCACCGCCCTGCCGGAGGCTCACCGCAGCAATGGATAGCCCTGGGTGAGGTCCTCTCCTTCATCCAGGCCGCTGTTGGGCAAGCAGAGCAGGTTGGGGCCCAGGAGAGGCCCAGGGGGAGGTTGGGAGAGGTAAGGGGCGCCACCGTGGGGCCACAGAGGCCCTCGATGGTGGCTCAGGTGCCCCCTCGCTTCCCTGCTTCAGAGCTCGGAGCCTCTGCAGTTACCCCTGCCTCCTGTGCCCCAGTGCGGCAGGTTCCTGGGGTTCGCCGGGCGCCCTCTCCTCACCTGTGAGCCAGCGGTACAGGGGCAGGGGCAGTGGCTCAGGGTCCAGACTGAGAAACCCGCTCCCTGCCCTCCAAGGTCTCCACGGGAGACCCAGCTCTCCCTTCCCCATGAGGACAGCAGGGAGCTGGTCTCCATGGGATCCTAGGCCTGGTCCTGTCCCCTTACTCTTTCCAGACCCTTAAAGCAGGGACCTTGACTGGCTGAGCAAAGTGCCCAGCAGTGCACAGGACAGAGGGTGGCCAGAGCCATGGAGACAATGGAAATGTGTAGGTTGGCACACTGTCATCGAGAAGTACAGGGCACTCTGGGAGGCTGAGGCAGGAGGATCGAGAGTTCAAGTCCCACTTGGGCAAAGTGGGAAGATCCTGTCTCAGAAGAAAACGAAGGGATGTAGTTCAGTGGTTAGAGCTCCTGGTACCAGAAAAAAAGAAGAGGGCGTCTGCATGTATACTGGTGGGGAGCCCCACCCAAGATTCGCTGCTGGTGAAGATCCTCGAGCTGTCTGGTAATATTTATGGGTGTTTTCAGTTCAGAGTCCTCTACACATTTCCTCAGGGATGCACAGGTGTTCTCTGGGGAGGGACCCAGAAAATGCCGACACTGGCTGCTTCAGGAAGTACCTGGCAGCGGGGGCAGCAGACAGGAAAAACCTTGCTCACTGTGCACTGCTTTTCACTGAGATCTTCTTAAACTGGGACATTTATTACCCCTTCAGTGAAAAGTGAAGCAAAGCAAACAAACTTTGAAAATTAAAATGAACTTTTTGATATCCTTGGTCACCCTCAGCTCCCACATCTCTGTGCTCTGACTTCTACCTTCTTTTGTTCTCCAGTACCAGGGATTGAACCCAGGGCCTTTGCACAGAGCTGCATCTCCAGCCATTTTTATTTTTTTATTTTTATTTTTTTAAGACAGTGTCTTAGTTCAGGCTGGCATCCTCCTGCCTCAGCCTCCTGAGGGCTGAATTTACTATTTTGAGACAGGGTCTCTCTCTCTTCTTTTTTTTTTTCTTGGTACCAGGAATTGAATTCAGGTCCTTGTGCTTGCAAGGCAGGTGATGGAACCACTGAGCTAAATCCTTAGCCCAACAGGGTCTCATTAAGTCACAAAATTGCCCAGACTGGACTTGAACATGTGATCCTCCTGCCTCAGCCTCCCAAAGTACTGGAATTACAGGTGTGCACCGCTGTGCCTGGCTCTGATGTCTACCTTTCAACTTCGGCGTGTTGAGCAAGTTCTGAGGACTTGGTCAGGGCCAACAGCGGGTCGGGTGGGTGGGCTCCCCTAGGACCCAGGCAGGCTGCTGCACCTGGTGCTGCATTCCCAGGGGAGCCCAGGTGGGGGCCGAGCCACTCCCAGGGGATGGACGTCGTGGCCAGCCCGACACACCTGATTTCCAGATGTCCAGGTGCGCATGCAGCACGTCCCCGCCCAGGGGTGACCGCTGGCGGAACTGCTCCTCTGACATGGCACACAGCTCCTTGCCCCCCAGCTCCTGGAAGGCTGTGCCCATGGGGGGCAGTCGGTACTGGTGTTCGGTCCACAGCAGCCACTTCTGTACGTTGCCGGGGCTCCAGTCCACCGGGTCTGGGGAGAGACATCCCTGAGCTCCAGGTGGGACCCTCCCGCCGGGCGGGTGCCCCAGAACCTGTGCCCGCTGAGCCAGTGTGGGCGGGACATCAGGGACCCTCCAGGGAGGGGCAGGGACCCCAGAAATGAGGGGAGTCAGAGGGGACAGTGGGGACACTGAAAGCAAATGTGACTCAGGACGGGGCAGCCGGTGGCTCACCCAGGCCCAGGGCCCCTGGAAAGCAGCCCGGAAGGGCAGGGATATTAAGCCAGGAACACCTGGCTTCTCCTTAGCTACTTCCTCGTCCACTGAGCCCCTCGAGAACTGGAGAAAATCCTAACCAGGAAATTACTGGGCATGATCGAAATACACTGAGGTTTACATTTAAAAAGGACTACAGGAGAAGACACATCGCCATGAGTCCCCTCACACACACTGATCCACTGCTCTTGTCCTTTCCGAAGCAGCTCCGAAGTCCTCTCTCACGTCTAGGTGTGATCAAAAATGTGGTGAACGCCGCTGCCCAGCGCCATCCAGCGGAAAGCAGGCTGTAAAAACATCTCGGTGCCCCTGTCCGCCCTATTCACCGGGTCTGGCACTGGGTGGGCCCGGACCCTTCCTCCAAGTCCAAATGACCATGAAAGGAAAAAGTTTCCGGTAGGCAGCCAGGACAACACACAATGAAGGGCCCTGAGGGAAGAGGACACCAGAGCTGCTGTGGAGATTGGGAGCAGGACGGGCTGTGGTGCGCGATGTCGGGGTGGGTCCTTTACACCGTAATGAGGTCCATGCCGTGTTTTCCAGCTGCGCCTCCTGGTGTCACGACCCCCCCCCCCCGCACACATCCCTCCATCCTGGCTCTTCACAGAGAAGGAACCGAGGCCTGCGGAGGCCGCCTTCACACGGGGCTGGGTGCGTGGCGGCTGTGCCGTGCACACGTGTTGAGGCCGGGTTCTCACCGGCCCCTGGCTAGGACCCTGGTACCTCTGGCAGGGCACACAGGTGGGCAGGGCTGGCCGGCGGTTACAGCAGAGCCACCAAGTGAAAAACAACGAACACCCCGACCTCCTGTTCTGTAGGCCCACTTCCTCCCCCAGGTCAAAGCCGTTTGTTTCTGTCCCCATTGTTCTGAGGGCGCAGGGACCTGGGGGACAGAGGGCGGTGAAGCCAGAGGACAGGGCCACCAGCAGAGCTACCTCACACGGGAGAGCTGAAGACAAGCCAGGCCCACGCCGCCTTCCCCGCCTGGCAGCGGCTGGCATGCTCGGTTCCCGTGCCCCTCCTCACCACGCATGCCGGGGACAAGGGGTCTGCTTTTCACGACCCATCTCTGCACCGTGACACCAGCCCAAGGACACAGGGACCTCCGCACCTCTGTGCCCACTCAGGGTCCCGGAACAGGGCCTGGGGTGGGGTGAGTGCTTAGGGTTACAGCTGCCCGGCTGTTTACTGAGCAGCTGTTCTCTCCAGGTGCCATCCGGGGCACTGGGGCGTACAAACGAACAAGCAAGGGGTAAATCCCTGCCCCAGTGGCGTGTGTTGTAGAGGGAGACAGATGGTAAACAAGAGAGGGTTAGCAGCAGGGCTGATGAAAAGTTTGCACTGAGGGAGAGAGGGCAGTGGTGAGCTACAGGTGGGGGAGCAACTTCGATGGGGGATCAGGTGCTGTGACACCTGAGCCAGGGGCTGGGAAGGGGGTCAGGCAGGCATTTGGGGAAAGAAGATTCTAGGCTGAGGGACCTGCAGGTGCAAGGGTCCTGGGGTTTGTGGTGTGAGAACAGCAGACAGGCAGGCAGGAGGCTGGCACAGAGCAGAGGAAAACAGAGTAGGAAGAGGCAGCAAATTTAGGATGCACCTCACCCAGTGCCTACTGAGTGGGGACTCTGGGTAGCAGTGTGGGTACAGAGCCAGGCTGCAGCTGTTGGGTGCCAAGGTGATCCCAGGGCTGCCAGCAGGGCCCTCTGCCCGCCCTCCAGCCCCACCCGGTGCCTGGGCCGAGGAGGGCTCACCTGCAGCGATGTTGAGAAGCTTGCAGGCCGTCTCGATGTCCTTGAGCACCTCGCCCAGCACCATGGACTGCACCTGCTCCAGCGAGTGATCCTCCAGCGCCAGCCCGGCCGGCGCCA
>NW_022900932.1:2908773-2910751 GCF_012274545.1 Fukomys damarensis
TGGTGCTGCCCATGCCGCGGCTGCGTGGGCTGGCGGTGCTGTCTGCAGAGAGGAAAGAGGCCCGGCGTGGGCGTCCGCGTCCCCACAGGGGCCGTTGCGCTGGTTACGGGATGAGGCCTGGGGGCCGGAGCTTCTGGGTCACTGGGCATTGAGATTAGTGCTGGCGGGGACAACGGAGGCAGGAGAGGCCCGGGCGGCTGCGAGCCGTAAGCTGGACCCACGCGATGAGCTTAAATGCACACTGAGACTCAGAGGAAGGCACCCGGGGCCCATTTGTCAGATGAGCAAATGGAGGTCCGGGCAAGGGACCCCTCCTGTCCCCGTCCTTCCTGCCTGCCTACGTCTCGCAGGGCAGAGGTGGAGCCTCCCCATGGCCGCCCTCAGGACCCGCGCCTGGGCACAGTCTGGGAGAGGGGACCAGAGAGGCCGACAACACGAGACCCTCGGAAGAGTCGGTGCACCATGGGGGCTGAGGCTGAAGAACAGAAGTAGAAGGTCACGGAGAGCAGCGTGCCCCCAACTTCAGGGGATGTTTAAAGGGAGGAGTGAGCCCAGCGCTGTGGGAGGCAGAGGCAGGAGGGTTGCGAGTTTGAGCCCACGCTGGGCAGTTTGCTGAGACCCTACCTCAAAGTAAAGGCCTGGGAACGGAGCTCAGTGCATAGGTCCTGGGTTCCAACCCCAGTGCCACCACCAAAAAGGAAAAGAGAAGGGCAGGCCGGCTTGTGGCAGCCTTGTCCAGCCAGGAAGAGGAGGTGCAGTCTAGGGGTTGGCGGCGGCCTTAAGCACCTGGCACGGAGGGGCAGGCCCTGGGCTCCCTGGGTATCTGCATTCACCCTGTGTAGTAGCCTCAGTGGCCGGCTGGCCCACTCCAGTCTTCCTAACAACTCAGAAAGGTATGGCTTCCTCTGGATGGCAAGGCTGGGTGACTGGGCCCAGGTGGGACTGCCGTTCCCTCCACCCACACTCTCGCTCAGTGCTCAACCTCCGCAACTGTACATGGCAGCCCCGCGGTCTCCTGCCAACAAAACAGAGGGCTGTTCCCTTTGACACCGAGTCTTCCTTTCCAGGGCTCATTGAGGTGATGAGGAAGAAAAGGTCAGGGTGGGTGGGGTGGGCAGGGGCCCGGGCTTGTGGGGGACAGAGGGCAGGCCTGGCGGCGTGCCAAGTCCCTCTGTGCAAACACGCGTGTGTGCCTTGGGCCGGCATTGTTTACCCAGGCAGCATGAGCGGCCCGCTCCGCCCCAGGTCCCACCCTGGCCTGTGCCCACACCCTGCCCGGGGTGGCTCCACCCTGCAGAGACCCCCCCAACTCCTGTGCCTGTCCACGTCCCCAGAGCCCTGTGCCTGCCACGTTAGGACAGCCTCTGCCAACACCTGGGCAGTGGGCCAGGCAGGCAACGTCTCCAAGAAGCAGGGTGCTGTCTTCCTCAGCGGCCTCTGTGGGTGGCGGCTGCTGGGGTCGGCAGGAGGGACGGGTGGGCATCTGCCCCCTGCCAGGCAGCTGGCAGCCTGTGACTCATTCGCACCCAGGCTCCGCAGGGGAAGGAGAGGGATGGAGAGGCGTGAGGCCCGGCCCAGGGCGCTGCGACCAGCTGCGAATTCCCGCCCTGCCCTCTGCATCCCACACACCAGCTCCCCTCACCCTGATGGGTGCCAAGGAGCTGCTCCCCAGCAAGCCTGGCCCCAGCTCCAACACGGCCCAAGTTAATGGTTAACATGGTGGCGGGAGAAGTGGTCCCCACAGCCCAGGTTGGGCTGTGCCTCGCTGGCAGGGACCAGGGCAGGGACTCAGGGCCACTCCGCCTGCCTGCGCCTCCCCAGCTCTGCGTGGCCACGGCAAGCTCCAACAAGTTAATGGTTAACATGGTGGCGGGAGAAGTGGTCCCCACAGCCCAGGTTGGGCTGTGCCTCGCTGGCAGGGACCAGGGCAGGGACTCAGGGCCACTCCGCCTGCCTGCGCCTCCCCAGCCCCCAGCTC
>NW_022900932.1:2912469-2916655 GCF_012274545.1 Fukomys damarensis
CCTGCGGTGCTCCCTCCGTTCTGCACCCACCTCCTGCTGCTCCCCAGCGCCTGCTGGCCCCACCCCGGGCCTGCCTCGGTGCACCCAGGCGCTGGCTGTGCTGCGGACACAAAATGGCCTTCTCCTGCCTGTGGTCTGCTTGCCAGGGATGCCTGCTCCTCCTCATCTCAGGCAGCCCTCGCCCTCCTGCCTGTGTCCTCCTCCGACGTCCCCACTCCCCAGCCTGTGCCTGGTCCTCAGCAGTGACAGAGTCCCCAGGCGAGCGCCTGCCCATGGGGCACTGTCCACGAGGCACCGTCCAGGGGTCATGGTCCGCGGGGCCCGCTGAGGCGGAGTGGCAGGCAGATGGCCGCGTCACTCAGGAGAGCCAGGGGCAGCCCGGAGGCCTCCTGACACTCAGGCCGCCACCGTCTCCAGAGCGATGTCTCTGGCTCCCAAACCTCGACTGGATCCTTCTGTTAAAGCCCCATGTGTGGATTAAGATGTCCAAAGCCCGGGGGCCCCCTCCAGACAATGGGGCTGGTAACAGCTGGAGGGGCAGGGTGGGGCGTGGGATTAGCACCTCCTCAGGGAAGGCCTAGACCAAGGCTGGAGGCCCGCCCCTTCTCGCAGCCCCGGTGCTGTCGGGTCCCCTCGGCAGCCCTGGCTGTCTCTGCATCTGGCCCCGTTTCCACCCCCAGGCCAGGTTGTGGGATGGGTGACCCCCCAGGCCACTCCTGCACCCACTCTGTCCAAGGACCCGGCCCCGGCCCCAGCCACCTGCCGGCCCTACCTAAGGAAGGAAAAGGTCCGAGGGAGGCGGGGCCCCTCCTCGTATCCCCCCAACCGCCCTCCAAACCTCTGCGCCCTTTAAAGCCGGAGCCGACCTCATCATCAAGGTAGGACAGTGCCTGGCCCGAAGCCCCTCAGGGTGGGCAGGGCCACATGCCTGTCCCTCCTATTGGCCGCTCAGCACCTCGGAGAGAAGCCACCTGCCTGGCCTCCCCAGGGCCCCAGCCCCCTCCCACCTGCCCTCCTGGCCCCGGCAAATCACACTGACCAGAATGATGGTAGAGGAGGGTCTGGGGCTGCAGCCTGGAGCAACAGGGACCCGCCAGGCCCCAAGCCCCCTGCGTCTGCATCATGAGCCTCGGGGGCACTCGTGTCCTGCCCCGTATGAGCCCCGGGCCCCACCGTACTCCGCTGGTCGGGATCCCACGCCCCATCTTCCCCCGCTGCCTGGCTCTGCACCTTGGAAGGGAGGTGGCAGAGAACCCAACAGAGGGCAGCGGGGGCTCCGCTCACAGCGGACACATCACTCAGGCCTGGCATTTTTGGCAGGAGGACAAAGGGCGTGACCCTGTTTCCCCCTCATCCCTGCAGTGGATCCCTGAAAGACTTGACTGGCCTTTCTGACCAGCAGCGCCCCTGCCAGGCTGACCCCCTCTCCCCCGGACATCCAGGACATTAGCCTGGAGGAACTTGGGCCCGGCGTGGGCAGAGAACCCGACTTACGGTCACACCAAGCACAGCCCTGCTCCACCCAGACACTGCTGTTCACAGCCTCACTCAGCCCTGCCTCCACGGCCACCTCCCACTGCAGGCCCAGCCCCTCACCGGGGCACCCCCATCTCCACCACGGTTGCCTCGCTCCCTGGGGTCCCTGCCAGCCATGTCCTGGAAGGCAAGGCCAGAGGGCACCTCATCTCCCGCCCTGAATGGGGCTTCATGAAGGCAGCTGGGTCTCGGTGCCAGGCGGGGTGGTGGTGTCCGGGGCTGTGTCCCCCAGCCACGTATGCCTCAGGAGCTGCTCTACCCGTGTCTGGCTGGGAGGCTGAGGCAGGGCAGACTCTGCAGGGGCTGGTGGGGGAGAGTGCACAGAGCCCCACGCCCAGGCCTGGCACCCTCCAGCAGACAGGGACATGGGGACCAGGCAGACACCCTGACATCACAGATGCTAGGAGTCAGGATGAACTGAACAGGGCTGGGTCAGACACAGATCCAGAGGGGTGGAAGTGGGTGCGGGGAGTGAGGCCTCTGGGCCAGTCTCACCCCAGGGGGCTGAGGATTGTGTGCTGGGAGTGGGACAGAGGCAGATGGACCTGGCGGTCACACCCAGCCTCTTCCTGGGGAGGAGAAGCTGGCGGGTGCCTGGCCTCCCCGGAAACAGCATGAGCAGGGCAAGGCCGACTAAATGTCACGAAGGGCCCAAGGCGACCTGGGGAGAGGCGCTCCACCTGCAGGGCCACTCGCTGGGCCAGGGCACGTGGGCAGGACTGGGGGTGGGAGGGTCCCGGGCCAGGCTCAGCCTTGCCCCAGCCAGCAGAGGAGTGGAGGGATCTGGAGGAGACCGGTGGGGAGCAGCACCAAGGAGGAGCCAGGGTATCGGGGAGGGACATCCTGCTGTCTCCCCGGCCTCTACGAGGAGCCGAACCTGGAATTCCAGCCTGGAAGAAAAGCTGGCAAATCCAGCCTGCCTAACCAACTCCTAAGCAGCCCTCAAAGCCCTGCTGTAGTTTGTCCCCTTCATAAAGCCTCTTTTTTTTTTTTGGTTTTTTGAGACAGGGTCTCACTATGTAGTTGAGACTGACCTGGAACTCACTATGTAGTCCAGGCTGGTGTCGAACTCACAGCGATCCTCCTGCCTCAGCCTCCCGAGTGCTGGGATTACAGGCGTGCGCCACCACACCCAGCATAAAGCCTCCTTTAATAGAGGAGACTCTGTCTAGTTTCATTTCATGGACAAGGCATGATGGAGGAGAGCACTGCTACCCGCTTCGGGTCCTGCACCTAGGCTGTCCCCCCGCAGGCGGGACCTCTCCAGGCTCTGCTGTGGCCATGCGGAGCCATTCAGCACCGATCACGTTCCCGTTTTCCAGGGCTGTTAAAAACTTGAGATGACTTCGGGGGCAAAGAGTGGGCTCTCCCAGACCCTCTGCCTGCTGCAGCGCCACTGAGCACCTACTATGTGGCCCTGCCCATAGGTGGGTCCCTGGGAAGCCCCGTCTGTGCAGTGGGCCTGAGGGAAATTGGTTTACAACAGGCTCTGACGAGGTGCCCCGCAGCGACTGGCACAGAGGAGACCTTCCCACCGGGCCTCACAGGGTGGGGTCCTGAGCCCAGGCTGCCCCTGCCCCAACTCTGAGGCTGCCACTCCTTCCTCAGGTCCGGGGGCGATGCCCACAGGGGCAGGGCACACTGAGCTCTGATGGCTGCCAGTGTGCTGGCCGGGCACCCTGAGGGCAGGCGTCTCCTTCCCGCTCTGCTGCCACCTCGGCCCGGGCAGCCCAAGCACTGTTTGCTTTGTTCTCAGCCAAGCAGCTGGTGCTGGGGAGCTGCTGCTTTATTGGGGGTTGCTGAGATGCTGTTTGCCGGCGAGGTGGGGGCAGGAAGCACAGCTGAGCCCCAGCCCTGCCACGCAGAGACCACGGGCGTCATAAAGGAGGCTGTGGCCTGGGCGTGGGCCTCAGCTGCCCACCTGCCTCCCTCCAGCCTCCTGTGGGGATCTGGCCGACCTCAGGACCCCTGTTGCTTCCCTTCTGTGCCCAGACTGGGGCCAGGCTGTGAGCTGCCCCAGGAGCTCCAGGACCCCATACCACCTGGTTCTCCTGCCCACCTGCCCGGCCTCAGCCGGGACCCTCCAGGCCCAGTAAGCCCCCGCAGGCCCTTGGCAGAGCAGCAGGGACTGGTGGTGCTCAGAGGCTGTGGGCACAGAAGTGGCCGGGTCTCCAGGGGCTGGCAGCATCCCACACGCCTGCCTCCTTTCGCCTGGGCTCAACATGGAGCCACAGTTGTGGGGTACCAGGGGCTCCCCCAGGCTCGGCCCAGGGAGGCCAACAGGACAGCATGTGGTGGGGCAGGGGACCGGAGTGAAGGGATTGGCCCCAGGGCCCCTGCTGCCTGGAAGACAAGCTCTCAACTGTAAGAGTCCCCAAGTCCAACCAAGGTCATCGGCCTCCCGGCGGGCGGTCTTACCCGTTAGCCGCCCGGTGTCCAAGCGTCGTCCACGGCCTTGCCAGCCTTGGAGCTCAGGAGGAGGTGTGGGCAGCTGGGGCCGCTGCTGGGTCTCAGCCAGGCATGGGGGAGGCTGGAGGAAGCAGGGCCCTGCAGGGCTCGGGGCAGAGGCGGTCTCCAAGGGGCCACGGAGACACTGGCCACCCTCGGGGTGCGGTGAGCCTCAGGACCTGTGGCTCTGGGGAGGCTCCCG
>NW_022900932.1:2916704-2940794 GCF_012274545.1 Fukomys damarensis
GGGGAGCAGCAGGCTCGGGGCAGTGCGGGCACGCGGAGCGCAGGAATGCTCAGGGAGGAAGTGGCGAGGCCGGGAGATGAGAGTCAGCCAGGCCCGACTCCCATTATAAGTAATCCTTCCTTATTTACCTGAGCAAACACTCCCACTTACCTCAGACCGCAGGCGGGCTCCTGCTTAACCCTTGCAGGGCTCCCTCCTGGCCCAGGGGTCACACCCAGGGGTCAGGCCCTGGCAGCAGGCTGGGCTCCCCATCCCCACCCCAATTCTCCATCTACAGTGCGTGGGAGCCAGGCCAGGCTGGGCACGGGGCACGCAGGCCCAGCTGGAGGGGACTCCAGGCGCCGTGATGGCTATGCGTGACCGCAGAACCCACAGCCCAGCCTGCAGGGTCCTGTGTTTCCAGGAGGCCCCACCCGGTGCCCTGAGCCACTCACGCCGACGGCCACTGCCGAAGAGCACCTACCAGGGCCGGCGTGCAGCTCAGCAGCGTCGTGCCAGCCTCACAAGGTCCCGAGTCTGATCCCTAGTACCAGAAAAAAACAAACAAAAAGAAAAGCACCTACTACTCAAGATACCAGTGAACACTCCCATGACCTCTGGTGATGCAGGTGAATACCGTACACCCTGTACCTTGAGCACCCAGTGCTGAGCTGACGAGTCCCAGGCGAAGCTGGTTACCCCCAGTGCCACGCTGCCCTTTCTTTGGTAAATGAGCCATGAGTGTTAGCATGGCACACGGCTGCCCGGAATGAAGACTCCCAGCCTCCCTTGCAGCTAGGAGTGACTCTGACCAAACGGAAGTGTCATGTAACAAGATTTCTAAGAATTTTTTTTTTTTTTTTTTTTTTTTTTTTTTGTGGTACCAGGGCTTGAACTCAGGACCTTGCCCATGCAAGGCAGGTGCTGGCACCACGGAGCTACACCCCTGGCTCCTCTGAGAATCTTTCTTAAAAGTAAGCTAGTAAGTGCTAGTGGTGTAGCTCAGAGGCAGAGCACTTGTCTAGCAAATGTAAGGCCCTGGGTTCAATTTCTAGCACTGGGAAAGACACAGAGAGACAGAGACAGAGGGAGAGAGGGAGAGAGAGGAAGCAAAGCTGACATGCACCACTTACCACTTATTGCCTTTTTTTAAATCCTTCTTCCATCTACTGCCTGGAATGTAGCTGTGACAGCTGGTATTGTGGTTGCCAACTTAGAGCATGGAAGATGGCCGAAGAGTGCTCTGGAAGGAGCCTAGGTCTCTGAGGACTGTAGAGATGCTCCATAGGATTCTTATACAGAAACAGACTTTTTACTTTGTGCTGGGTGGGCCTTTCAGACCCGGCTCCACTGTGCAGGGCCTGCTCCATGGATCTTCCCACTCACCTCTGCAGAGGGACAGGAAGGAGCCTCTAGGGGCTGAAAAGAGCCAGAATGAGGGAGGACTCTGTCCGCTCACTCCTGGCCGGTGCCCAATGCGAGGGCACTCTGGCGACACACAGCCTCTCTAACCCAGGCCTGGCTGGCAGGCGTCAGAGCAGGGAAGCAGATGCAGTGACATCCACAGCTTCCCCGACTCACCGCCCCGCCTGGCTCAGAGTCGCGTCCTAGGTCCCCTCTGCCACTTGCTGGCCAGGACCTCTGCCCTAGACCCCTGCATCTGCCATGCAGAGCATCCAGGCCCAGTGCAACTCCACCTGTGCCCCACCCCCCGCAGTGCTGGGCCCTGAACTCCTGTCAGGCCAGCTTTCTATCACGGGCTCTTCCCCAGAGTTTTCTCTCAGACAAGTTCTCCCTAAATTGCCCAGGCCGGCCTTAAACTTGCAAACCTCCTGCCTCTGCTTCCCGAGCAGCTGAGGTCCGTGTGCTACCGCACCTGGGAGAGTTACCCTTACTTTTGGTTGAAAGAACCCCTCCAGCTCCAGAGTCTCTCTCAGAACGCCTTCCCTCGTCCCCTCCAGCTGCCACGGACCTCATGAACCCCAAGTTCGCCCTCTATCTCTTCCCTGCAGTTTCATCTTCCCAGGACTCTGGCTCCTGGGGACAGGGACCTGTCCGTCCATCTGTCAGGCACAATGACTTCCCTCTGCTCTGTCTCCCCGCACTCCCGTCCTTGGTGGCACAGATGAGGCAGAGACCCAGGCCGCCGGGAGAGAGGCTGCCAGACACCAGATGCCAGGGCCCCGCTGCAGCTACGAGAAGACGCAGGCAGGGGCTGGGCTGGGCTGTGGGGTCCTCTCGGGGTCCTCTCTCCAGGACAGCGAGCATGCTGGGTGCTGGGCAGGGGGTCAGGAGTGGCCTGGGGTGGGGGCTGTGCCCTCCAGATCCAGACACAGCGGGGTGTTTTCAGCACCTAGAGCCCACACCATGCACCGTGCCAGGCCCTGCACGGGCACAGCTGCCTCAGAGGGCGTGGTGACCCCCGGCGTCCTTCCTGCAAGCAGCCACCCGTGGGCTTCCTGGTGCTGTGCAGCAGCCGCGCTCCCGGGCCCTTCTGGCTGGGGAAGTGTGGAAGGCGGGCTTGGGATCTGCCGTGCAGGCCCTGGGCTGAGCCCAGAGCTCTCTCCTGCCCTGACAGACTGAGCCCACTGCTCCTGAACCCAGGCCCGGTGTGGGGACCAGAGCGGGTGAGGAGACCCCTCATTCCTGTCCTGCCTGGCTCATCTTGCCAGCCGCTCTGCGAGCAGGTGCCAGGCACGCGGCCCCAGAGTCACTGGCTCTGAATGGAGTCACCCTGAGAGCCTCAGGGCTGGTGCCTCTGTCCTTAATGTCCTGATTTAGCTTCAGTGGGGAAACCGAGGCACAGGGAAGTTGGAGGCAGGCATTGTGAGGTAAGGAGCTGAGTGTCACCACACCACCCTGCCCTGGTTGGGGCCCAGTGCCGCCTGCCCCTCCTCCCAGCACCAGGAGTCCCTCCTGCCGTCGTGGGGGACGGAGGACCCACGTCACTGCCCACACCCACCGGGTGCTGCCTTTTCCCTATTAACGCCGTGCCGGCCCGGCCAAGAAACCACAGCCGATAAGAGCACAATCAGGCTGTTTTGCAGAGTGGCCAGGGGCTGGGGCACCTGGCAGCTGCGGGGAGGGGGCAGCCGCCGGCCCCCCGCTAGGCCCCACTATCAGCGGCCCTCTCCCTGCCAGGAGCCCCTAGAAATGTACCCAACTTATCAGGGCAGCTTCCAGCTCTCCAGGGAGGGCTGTGGCCTTCGAGTCCTGGCTGCGCTGCTGCCTTCCACCTGGGCCCCAGGGGCCGACCTGGGGTGGGGAGCACCCCCTCCTCCGACCCCTACGGAATCCCTGCCTGCACTCAGCACCCAGCATCACTCCCGGGGGTGCTCTAGGCAGTGCCCCACACCAGGCCTGCTTTCTTCCAGGCTGCAGGTGGGGGTGTGAGGCTTCTTGCCTGCTCGGCACCTCCAGGCCTGTTGCGTGCCGACCCCCGGCCCCACCTTGAGCAAAGGTTACCGAGCACCTAGGACCTGCCAGGTCCCACCAATCTTGCTCTCCACTGGCGCTGGGGCGGAGGAGTGCTTCTTCTGAAGCAGGACTTCGTGTGTCGACGGTGACCACTGCCGCCACAGGGCAGGACCTGTGCAGGTGACATTTGGATCCAGACCTAAAGGCACCCGCCTCTCCTCCGTGCAGTCAGACTCACAAACGGGTCAGGGGACAGACGGGTGGGAGCGTGGCCTGAACCACCGGGCCACTGGGTGGTCAACGCGTTCGGGGAGCGGGGTGTGTCCAGAGGCCCCCAGAACACGGCAGTCACAGTGCAGCTGCGGGGACCAGGTCATGGCCTGTGCAGGGTCTCGGGCTCAGTATCCCGGCCTTGTGACTCACTTGCCAGGAGCCGTGCTCGCCCTCTCCTCCTTTAGTGACGTAAGGGACACTGAACCCAAGGGACCCGAGGTCAAGGCAGCCCATGTGCACTCGCGCCTGTGAATCCTAATCCTGGGGTTCCAGTCTGCTGAGAGAGTGCCGGCCCCTCACCTCAGAACATGCACACGAATGTGCCTGGTTCCAGGGGCTCAGACTCCCCCAAGCACCCGCCTCCCTCTTTCTTTTCAGCCTGGAAATTGAACCCAGGGCTTGCACACTCTGTCCCTCGCTCATTTTTACTTTGAGACAGGGTCTCACTAAGTCTCTCAGTTGCCCAGGCTGGGCTCAAACTTGCAGCCCTCCTGCCTCAGCCTCCCAGAGAACTAGGGTTACAGGTGTGCACCACCACACCTGGGCTAGTTCCTATGTGCTTTATATTGTGCTCAGAATCCAGCACACGCGTCTCCCTCAAGGAGCCCTTCTCCATCCTGTCATTCTTGGATCCCGAGGCTCACAGCACGTAACCCCCGTTATCAAAGTCCTCTTGGCCTGTGTCCCGCACAGACTGGAAGCCAGACAGACAGGGTTCTGTGGCATCTGCTTGGCATCTGCGGGTCCCAGGGCACTTCCTGGCAAACCGCTGTGTGTGGAAAAAAGGAACGGATGGACGCATGGACAGATGGACAGGATTTGCTGGGTACCTGGGGGAGGCGATGTGGGTGGGGCGGTGGTGGCAGCACTGTCCCCAGGCAGGCGGAGCGTGTGGGGCGAGGCTCCCGTGGGAGACCTGACAACAATGGTCACGGCGAGCGGGAAGAGGGCTGGGAGGGTGACGGGCAGCGGGCTCTGCTTCCTGGTGTGGGGTTTCCACCGGCTCACCCCAACCTGGGGCTGTGGGCAGGGGGTGCCACTCCCCGGCACAGGGAGGGCGTGTGGGAGGTGATTCTGCAGACCACCAACTCAGGCGCTGAGCAGGACACAGTCACCTCCGGGAGTGACTTCTGTCACTAGCTCAGGAGAGGCTGACATGCTGGCCCCACGCACAGGCCTCCAAACGGGCCGAGTGAGGGTCGCCAGAGTCGCACAGTGGCCCGCCCGGGTGCCCTGTCCCTCCACCTTGGGCCACCCCTCGCCCTCCACAGGCCCCAGGTGGCCTCCGCCTGTGTCCCTTCAACCGTTCTGCCCCTGGCACAGCTCCTGAGCCACTCAGAGAAGCCAGGACCCCCGCCTAGGCCAGGGCGCACCTGGCAGCAGCTGCAGGAAGCAGGAGCCGCCAGCGTCTCGGGTGTCACTGCCCAGCGGTCAAGGAAGCCTCACACCCGCGGCTGCTCACTCAGCCTGGGCAGCCCCAGAAGCTGCTGCGTCAGCAGGGTTAGGAAGGATGGGGGCGGGGGGCGGGCGTGAGGAGGGGAGCACACAGCCCATGGGACTTCGAGTCGCTGTCCCTTCGCCTCCTCCGGCCTCTTGGGCCGGGGCAAGGTCAACCTTTGGGTGTCCTCGTGGCGGTGCAGAACACATCCTGGGGCTCCCTTAGAGATCTCCCCGCTTAGAGGTGACCCAACCGAGACGGGCAGGGGCGGGGTGACAGGGCACTGCGGCAGCAGGGGCTGGAGACGCTCCCTGGGTGAGCCCTCGTGGGTGCAGCCCCTTAAGTTCCTTCCCTCTGGGCCTCAGCCTGGTCTTCTAAACGCTGAACGGATCGGACCTCCTCACCAGGCCCTGGTCAGCCCTCCCAGCACAGCCCCTGCCCCCCACAGCAGTCACGGGGGCTGGGCAGGCTCTGCACACAAGCGGACTCACTCCCCTCCTGTCAGTCTGTGGATGGCCAACGCGTGCCCGAGCTCCAAGGAGCAGGGAGCTCAGCCGGGGCAGGTGGCCGCCCGGTGGGAGCTACAGGCCGCACCCTGCCGGTGCCCACCGGGGCTGCTCCCGTCTTGCTGCTTCGCTCCTGCCTTCTCACGGCGGGCTGAGGCGGGCACTGCGGCAAGCCACAGGTTCCTTCGGCCTCCCTGGGTGGGGCACACGCGAGCCCTGGAAGCCTCTCCTCTGCGGGTCAGCCCTGACCTCACATGGGCCTTTTGCTACAGACAGGGAAACTGAGGCAGAGACAAGGCACACAGCAGAGACTTGAACCCTGGCAACTTGGCCCCGCGGGGACTCACGCCCACGCCCATGAACAGGGACAGCAGGGCACAGGCAGCCTGCGGCCAGGTGACATTGCTCAGGAGGGCTCTCAAGGCCCAGGAAAGCAGCTTAGGGAGATCAAAGCTGCAAAGAAAGGCGGAGTCTGGGGGCTGAGGCGGGGATGCCGGCAGGCAGCTTGGGGCTGGTGCTCCCCTCTGTCTGGGACATTAGAGCCCCTTAGAACACTGCTTCCCCACTGCAAACTGCCTGAGAGTGGCCCCGAGGCCCACACTGTAAGCCCCGGGAGAGGGGACATGGACCCCTTCCTCCCACGTACGCACACAGGTGGACAGGCCAGGGGCACCTGTGGCAGAGTCCCCTGCAGCCAGCCAGGGAGGCCGCAGGGTCCCCTCGCCACTCTTGCCCTCGGTCTCTTCAGAGGAGGAGGAACAGGACAGCAGAGCAGGAGGGAGGGACCTGGGCCCTGGCCCTAAGGTGCAGCCCTCACAGCTGGCCGGGGCAGGAGGTGCCCACCAGGTGACCGTGCCGCTTTGGTGGCCGGTGGGTGGGGCTGTTTGTTTCCGGGCGGCACAGGCCGGGGGTGGCTTTATGGTGCCATCTGGGAGACATGGCTCGGGCGGGCCAGGCTGGGGAAAGGGGCACTGGGTACAGTGAGGCGCTGCCCCCCAGCTGTTGCTTGGCCCCAGGGGGCAAGGGCCTTTGGCGAGCCCAGGTCCGGCAGTCTGACAGTGACCCCTGCAGCAGGAGACGGGTGAGGACACCGAGGCCCAGCAGACGGCGAGCTGCCCGGGCTCCCGGGATCCCAGCCCAGGCGCAGTGACAGCGGGGCCCATGTCCCTACCTCCTCTCGGCACTGCACTGCTGGCACTGGGGACCAAGGGCAGGCCTGGAACTCAGAGGACCCGACCCAGGCACCTGAAGCCTGTGGCAAGGCCTTCAGCCTTCCGAACTTTTCTGCTTGTGTGCACAGCCCACCCAGCCTCCGTGACCGTGCTGCGGGGTTACAAATGCCTCTGGGGTACAGGGGAGCAGCTCTGAGGATAAACATCAGCCTTGGGCCTGCATGTGGCAGTGTGGGAGGCTCAGCGGGTTGTCATGGAGTCTGTGATGAACCACTGTGCTCACTGCGCCGCAGGAGGGAGCCCCGACTTGAGGGCAGGACCCTGTCCCCGAGGGTGCGGCAAGTTCCCCTTCTGTGCCTCAGGGCACCAGCGGAGGCTCCTGGAGTCTGGACCTGTCTCCCTGAGAGGGCACCAGGCCTCGGTGGCTGTGCTAAATCCACGCAAACCTGGGTGGTGGGGCTGCTCCACCTCGCCCGCCCGCCCTGTCTATCTTCTCAGCACCTCTGCAGGGCACCCTGAAGTCATCCTGTCTTAGGGTGGGGGCGAGGCCCGTCTCTGGACCCCTCAGAACGGCAGCACAGAGTGAGCGGGACCAAGCCGGTCCACTGAGTCCACCACTCTGGGCCGTGCCACCCCTCAAATCAGCTTCCCAGAGAATCTGTCGCTGCCAGATGGGGTGGTCAGGCGAGGCCCCCCATACCGCTCCACGTGCCACTCTGCGCTCCGGGACATGGAGCACGGCAGGGACACATGGGGTCTGGGCGAGGGAAGAGGGCCCGCGGTGGAAGGAGGGGACAGCGAGAGCACAGCACGGGGCAGGCCCAGGGAAGACGGGCGGGCTGCCTCCATGAGGTGCGTCCACGCAGACAGAAGGGCAGGGAAACAGGCAGGCTGGACGGAGCTGCTGGAGGAGTCGGGCAGCTACTTCTCCAGGGTGAAGTTTGCAGGTCAGTCCAAGTTTTGCTGCTGAACGTAAGGGCGCCCCAACAACACAGCCCGGATTTTCCCCTGGCTTTCCTCGTGAAAAGAGCAAACGGGCCTCCCAACCGCCGTGATCGTGTGTGGCTCTCACCCGCGGAATGGGAAGGACAGCAGCATTTAGGGCTGGGAGGGCAAGTCCGGCTCCGGGCCTGGGCCCGACTGCGGGGCATGGGACCGCCCCAGAGAGCTCTGCAGGCTCTGCCCCGTGACTTCCTACTCCACGTACTGAGGAAGGCAGCGCTCCCCTCAGCAGGTTATGAGGAGAAAGCAGCTCGGTGCCCTGGCCTCCATCCCTGGCTCTGGCACAGACACGGTTCCTGTGCCACCTGGATGCAGACGTGTCGGCCCCGGACCCCACCCTCGGAAGCGGTAAACCACAGTGGCCGAACCAGTTCCCAGGCGCAGGTTCCTGGGCTGTCACTCACAAGGCAGGCTCGGCTGTGACCCTTCTCCAGGAGCTCCTGCCCCGTCAGGTGGCAGAGCCGGGCCGGGCAGTATCGGCCTCCAGGACCAGGCCAGGCCGGCATGGATCAAGCTAGTGTGCCCAGCTGAGCAGCCTCCGCCCTCCCAGCCTGTACAAAAGGAAACCGGTCCAGGCCCCTTCCAGGACGGCCCTGTCGTCCCAGCGTCCAGACTCCCCCGGGAAGTTGGCTGGGATGAGCGATGTGGTTGGGGAGACCCTGGCAGGCTGCCTCCCAAACGCACTTCCCCACCTCCATCCTGGGGACCCAGGTCACAGCCAGCAGGCCATGACCAATAAAGGTCCCACATACTGGGTAGTCACTGTTTTCCACAAACAATGCTGAACGTTCCTATGGCACCTCTATAGGACCCGATGAACCCCACAGCCACTAGAGCCTAGAGCAGACAGCCTGGATTCAGACCCACGCTCGGCTACCTGGGGGCCAAGAGCAGAGGCAACACTTGCCGGGAGCCCTGCCCATCTGTCCTTTCCAGATGCGCCCAGGGCCACGTGGCGCCCTCTGCTGGCACCAGGAGCACACTGCCCAGCTGAGATGGCCACCCGGGCAGCCCGGCCCTGCCGAGGACACCCACTGCTCAGCCACCATCCCGCCCTGGCTGGACGGCGGTTCCACTGCCCTGACTGGGGTAGGGAAGAGCTGGGGCAATTGGGGTCTCCAGCACCTCAACCTGGGCTTGGTGCAGTGAGCATGGCCCGACGGGGTCTCCGCTACGTTCCTTTCTGGGCCAGCCTGACTCCCTGGGAAGGTGGCAGCCTGCTCCTTCAGTCTCGCCCACCATAGGTGATAGAAATTCATCTAGCTAGTAGATTCCAGGGCTCAGGCTGAAACCTCAGGAGTGGCTGCCTCCCCTCACACTCTGGGAACTAATCCCTGCTTTTGCCCTTGCCCCCTGCAGCTCATTTTCAACCTGTCCTGGGAACCTATAAGGTGCGCTGCCGGTTTGTGGCTCCCGTGGCTCACGACCTTCCAGGGGTTTCCATCGCCCCCTCCCCAGGGCCTTTGCACTTGCTCCTCTCCTAGCCGGGAGTGTTCCTCCCCTGATCCTGACAGACCTCCCCGACGTCCTGTGTGAAGTACCAATCCTCGCTCCCTCCGCTCGCCTGTCCTTTGCTCTCCGCAGCACGACAACCTCCTGGCCTATCACCGCCATGTCTGAATGCTGCTCCACGAGGGCAGGGCTTCTCTCCTCAAACCCTGCTCTGTCTCTGGCAACAGAAAGCATGCAAATGATGGTCAATAACAAGTATGAACCGCGAAGGTTCCCAGGCAGTGGCGCCCAGGCTGGGGCCTCCCCGGCCCCGGCCTCCAGCACACCGCCCTCCCCTTCCCGCAGCGTCTCCCGTGCCTGTGTGCCCCTCAGAGGTGCCTCCGGGTGCTCCAAGCTCAGGTCCCTTACCCGTCTGCTCCAGGACCCACCCTCTCTCCACTCTCATGGGTCTTCTGAACCTTAATGGTGGCCGCCTCGGTGGCTGCAGATGAAGTGAGGTCACTCACTCACACCAGTGGTGGTAACCACAGTGGACACTGACGTTTGCCGTGTCACAGACGTTCAGAGATCACAGCCTGGATGAGTCACAGCCGTACTGTGGCCGTCACTGCTCCAGATGGTGCCGGCTCTTCCAATGCAGCCGCCCCTCAGTGCGCTGTCCTCACTGACCAGGGCTCCCACTGACCCGCAAGACCCAAGTCAGAACCTACATATTAACATTCAAGTTGAGTCAGAACTGCCAACAGCAGCGTCTCAGAACTGAGGGCTACAGAGGACCCCTCACCGCTGCTGCTCCCTCCCATCTTCCAAAGTGGGGGCAGCCACCACTCTCTGAGCAGTGGCCAGGGCTGGGCCCTGGGAGTGTGGGGAAGCCGCTGGGTCACAGCAGGCGGCGAGGGAGGGGCCTTCTCAGGATCGGGCGGGGCGGCACCTGCTGTTCCACCAGGAGGGCTGGGCCCCGACCCCTGCAGCTGCCCCTTCCCACCCCCAGATCAGCTGAGTGCCCCCCGCCCTGTCACCTAGCCCCCGTGGGAATGGCTCAGGTCAGCGGCTACCACCAAACTTGCTCCCTTCACTCAGGGCCCAGTGAGTACTCGACAGGTTACAGCCCCAAAGACAAACAGATTTTGCCAAGCAAATAACTGTTCAGCAGGTGTCTGGGATGGTCTGGGAGTGGGTGGGCGCTGCCAAACCCCACAGGGGTGGGGTGGGACCTCTCCCGCCGAGAACAAACAGCTGCGGGGCCTGGAAGGAAGCAGACTGCAGATGCCCCGTCATGGGTCTAGGATGCCCGGGGCTCTCAGGGCATCTCCCAGCCCCTTCACCCTGGGCGGCACAGGTTGCTGTACTTCGACCAGGCCTTTGTGTGGCCAGGACCCCACCCCACCACTCCCACACTAGCCCACAGTTCTGAAAGGGAGGAGGGAGGCCCGATCCAGGGGTGCAGAGAGGAACCCACAGGTCCCAGCCTGCCTCAGCCACCGATCCTCCCCTCTGGCTTCGCCTACAACACACAGGGTGGTGATGCAGAGCTCTGAGCTCCGAAAACCGCTAAGATTTGGAGAGGCCGGCAGACCCGCCTGCTTCCTGCCCCCAGCGAGGTCGTCAGCCCTTTTGCCGACACACGAGGGTTTCTGGATTACTTTCCTCAGCTACCCAGGCCACCATAAACCAGGAGGGCTCACAGTTAACTGTCCAGACACCCTAGGAGCCACTGAAAGGCGCTCTCTTCTAAACCTCAGAGGCCGCGGTCCAGCCGGGAGAGGGCTCCCCAGGGCCAGTGTGCCTGCTTCCCCAGGAGGAAGGATGCCCAGGGTGCTCTGCTTTCTCCCATGTGCCCGTGTTGCTTGCTGGGTGAGCAACAGCAACGCAGCCACTCCTTCTATGTGCGGGGTGATCAACGGGCACAGCACCCCTGACTTAGGCACTGGGCCCTGGGAGGGAAACCAGATGCAACTGCAACCCCAGGACTCACTTCCCAAAATGTAATGGACGCATGGTCTGTCCTCCCACTGTGCACATCACAGAGCCACTGTGGGGCCCCAAAGGCCATGGCAGGTTTGACGGTGCAAGAAAAGACACGCGGCACGTTTTTGCATGTTAATTTAATCATACAAATACTCATTTACACGGTAAGGAAAACCTCATCTTCATCTCCTCCTAGGCACCATGAGGCCCCACCACAAGCACCCACCAGCTTGCTTGCCACACATACCGCTGTCCAGGTACAAAGGGCAGCAGTGCCGCGCCCACACCAACCACGGAACAAAGGGAAGGAGGGCGACACAGTGCCTGAGCCCTGGCAACCCTGCCTCGCTCTCCTGCTGGGGCTCAGACTGAATCTGGGGAGGGGCTCCCTCTCTCGCCCACTTCCCACCTTGCAGCCTCAGGCCACCAGCCTGCTCACCATGCGCCTTGGACAGGCGTCGGGCTACAGCCAGACCTCGCCAGGACAGAGCTGTTTCCTACAGGAAAACGTCCCAAATTCAACTGTCCCACAGCAAAAAGAAAAAAGGCATGCACACGTGCACACACACCCACACCCACACACACACCCCTCACTCCTCCATCTCCCAACCCGGCTTAGGACCTGTTACCTAAAGGTGGTGCCTGCCTCGCCCTCCTGGGTGCCAGACACGGGGTGGGGGTTTCTGCCCAGAGGCGGCCTGCTGCACGCGGGCATTCTTGGGAGCAGGGACTACTGGGGCTGAGAGGAGGCCCCCACCGCCCCACTAGACAGGGGAGGAGAGGGGCACCAGGCCCTGCTCGGACCACACGAGGGCAGGGAGAATGAGCGGTACCAACGCCCTCCTCCAGCCCTGGGGAGGCCACCGGTCCAAGCTTGCACCTGTCTGGCCCTCTGCACAAGCTCACCTCTCCACAGATGTGCCAGGAACGTCCCGGGGAAGGAAGCACAGTACCTGGGACCTGGGACTTGCCGGGTGAGGCTGCCTCTAAGCAAGAACGGGATTCCAGCAGGTCCAGACGGATGGGGCCAATGAAGCCCTCGCTGGGAGCATGGGTCAGGTCACCAGCGTGGGGCAGACAGGGAAAGCAGGGAAGGCGGGTGGGAAGCCACCCAGGGTTCTGCCGGGGCAGCTGGAGATGCAGTGCTTCAAGGCTAGCAAGGAGGAAGAGGGGGCGCGTATGCATTCCAGGTGGCAGTGTCCTGGGAGATTGGCACCAGCAGCAGCAGCAAAATGGGTCTAGGGCTTCGAGACAGAAAGCCACCCGAGACGTGTGGTGCAGCACCCAGAAAGGACTCCCCCGGTTCTGCTAGGGAATGGGGTACTGTGTGCATAGAAAGTAGGTGCTCAGGCGAAGTCCAGTCCAGCCCCAGCCGTAGGCCCCTCTCTGTGGCAGGCTCCACTCCTACGAGGCTTCTGGAGCGAACCAAAGCTTATTCCCCTTTGTTTTTTGGGAAGTGGAGAAGTGAAGGGGGAATCCATACAAGCTTCTCGCCTACAATCAAACATTTAAAAACAACAGTCTCAGAGGAGATGAGGAGGAACACACCACACGTTTTCTGGAACTCAGACACCCACACAGAGACAGACAGGCAGGCAGACCCTCACCCACACCCAGGCTACAGGACCCTCGCAGCCACTCATCCCCTGGACGCCCTGCTTTTCTCACCACCCACCCCTAGCATGGATGGGGGCGTGGTCACAGGCAAGGGACCCTGCGACCGCACCTTAGAGCCACACCCTGGCTCTCCAACCCACTGAGACACTCGGGGAAGAAGGGGCTGAGGAGAAAAGAGGGACTTTGCATATTCTTGTATCTTTGGCAGACAGCTGTTCTAGCCTGGTTCAAACTTCCCACAGAGACATCCACACCTCGACCTGCTTGGAATCCACAGGACAGCAGCGGGCTGCCTGCCTGAGAGCAGTGAGCCCCGGCTCCGATGAGGCTGCCCCTTGCCCACCTCCCCACCTAAGCCCAAGCGTCTGCGGGGGTGGGGTCTCTAAGACCAAGCACTGGCCCTGGCTCTTCCCCACGACAAATTCCTGGTTTGGGGCTGTGGTTCCGCATCTTAACAGCTCCACTCTCAGCCTCCACTTACAGGCTGTGGAAACACCACAAAGGACAACTGCAGGGAAAGGAGGGCAGGGCGTCGTGTGACAACAGAGAAGCACGGACACCTCCCTGGCCCGCTGCACACCGGCGGGTGAGCGCCAGCCACCTCCCTGCGCGGGTACGGGGCACACTCATCCACCCAGCGTGGGAGAACCACTCCGGGGCGGTGGGGAGCCGCGCAGAGAATGGAGAGCACAGTAAGCATGGCGGCCAGAAACATGCAAGGAAAGCGACCTCAACTGCTACAGGCGTGTGCAGAAGGACACCTCTCGTACTCAGAAACTCCCACGTCACCCGAGATCTGTCCTCAAGGCTTCTCTGGCGCCACACGGGGAAGTTTGGTCTTCAGAGAGGTTCCGATGCTAACAAGCCACAGGGTTGACAAATACAAAGTCAAAGGTGTAAATCAACAGAAGATTAAAGGGAAGAGAGGAGGAAGGGCGAACTCCTCGGCTGATGCCATGAGGAACAATCGGGGCCAGTCTTCTGCAGGCGTGTGAGCCGGCGGCGCTCCGGGGCCAATGGCCCCCGGAAGCCCCACATGCCGCGCCGACGGGCCCCTCTACAGAGTGTCCTGCCCTCATTAAAGAAAATCAAAGGGGAAGGTGGGGAAAAATTAACGTGCCCAAACTACAACCTCCGTAGGCAAAATAATTTTTGTTTACAAAGATGGCTTTTTTCCCCCTTCCCGAGTGACCCGATGACCTGTCAGACACTTAAAGGACACCACCCGAGGTGGCTGGGTGACGCTCGGCAGTCGGCACTCACTCATGCACACTGAGTCCACCCCAGCTAGTCTGTTCTGCTGCTTCCTCCTCTTCTGGGATGGGGTCAGAGCAGGGTCCGTGCGCCGTGGTCTGCAATCCAGAGGAACCCCTTGCCCTCCCCCCAAGTCGGGCCTTCTGTCTTTTGTTAATTTTTCTTCTTGCTGACACCCGTTTAAGACTGGCCGAAGGGGTAAGGCCCGTGGAGCCCCTGGAAGAGAGTGGAGACAGTCAGTGAGGCCAACACGGCAGTGCAGCTCGACAACCAATCCAAGAGCAGCCTGTTACTCCCAGGGAGAGAGGGACACCCAGGTCACAGACAAGGCCTACGCATGCCCTTGTCCCACAAAACCTTGGCAGACCGAGGGTCAGGACGTTTCCAAGGTGCTGAACTCGCCAAACCCCTCCCCAGACGGGTGGCCGGAGGGACTGCCCATCCTACTGTCCACTAGCTGGCGCCAGCCTTCCCCACCCCCACGGCCGTGCGTCCCTATGTCCTGCGTTGTGACAGTGCCTCACCCTCCCCACTCAAGAGCCTCCGCTTTTCTGCTGGTTAGGACATAAGGAAAACAGTGCGGCACAAACAGCGACTGTCTACCCCGCACCCCACACCCAGGCACGCTCTGGGATCTGTCCTTTGTCTTTCATTCTCACCTCTGCCCTGCAAGTCGGGAGAGCACTATCATACCCACTCGAGAGATGCCCATTTTCTGCACAACTGACACGTGTTCGAGGTTGGCTAAGAGGCAGAGGCAGGACTGAAAACCAAGCCAGATGAGCCAGAGTCCTTCTTTCGATCTTGCCATGTGCTAAGATTTCTTCCCCATTCCCAAAGGCACTTTGTTTTGTTTTGTTTTTTAGTACTGGGGATCAAAATTGGGACCTTGCGCTTACCAGGCAGGCAGTGGCTCACTAAGCTATATCCCCAGCCCCAACCACTGGCCCCCTGCTTTTTTGAGACAGGGACTCAATGTAGTCCAGGCTGGCCTTGAACTCGTGGTGATCCTCCTGCCTCAGTCTCCCGAGAGCTGATTTCAGGTGTGCGCCACCACGCCTGGCCCAAAGGCACTTAACCTATGCTACTTGGCTGGATGGAAAGGGCTTCACGGTCTTGTCCCTTTAGTAAGGAAGGAAGCACGAGATGTGCTGACACCAACACCTGTTGAATCCATAACTAAAGACAGGTATTTGTCAGACTATGGCCTGGAATACCTCATGCCCCCACCTGGATAACAGGAACAATCGTCCTTCCAAAGCCAGGTCTGTGAGCAGCTGCATAGGCTGGGGACACATCTAAGTGGACCATGCCACCCATCTGGTTGTAGCCTCTAGGCTCCAGGAGAGCCTGCAGGGCCCTGTAGGGGTGTTCGCGGCGGGCACAGGACCCAGCCCCCGTGGCAGCGGGCGTAGACATGGGAGGGGAGGCCAGGTTCTGCTTCCTGCCCAGCACCAGCTCACCAGGTGACCCTGGTCACTCCTCACGCCACCTCAGCTGCCCTCCGTAATTCCTGCCAGATTCAAGTTCTAGGAGCAGAGAGAGAATGCCTGGCTCAGGAGGCTGACAAAAAGTATTCTAAGAAAAGTGCTCCGGCCGAGGCCACAGCTTCCATGAACGGGAAAGAGAGACTGACGTTCCCACAGGTTCTTCAGTGGAGGGCACACACACGGGAAGTTTGTTTCTAGCCTCTAGTTGGTGGAATCGCTGAATAAAACACCCAAGAAGGCAGGTGGACAGGGAAGGCGGGCAGCCAGTGTGAAGGAGCACCAACTATTTGCTGGTGCTGCTGGGCACTTAGCGTGTTCTGAGACAGGTGGGCGGCCTCCTGACCCACCAAGGCCACAGCACCACTAAGTGGAGCAGGTGGTGCCACACGCCTCTCAGCTGCCAACTATCTCAGCAGCCACAACTCTGCTGGCTCGACCAAGTCTGGGCTGGCGTGGCAAAGGGCTCCCAGACTCCACCACGTGGGGCTTGGCAGGGAAGTCACGTACACCGGAGGCGGGCACGAGGCAGCACAGACAGCTGCTCGGACACGTTCATGCGCGCGACAGCAGCTGAGGTCCCTGAAAGACTCAGAGCCAGTCTCTACAGGAAACAAAGGTACGAAGAAAAGGAAAGTTGGAAAGCAAACAGCACTTGTTTCTATGAAAATGTTCACCTTTATTCTTTTCACTGCTTTCTAGTCCGAAGCGCTGCGCTACCCTCCTACAGGCTTATTAAAGCAGGCAGAGGCTTGTGACTCGTCTGCGGTCCTTACAGAAGCGAGTATGTGGCTATGCCAGAGCTGTTGTACTTTCCCATTAACAAATAAGTAAAGTGGCTTCACGCATTTGGCAGAGGGAGGAATAAAGATGTGTATTTTCAGATTTCCACTTGAGTGTCCCAGCCTTTGGATCATTCCATGTGGTGTTTACTAGCTTAGATTATGGTTACCACTGATTCTACTCAATAACTAAGGAGGGCATGTGCTTTTCATGAAGAAAAATGCTAATTCCCTCTTACCCGAAGAGTGGCATGTTGGAGTGGCTGGTGTTTAACTGGTACAAAAAGTAGCATGAGGAACAAGATCAACTCCTGGTGCCCCTCGATCCCAGGGCTGGAGGGAACCCAGGGCCTCACACGTGTGCTCTACCACTGGGCCACATCCCCGGCCCAGGAGAAGATCTGGTTCTCCCTCCCAATTAACTACCATCAGTTCAAAGGAGAGAGAGGGAGCAAACTATTTCAAAACCACTTTAAAATCTAGACGCCTGGTGCTCAGGTTGCAGGTGTCCCATGTGGTATCACAGTCACAGGCAACAAGATGCCAAGCGCAGAGAAAAAAGCTGGTGCAGATTCCAAGAACCACTCTTCAGGCACTCCAGGGCAGGAGGCCAAGTGGGAAGCACCTTTCCTAACAGTGGGCTGGCGGTGTTCAGGATGGAAGAGCCATCCACACTTTAGGTCCTGGTGGTCAACTCCAGCCAAAAAGTAGCTTTTGGCAATAGAAATAATGTTCACCCTCTTCTGGGGCTTAGAGACTCTTCAACTTTCATCTGCAGGGAAGCAGGTGCCAAGTATTAACCAACCTCACATCAGTGACTTATCTTCTGTAACAGTTGTGTCATTACTAATACGGAAAACAGATCAAAAGGTAGGTGCATCCGATGATTCCAGAGAACAGTGTATTCAACTCTGATCCACACGAAAATTAAGGCCAACAGCATGATTACAAAACCTAGAGAATTCAGTGCAGAAAGCTCCTCCTCTGTGAGGAATCTCATCCAATCTCATAGGGATTTGCCAAGACCAAT
Organism: Fukomys damarensis; assembly: GCF_012274545.1. Lineage (NCBI taxonomy): Eukaryota > Metazoa > Chordata > Mammalia > Rodentia > Bathyergidae > Fukomys > Fukomys damarensis. Next base: position 2,934,082 of record NW_022900932.1, read on the forward strand.
TCATCCCTGCTAATGGTGGGCCTGAATACTCCGGATGAGAAAAGAACTGCTGGCTGGGCACGCTGGTCACCTCTGCAGTCCAAGCTATTCTGGAGGCTGAGGCAGGAGGACTGTGTGAGACCAGGAACTCAAGACAAGCCAAGAGAATAGAGCAAAACCCTACCTCTAAACAAAATAAACTTTTTTTTATCTGACTTCAAGTCTAATGGGCAGATCCCCCGGGTGCAATGGACTTGTACAGAGATGGGTTTTCAAAGGCTACACTGCTCGGAGCAGCGCTGTACCGTTTAGCTTTGCCCCACACAGCTGTGAGCTCAGGTCCTGAGCTCAGATTGGTCAGCGCCCTCAGTGCTGAGGGCTGAACCCAGGGACTCACACAGCCCAGGTAAGTATTTCACCTGAGGCACATCCTCAGCCCTTGACACTTCCATTGAAGGCTACTCACCAGCCTTCACCAGTAGACATCACAGTACTATCAGGAGAGCAGGTTACCCTGTCCCTGCTCATTTATTTGTGTCACAGAGTAGACTGAAACACTTATCAAAAGCTGGATGAAGGGACTGTGAAACAGGCTGCTTTGGTGAGCCAGATGCTTTCCAACCTTCCAGGAAAAGCTGGCTGAAATTCCTGATGACAAGAGGCTGCCTCCCCCAGAGCTTGTGGGTTGCTCTTTCTCTATGTGCATTCGTACTTACCTAGATAAACCACCGCAACACGGACGGAGATGTTCATGCACCTGTCTTTATTTCGCTTTTATTGTGATTTGATTTAAATAAATAAAAAGGTCCACACAGGTTAATAAAAAGATAGGAGTGTTTGCAGCATGCTCTCCTGGTGGACACTGATGACGGCATCAGATAACACCATGCTGCCCTCCTCCTCCTCACTTCCTGGGCCAATCCTGGTCTGTGCTCGCCTGCCCAGTGCTCCTTCTGTGTCACTTATGTTCACTGAATGCAAACACAGAAGAATGCAGGGTTTAGTGCTAAGTCCAGACCCGACTGCACTACAAACTCTGTGGTGTGGAGGCTGCTCACAGGCGTGGCCTGTCTGGAAGGGCCAGAGACTGACCAGGCCCTGATCAAACCTATTAATGTTTCTCACTAATTAGAAATGAAATTAAGGCAAGATCAGGAGTGTACCGGGCCAGGGATTTAGCTCAGTGGTTCTGCGGCCTGCCTTGCAAGAGCAAGGACCCGAGTTCGATCCCTGGTACAAAAAACAAAAAAAACAAAAACAAAAAATCTCAGAACATTCAAACCGGCCCTCCCTGGGGCCTGCTGGCTCCTCAGGGACACCTGCTGAGGCAGAGTGGGGCCACTTCAGCATGAGCAGACTTGCAGATGATTTAAACTGCTGTTCAACCACTTTCATATGACAGCCCCCCAAATTTAAAGATGTGCATGGCGTCGGATGACCAGCCATGGACAAGGAAAAAGCTTTTAGGCATAAAGGTTAATCAGGGGCAGGCTTTAGTTTACAGCCTTCAGACCGCCAAATTATTTAAAAGCTTAACTCAGTTATAAGTGTGCTGAGTATAGTCCCCTCCCCACTTCCTTCTTAATATGTGGTGCTGGGGATTAAACACAGGGCCTTGTACACAGGCAAAGGTTCTATCACTAAGCCACGTGTCCTCCCCGTGACTTTTTTTGTTATTATTATTATTATTATTTTTTGGGTCTTGCTAATAGTTCAGATGGGTATCAAACTCACAGCAATCCTCCTGCCTCAGCCTCCTAAAAGCTTACTTTTCCTTGAACCGCCATGCCAGGCCTCCTGAATATAATCTAAAAAGCCCTGTAACCTTTTCTCACACTTACCTCTGTAACCGTTTTGCTGCTCTTCACTAACCTTTGTAGTTAACCTCTGCGGAACTTCTCTGCCCACTCATCCTTCCACCAATCCATCTGATGCTGTCATCCATCATTCTGTCCTCCCTCCACCACCCACATACCCATCTCCCTCCTCCTTCCCTAGCCTGCATCCTCCCAACGACCCAGCTACTCAAGGTCAAAGTCAACGCTCACAGCCTTAAAAAAAAAAAAAATCACCCTGAAGGACCAAGCTCCAACATAAATAATGAAAACATTATTTCAAGTTCTATAAGGAGATGCAGGATCCTAGCTGAGACTTATTCCCCTCCGTTCAGCAACTTTAGAAAAGGTGCTATGCTGTGTGGACTTCCAGTCCCGAAGATCTAATACCAGCTGTGCTAGGGTCCAGGCGGGATGCTGGCACACAGAGCTCTTGGGGTCATCTCCTAGGGTAAGGAGATGCCTCAAGAGCAGGAAAGAGCTGGCGAGAGCCCCTCTAGGAAGGACACCTGAGGAGAGAAGCTCATCGAAGCGCCTGTAAGTCGCCCCCCACCCTTCCCTTACCAGGGTCATCGCATCTGTCACATTGCTCACAATGGCTGGCTGGCGGAAGAGAGTGTGTGGTCTCTCTTCTCCTAGGTTCCACCTTGCCAGTGAAACTTTCTTTACTTGGCTCTCAAAGGCCTTCCTTTAAAATCCACCCCACCCTTTAAGCATACTTCACTCACCACAGCCAGGCTGCCGGCCAGTATCCCATGAGTTCCATGAAAACGCCCGACCTGGGATTGCTGCTGAGCCGACCTGCACACAGTAATTCGCTCATTCAGCTCAAATTCACCATCCGGCAAGACGCCATGCCCGACTCCTCCAAATCTTAATGCTTTCTCCTTCCCCCAAATACAGATGAGCAGTTACAAGTCCACTGGAACTCAGTGTTCTCTATTTTCAATGGCTGTCATGCCTTCCCAAGGATTAGCGCAGTCTGAGCATCTTGGAGGCCTACTACTGTAGCTACCTCTCTGGAAGCAGTCTTGGTCCGATCGGATATGGGAGACTCAGCCAAGGACAAGTAACTGGAAACCTGAGCATCTATATGTGGAGACAAACTCTCACACTTGTGCATTACACTTAGCTGTTTGGACTTGTAATTTCACTAGTCTTGCTTTGAGAACTTTCCCCAGAAATTAAAATGCTACGATCCATGGTACCAAAACCAAAAACCAAAACCAAAATAGCAAAAAGGGCCAGGGGATTTAGCTCAGTGGTTCTGCTGCCTGCCTCCCAAGCACAAGGTCCTGAGTTTGGACCCTGGTACCAAAACCAAAAAAAGACATTAAAATGCTGAACTCAAGACTATACAGGGCAGCAGGGGGGTGGGGTGGGCAGGGAGTACTTCCGTGCCTCCCTGACAAGCTCAAGTTCCTGAGTTTGATCTTGAGTGACAAGAAAAGAAAAAAAAAAAGTACACAGGAATGAGTCCTTACAATCAAAATGAAGTATGCTGCCAATCCCATCAGCAATAAGAATGCCCAGCACCACAGACATCTAAAGCAATGTTCAGAACCCCAAAGCAAATAAAATAAAGGGACAGCTTTGAAGCTGTTCATATAGAAAAGGGAGAGTTCCTGGACACACTTTTAATTCTAGTCAGATAGCAATGATACAAACAACAAAAGACATTTTCTAAGGCCCACAGTGCTTGCTCAATTTATTTTTAAAATGCACACATGACCCATGCCCATGCAAACACCAACAAAGCTGGGAGGACTTTACCGGCTCCTGTGGGTTTTCAAAAAAGAGTCGTTGCAGTGTAATATGGAGCCTCCGGGCGAGCTCCCTCTGGTGCAGAATGTGCTAAACTGCCAGAGATCTGACGAAGGTCCCTGAGTGGCTCAGCACCGCTTCCTCCTTGGACAGAAATCCTCTACAGCCCTTGCAGACGAAGAAAGGTCTCTACAACCTGACAGTAAGTGTATAAAATACCTTGGGGCACAGCCACCAGCAAACCTCATCATGGCGCCATCTAGAACATGAGACTCCTCATGGGTCCCTGGGCTCCAGCCCACGGCCCACCCTCGATGTGCTGTGGGAATGTGAGCATCGCTGTAAGCGTCTAATGAGAATAAATGCGGTAGGCCAGGGCGCAGATGAGGGTTCGAGTACATGCACAGCGCGCATGAGGCCGTGGGTTCAATCCCCAGCACCAAAAAGCAAAGGAAAAATGGGCTCAGCAAAAATGTTTTGACCAGTCTGAGGTGGTTTCCTGTTAGGTTAGTCCTGAGACTTCTCTATCCACTCCACCCCAGGGATACCTGGCAATGTCTGGAGACATGTTAGATCACGGGTGGTGGTGGTACTGCTGGCATCTAATCTAATGGGCAAAGGCCAAGGGTCTCCTAAACATCATATAATGCATCACACACACACATGCCCCATGCAGTCAGCTAAGAGATCCTGCTCTACACATCCCATTTAGGGATCCGTAGCGTTAGACACCGTCTATGCGGATATGACCACGACTGTATCTCCACCTCTGCCCAGACTTCGCTCCTAAACCTTGTCCTGCCTGAATGTGCAAAAGCCCTGATTGCTCTCCGCTCCTGTCACAGCCTTTCTCTTCCCACTGATGGCAACTCCACTCTTCGAACTGCTCAGGCCAAAAGGCCCGGTGTCATCCTTCTCCCTCTCACAGCCCCTACCCTCTTGCTCAAGCTACAAAATGGCTCCAGATGTGGATCACTTGCACTACCACCACCGGCCTAGCCCAAGTCCCGTGCACTCTTTGCCCGGATGGACGACTGCAGTAACTGCCCGGCCCCTGGCCACACTGCAGCCCAGAGACCTTTCACAGCATCGGGTCCGACCACAGTACTCCTCCACTCAACATCCGTGACCTGGTTTCTGCCCTTTGCCTTCATCTTTTACTCCCTCTCTTGCTCTGCTCATCCTTATATTCCTTGAACACACTGCACTGGACCAATTTCCACCTCAGGGCTTAAACAGTGTGTCCCACCTCTGCTTAATGTGTTTATTCTCCAAACAGCCTTTGCAGAAAGAACACCCAATTGTTAAAGGGAAAGTCAGCCAAGCCTCTGAGCGTGTCCTGACCCTGAATACTCAGTTATGTTCAAGGGAAAAAGGGGAATTCACTCTAGAAGGAAAACACCAGAGACTGTATCTTTTGGTCACACGGAGTATAGACAAGTGCTTTGTGACTTCAAAGAGCTACAAGTATTGCTGCTGCACGAATAAGTTAATGAAAACTTCAACACCAACAAAATTTACACCCAAGTGACTATGAAAGTTCCCAGGGAACCTTTTCCCTTCCTGCAAGGGAGAGATGGTGAGGAGATCGGGCCCACTTGTGGGGCCGCCACATACTACCTCGGTCAGTAACTGCCTTGACCTCACCAGAGATGTGCGATCCTGTACAGAATGCCCATTATGAGCTCGGCTGATGTGTGCTTTCACACTGCAACTGGGAAGCAAAGGAGCGAGGTTCAGAGACAGAGCAGGCTCAGGAGCCAAGAGAGCTGCTTTCCAGCTCTGTGCCTGTGGGCTCAGGCGCAGGATCCCAAGGGAAGGGTAGCAACAGCTCTACATCGTGGTGCTGCTGGGGTCACAGAAAGGAGCAACTCATGTCAAGATCCGAGCCTGCCGCCTCTGGGGAACAAACACTGTGGACTGTCCTAAGTTCTGTAAGACTGCTCAGCGCCTTAATCATATATGGCCATAATTTTAACAACTGAAAAGTATTCAGCATAGGGGCCTGGTAGGCACAAAGTGCGCAGTAAATGGCAGTTTCACATCTTGGGCCATTGCACTTAATTTTTTTTGGTACTGGGGTCGAACTTGGTACCTTGCCCTTGTGAGGCAGACAGCGGTACCACTGAGCTAAACCCCTGGCCCTGGCCATTGCACTTTTGCTGGCAAGAAATAGTATTTTTCCTTTTTTTGGTACCGGGGATTGAACTCTGGACCTTGCACTTGAAAAGCAGGCGGTGGAACCACTGAGCTAAATCCCCGGCTAGAAACAGTATTTTTTGCTACCTGTTCCTTGCTGAAGGTGAACACAGGCTAGATAAAATATCAACTGACATAACATTTCCATCTTCTCACAGGACCACCTTTAAACCTGTCAGGAAAGGATCTACCTGTGAGAACGCAGACTCTGAGGTTTCACGGCAGAGGAAAGACTACAATGATGCCTGCTAGCATCTCACACAACCATAAGCCCAGCTAAGGAAACAACCACCTGCCTTCTAGTAACTCAGTGCCCTAGGAACTAGGCAAATGTTAGACCTAATTCAACCAAGTCACCCCAGGAACCAGCTTAAACTTACTGGCTACTTCAGCCACAAGCTTTCCTATCTTCAGGCCCAGAAAGTGAAAGATCTGCCTTTTCCAACCTCTTCCGCTACCCCTAGAACTATGTGTAATCTCATGCCCGGATGGAGAGAAAATAACTTATGCATGCCCAAGTCGACAGGCAGCATCGGTAAACGGTGACGCCTGACATGCCAGAGGCAGACGACTCCTGCTGTCGCTCCACTGCGCTGGGGAGGAGCACACGGGTGAGGGCGGGCAGGGCAGATGGCGCTCAGCAGTGGCTGAGGCGGAGGAGCTGGAGCAGGGGGACACCTTCCCTCCCTGCATAGATATTAACATATTTCTCCTTCTGAACCAGTGCTTGGCAGAAGTAATAACAGTGGCTCAGATTGTAATCCAGTTTTTCTGTTTTGTTTTGTTTTTGGTACCCGGGATTGAACTTGGGTCTTTGCGACTGCGAGGCAGGCAGCAGAACCACTAAGTTGAATCCCTGGCCCAATTGTAATCCAGCTTAAACTAGAAGTATATGGTATATATCAGCCCCAAACATTTTTTTTTTTTTTTTTTTGT
>NW_022900932.1:2940895-2966688 GCF_012274545.1 Fukomys damarensis
TTTTTTTTTTTTTTTTTGGTATGGGGATTATACTTGTGAAGCAGGCAGTGGAGCCACTGAGCTAAATCCCCCGTCTCCAAACATTTAAGGTAAGAAGAAAAACAAAGTAACAGCCAAGAAAAACAATGAATGAATTTAGGATCCTTTTTAGATTCCTCAGTGTAAATTCTGTCATTTTGGGGTCTGCTAGCAGATCGAATCAGGGTCATGCACGCTGGACAAGTGTCCTACCACTCACTGAGCTACACCCTCAGTCCAAACTCTTACTCCTTTAGAGAAAGGAAGCGAAGGATCTGGCCGTCCTGAACATAGTCCCTTGGTTTTTGCCAGCCACAGCGTCCTTCCCAGCTCTCCTGAATCAGACCATTTGGTGTCTCTTTATGGCTCTGGAAAGACCTTCTCAGAAAACCACCAGAGATTTAAAAAAAATGACTAGCTCATGTTTAAGAAAGAGACAAATTAATTTTAATGGGGTATTCTGTCCTTCTTCCCTGCCTCGGTAATGCATCCTGCATTACTCTCACACCGCCTAAACCAGAAGCCGCCCTGACCCCAGGATGAGCTAGAGTGCTAGAATTCACCTCAGCCTGAGTGCACAGTGAGCGCCACATGACTTCTGGCACTACCCCGAAAACAGGGGTTCATCAAAACCGCTCCTAGCCTTCACCATTTACCTGGAACAGGGTGGCCCCAAATGTGTGGTAACGAGGCGAGCCAATCTGTGACAGAGCAAGAGCCAGACAGACCCAGGGCTCCGGGGAGCAGGTCAGCACAGGCTTCCCTCTCGGACTCCCGCTTCTGGGCAGCTGTACGGAGGGAGGGGTGGGCCAGCTGGGAAAGGACTTGAGGGTCCACTTCCTGGCAATGAAGACGTGCCGTTCTGTGGACAAATCCACCAGCACACCCTCAAGCAATCTTCACCCTACCAACCTTAGCAAGATAAACTGTTAACTACAGAGGCAGCAAGAAACTATCTGCCTGCCAAAGCTGTGGCCAGGGGCTTCCAAGAGCAGCTCGTTCTTTCCCAGCCCCGATGGCAGGCAGGGAAGTTCCTTTGAGGAAATCAAACGTACTCTATCACAACTCAGTGGTCCCGGACTGCTGCCCACCTGATAAAGACGGCACGGAGGTGAACTGAAAACGAAAACACCCTAACTGTAGAGCCCAAGGCAGGGGGGTAGGCTGGTTGGTTGTTGGTTCTTTTGTTTGTTGGTTTATTCCTTATTTTCTTGTCATTCAAAAATAAAATGGTGCTATTTATTACAAACTCAACATACTCGCTTATTTTTATGCTACTGAGGGTTGAACCCAGGGCCTCAGCCCTGAGCTTCATTGCCAGCACACACACCCCTTTCTTTGGTACCAGGGCTCAAACTCAGGACCTTGCACTTGTGACGCAGACACGGTGCCACTGAGCTAAATCGCAAGCCTACTTTTTAAAAAAATGTTACTTTGAGACAGGGTCTTGCAAAGTGTCTTAGGCTGAGCCTGAATCTTCAACCCTCCCGCCTCACTCAGCCTCTAAGTGCTGGGATTACAGCCATGTGTCACCACGTCTGGCTTTTTTTTAAAGCGGGAAATCTCACTAACACCCACCAGGTGGGAGTGCTGTGAAAACGAGATGCCACACGGGCAGTATGCAGTTTACATGGGAGCTGCTTATCCTACTTCAACTCTGGCTACTTCCTATCAGCTTGGTTGGTGCTGGCCCTCAACGGCCTCCAGCCCCACAGAACGTCTGTAGGAAGCCGACCAGGGAACGCCTTTGGGCAACATAGGCCCTGGACAGGCTGCCAGCGCTGTCTCTCCCGGCTGCGCACTACCGGCCGGGTGACGGGCCCTCCAGGTCTTTGTGCCCTTCCCTAACAGTGAGAGGACACTCGTGCAGTGCTCGTCAACTGCTGGCTCCTTACTCACTCTGCCTTCAGCACCTAACACGTCCGCCACACTGTCCTTGTTGTGTGTCCATCTTTTCTAACTCATGAATCTTGAAAAATCCTTGCCTTAACTCCTGCTCCATTTCATCCCTGCCTCTGACGCCCACTGCATACCACCCAATCACTACAAACAAATCGCGTGTGTGTTTAGACTGTTCTCTACTGACCAAAATCGTGCTTCATCTTGTCTGAATCGCTGATTGCTTTGTGCATACTTCTCTCCCCTACTGTACTGTACATTTGTGGGTCACATATTTTATACTTCGAGCCTCCTACCATACAGTGCACACTAAGTAGTGCATAAAGGTGCCACTGTTTACTGATCTATAGCCCTTTACTTTTTTTTTTTGAGACAGGGTCTTGACGTGTAGTTCAGGCAAGGCCTGAACTCCCAAAGACGCTCCTGCCTCAGCCTTCTGAGCTCTGGGACTACATGCACGTACCACCATGCCCAGCACCTTTTCTTTTCTTTGGGTACTGGCGATTGAACTCGGACCCTTGCGAGGCAGGTGGCGAAACCACTGAGACAAATCCCCAGCCCCACCTTTTCTATTCTTAAGGAACCCTGAGAGACCAATTCTGGGAATTTCTGGGAAATACTCCCAGAGAACTTGGCTGAAAGCTTCATATACAATATGCTTTCTGATTAAGATTCTGCTTAGATTAAGAAAAAAAGGAAGCCCCAATTTCTCTCTGGGACCCAAGTTTTACATTTTCAGTGCACCCTAGTCAACAGCCTTCTTGGAAATTATCTCTAATAGGAAGTTCTAAGTGAATGATCCCAGAGTCCACAGAAAACATTAACAAGCCACGAGCTCAACAACGTCAACAAGCGCCTCAGAAGCCTTCCACAGGCCAGTCTTTTCAAAGGAAGCGGCAACTGGTAGGACCCTAATTAAGACTGGCAGAAAATATCAGGCCACCACGTCCTGTGGAAAACCATCACAGAGATGGCAAAGGCACCAGCCCATAAGCCAGGTGTGGTAGCATACACCTATAATCCCAGCTCCTAAGAGGCTGCGTCAGGAGAATCCCCAGTAAAAGCCAGCCTGGGAAACTTAGCAAGACCTTATCTCAAAATGAAAACACTAAGAAGGACTGGAATGTACTTCAGTGGCAGGGTGCTTGCCTAGCATGTCTGAGGCGCTTGGCTCCCTCTTAAGCACTCAAAACAACAGAAACAGGCAGCAGCACCTAAAGGAGAAACCAGGCTAACGTGCACAGTGCCCTGGCCAGGATCAGCAACCGCTCTGCTTGGCCAGACAGCTCAGGTGAGCAGATCCACTTCCCGTCCACAAAGCAGCCAGGCTATTGATGTCACGTCCATCACCTTTCTTCTGCCCACTCAACTTAGGTGCCTTACTTTTCCATTCTAACAATCACCACTAAGAACACTCACATGCTCTGGAGGGTTACATTTACGAAAGGAAAAAACTGGACAGGAGCTTAGAAGAAAATCTTTTATTTATTAGTGTTGAGATGTGAAGTCTTTCCTCAATGCAGGCATTTGCTGCCTTCCCAATTTACCTCTCTCATATCCTGTACAACTAACTGCACAAAATACTCTGTAATAACCACCCAACAGCCAGCCAACCCTTCACCCTCTTGGTGTTACTAAATGAACACCCTGTCACGCCCTGTGCAGACGACTCACCTCACCAGGTTTCTGCAGTGGTAACTTGATCCAGGCTATACACTAACAGCCGATCACAAAAGCACCATTCTTTTATCGGGGGGGACAGGGTCTCACCATGTAGTTGAGACTGACCTGGAACTCACTATGTAGCCCAGGCTGGTCTTGAACTCAGAGATCCTCCTGCCTCAGCCTCCCGAGTGCTGGGATTACAGGTGTGCGCCACTACGCCCGGCTTAAAAGCACCATTCTTACAACAGAGCCACTTGCCCTTTGAATAAGCAATTTCCCCTGAAAAATTGAGTGCTGACGCCTGCCTGAAGCCAAGACAGGCTTAGGGTTGATGTGATCACAAAGGCAGGCTGTCGGCTCCACTGCGTGGCACCGCTCTTCAGGGAAGGTGCCCAGGGAGGCTCCCAGGACAGCAGCCAACCCAAGTACCTCACCTGCCCTCAGCATCAGGGCTTCACTGCAGCCACCAAAGCCACCAACTGGGAACCACCGCAGCTCAGCGCAGTGGAGAGAGGGACAGAGCCAGTACTTGAACACTAGAAAAGCACCTCAACACTCAACACTTAAAATCACCGTTTGTTATTTTTTTTGGTACCGGGGGATGAGCTCGGGTCCTTGCCCTTGCAAGGCAGGCAACCGCACCACTGAGCTAATTTGCAGACCCAAAATCACCGTTAACAACCAACCCTCATTATTCTCATACCACCTGAGCGGCGTGGGCTGTGGCTGAGGAAGGGTGTGTGCCCGACAGAAGAGAAGAGATGCAAACAGGGCAGATGAAGGGAAGCCCAACAACAGTACTACTTGGGATGGAGTAACTGAGTTTTGCCTTTTTACTTAGAAAGAACCTCCCACAAACAAAACAAAAAACCCAAAGCAGGAACCAATTCCAAATGTGTGTTGTTGCTCTGATCTTTGTGTACATTTACACTAGAAGCATAGCTAGTGACATCTTGATACTATCATTTAATGCTAAAGGTACCTGGTCTTGCAACACCCAAACCAAAGCAGGGAGACGGGAGTCAACTGCAAGTGTGGACATAGCGACACCCACAGGCACGGGTGCAGGAGGAAGGCTTTTGTGCTGTTGCTGTTGGTGGGAGAGCTAAGCAGTCTTAGATGTGCCTCTGGGAGCGGCGGTCTAGGCGTCTACTTTGCCATGAAGGGTAGCACAGATCCCAAGGCCCACCACCTATCCCTCGTCCTCTTCTCCGAGGGCACCTACCTTACTGTAAGTCACTACTGATAAGTTGTTTGCGTGACTGCTGGGGGACAGATTTACAGAGTTCTGTGAGAGTCTATCCTGATCTTGCTCGGTTTGGTCAGGAGCAGGAGCCCATGTGTTTTTGCTGATCGAGTCGAACCCGGAACCCCCAGGGTCTTTTAAGTTGTTTTCATCTGATTGTCGGTTCTTTTGGGGAGAGGCAAACGGGTTGAAGTTTCCTTCTACCTTGCGATGCGGCTGTGTGTTGAACTCCGTTTCAAAAGATGACAGCTGCTGTGTTACTCCTAAAAGTCCACCCACCTCCACACTGAGAATCACCCAGATGACATCTGAAATGAAAAGGAGATACTCATCAACGCGGGCACCTGAGGCCACGGTGGCCTCACCATTCACAACACCGAATCCAAGGGAAGAAAGCACCTAGATGATTTTTAAAAAGCTCACTGGCAAAGTTGCCAAGAGCACTTTTCTTTCTTTTTTGGCGGGGGGGGGGGTTGAGACAGGGGCTCACTACATAGTTGAGACTGATCTGGAACTCACTATGTAGTCCAAGCTGGTCTTGAACCCACAGCGATCCTCCTGCCTCAGCCTCCCGAGTGATGTAGTTGAGATTGACCTGGAACTCACTATATAGCCCAGGCTGGTCTCGAACTCATAGAGATCCTCCTGCCCCAGCCTCCTGAGTGCTGGGATTACAGGCGTGTATCACCATGCCCGGCCTAAGAGCATTTTGCTTTTTTTGGTACGGGGATTGAACTTGAGACCTTGTGTGCAAGGCAGGTGGTGGAAACTTTGAGCTAAATACCCGGCCCAACAGCATTTTTATTGTATGCATTTCTACACATTTGGTAATGTCAATTGCAAATTCTGATACAGATTCTCTAGTGAAATCTGTGAAATTCTATTTGTAAAAAGTTTCCAGTTAATTCTGATGCACAGATATATTTGGATATCATTACTCCAAAGAATAATGATAGAAACCTAAAAGCAACTGTTTCCAGAACTTACAGTTCTTTGTGGATTTTGCTTTATTTTACATATGTTTAACTCAGAAAATATGGGAAAGGCCTAATTCTCAAGTCAAAAATGATTAACATGGGCTGGGGATTTAGCTCAGTGGTTCTGCCACCTACCTCTCAAGGGCAAGGTCCCGAGTTAGATCCCCAGTACCCCACCCCAAAAAGATTAACATTACTAGAATTACAATTTATGAGTACCCCTTCCCCTCTCTGTTTTGGTAGGAATTTAGCGGGACCACACTGGGACAACAAAGAATAAAAGAGGGAGCTAGTAATAATTATACCAAGAAGGCCGGGGATTTAGCTCAGTGGCACCGTGACTGCCTTGCAAGTGCAAGGTCTTGAGCTCGATCCCCGGTACCAAATAAATTAAAAAAAAAAAAAATTCCCCACAAAGTATCTGGTCACAGTTGTATTCCTGACTGCCTCAAATGCCAAAACCAAGGGTTCAAACAGAAAAAAAAAAAAAAAAGTGTCTTTCTCTGATGTTCAGCCCCTTACTTTAGCGAATACTGGTGTCTACATTCCTGAAGTTTTTCAAAGATTAAGCAACAGAAGGGCCAAGAAGCTTCTAAGTGGGTGAATTCTGGAGGAAACAAATGCAAAGCTGGACATGATGGCACACACCTGTAATCCCAGCACTCAGGAGGCTGAGACAGGAGGACTTCCGTGAGTTCGAGTCCAGCCTGGGCTACATAATGCATTCAAAGTCGGCCTGAACTACATAGTGAGACCCTGTCAAAAAAACCCCGTCAAAACAAAAACCCCCAAGAAACAAATGTGAAAAACTATCTAGGCTGCTAAATAGATGTTGAAAGACAAATACATTTTCCATCAATTTAGCTCCCTGGACATATAGATAATATGTAAGTCTAGAACATATCACTAAAAAGGACACAAAGGAAACAGAGAAATGGCCTCTTAGGCTGTGTTCACACTCCATTTTTCATTACTTTTTTTTGGTATTGTTTTGGTACCGAGGATCAAACTCAGGACCCTGGGCTTGCAAGGCACACATGCAGACACTGAGCTACATCCCCGGCCCCACTCTCCATTTTTTAATTTGGGCTTGGTATCAGAAGAAGGCATCTCAGAATGCTATACAGCAGTACAACTCACTCAGTGCTTTCGGAGCTGCACTGAGAATGGCTAACGCCAGGCTCTCGCCAGCAGAGAAGCAATGACATCTGCTGTTCACTTCTGGAATTAGCAACCACTGGATGAATCAGCCAACAGCCATCTACTCCAGATGTACTTATCATTAAAGAAAATGTGCATATTCGTGAAAACTGGTACACAGACATGTTCAAACTCTAATCTGGCACTGTACACAGGGCTTACGTGTGCCAGGAGTGGTGGGTATGAGGACTTATGTTCAATGCTCAAAGAGTTAAAACTCCTAAACCATCATGACAGGGTTCACAGAACAATCCAGGGCAGGGAGAACAGGACACACATACACACACACGACACTCCTGCCTCTCACCCTAGCTTTCAAGCAGAGGCAGCATTCCATCACTGTACTGTTCATTTCCCCACATGGACATACCCTGTCTTATAGTATGCTACTCCTACTTGTTTGTCTCCCATCAGGCTGTTTTAAAAATCTTTTTCTAGCCGGGCATGGTGGTGCACGCCTGTAATCCCAGCACTCGGGAGGCTGAGGCAGGAGGATCACTGTGAGTTTGAGAACAGCCTGAGCTACATAGTGAGTTCCAGGTCAGTCTCAACTACATAGTGAGACCCTGTCTCAACACCCCCCCCCAAAAAAAACCAACCCCTCCCCCCAAAAAATCCTTTTCTAGGGGCCAGGATTTAGCTCAGTGGTTCCATTGCCTGCCATGCAAATGCAAGGTCCCAAGTTCGATTCACACCAAAAAACCCAAAAATCCTTTTCTAAGTATATGATAGTTCAGTACGCTTAGCTATGGGTCATATGCTTTGTTCTCTTAGATCATGAAACAAAATGCTGATGAAACGGACCATCTCCTGAAATCCTGACATTACCAGGGACTAATGACATTTCTTCCCTGGCTTTGAGACTAAAAGCTTCTTACATAACTCACTCAGTCTTGTCACATTTAAGCCAACTCTCTTGGCCTTAGTTGTTGCTCTGATTCTACACGGAAGCTGTGAAAGGAAAGTCATTTGAAAGGCCAGTTATTTATAAACTTCCTTTTGTAGAAATACATAATAAATTACTAAAAAAGGACATAGCCAGACTACCAGAAGTACAGGGTAAATAAAAGCACTACTCTTTACTTGGAGCCCATACCCATAAACTTAACAAATCACACTGATGTACAAAAACATCTTGGATCATGGTAAGAAGGCTTCATAAATCTGCATATATCTAAAAGTTAACATCCTGAAGGGAGGACAGGGGTATGGGGAAAAAATGAGAACCAAGATCTGTCGCGTAAAGGTACAAGATCCCAATGATAAATGCAACTGTACTGTATACCTAAAACGTACCAATAAACTCAATAAAAAAGTTAACGACCTAAGTAAAATCATAGAATAATTAGCATAAACATCACCAACTTGTACAGTAAAACAGAACTGGTAAGAATCAGCATAACAGTCTTAACTAGCACATTTGCTTCTCTTGAAGATAAGGCTAACGATTCTGAAAACGTCTATATATGTGTACGGGGCAGAACAAAGAAGGGAATGGACGACAGACAGCGAGAGGCTTCGCGTGGTAGGGGACAAGTGAGAAAAGAAGGCTTTCTTTTCTAAGTTCAACCCTGTGGAGCTGGGTGTAATCCCAGCACAATGGAGGCTGAGGCAAGGGGATCACTCCAGTTCTAGGCCAGCCTTGGCTAGTTCAAGGGAAGCCCTGTCTCTAAAACACAATACAGTAAAACAAAACTGCCATAAAATGGTGCTGGGAAAACCAGATGGCTACATATAAATGAATGAAGTTGAGTTCCTATCTCATATCATTTACAAAAACTGACTCTAAATGGATCAAAGACCTAAATCTAAGAGCTAAAATTCCAAGATGCTTAAGGAGAAAACAAAAACAAAAGCAAGGGACAGAGGAAAAGCTTCATAACACTGGATTTGACAATTATTTTGGGGGGGCCGGGGATTTAGCTCAGCGGTTCAGTGGCCTGCCTTGCAAGCGCAAGGACCCGAGTTGGATCCCCGGTACCGGGAAAAAAAAAAAAAACAACAACAAGAAGACAATTTATTTTTTTGGATACACCACCAAAAAGAAATGAAAATAAACTGAACATTAACGTTTAGAACTTTTGGGCCAGGGATTTAGCTCAGTGGTTCCACCACCTGCCTTGCAAGCACAAGGTCCCAAGTTTGAATCCAGATGCCAAAAAATAACAAACATTTAGAACTTCTGTACATCAAATGACACAGTCAACAGAGTGAAAAGATGCCCTATGGAATGAAAAAAAAATCTGCAAAACACGTATCTGATAAGGATTGACAGCCAGATTATAAAATAACTTCTGCAATAACAAAATATCTGATTTTAAAAGAACTTGAATAGGTATTCGATAAAGATACACAAATGGCTACTAAGCGCATGAAAAGATCTCATCAGAGAAATGTGAATTCAAACCAGTGAGATACCACTCACCCAATGTGGTGGCCACTACCCAAAACCACAAGTGTTGGTGAGGATGTGGGGATGGCAGAGCCCTCAGACAGTGCTGATGGAAATGTAAACTGCAGTCACTGCAGAAAACAGTATGATTCTCTGAAAAATAGTCTAGATATTTATCTAGAATAGAAAACAGGGTCTCATGGAAGTTTCATAGCAACATCATTCACAACAGCCAAAGTAGAAGCAACCCAAATGCTCACTGAAAGATGAAGGGGTAAAGATAAAATACTTACACACGATGGAATACACTAAAGCTGAAAAAGAAAATTGTACAGGGGATGGGAATTTAGCACAGTGGTCCCACAACTGCCTCGCAAGCTCAAGGTCTTGAGTTCGATCCCCGGTACTGTGAGAGGGGGAAAAAAAATTATACATACCAGTATATGGATAAAACTTGAGGACACAGGATGCTAAAAGCAAGAGCGCTGCTGTACACTGATAATGGGCACAAGAGAAAGAAATCAGTAAAACAATTCTTAAAAACAGCTTAAACAAATTAAAAACCTATGGATCAACTTAACCAAAAAGGTGAAAGACCTCTATAATGAAAGGTACCGAACATCGAAGAAAGAAATCGAGGACACCAGAAGATGGGAAAAGACCTCCCTTGCTCATGGATCAGCCAAATTAATAATATTTAACCATCCGGATGTATGTAGTTTTCAATCTTTACTTTAATTATTGATGAATTGACTTTTTGAGATAAGGTCTCTCTCCATAGCTCAAGTTGGCCTTGAACTCCTGGCACCTCTTGCTTAGCCTCCTGCTAGGACTCAGGTTCCTAGTTCCATTTTTTATTAGTACATGTACATATCAGATCTTAATTCCTTTTTCACCCCTCTCCCTCTCCAATAAGCAGTTTTAAATGCAATTTTTCACAACAGTTTTAGGTTCATGGTAAAATAAAGGTGAAGGTTTCCCATACACTTGCTCCCTTCACAAGCATACGACCCCTCATCACCCAAACACAACAGAAGTAGCATTCAGAACACTTCTACTACATAAACTCACTGTGCGCTCCCTACCATCCTGTCTCCATCCCTAGACACCATGAGCTTTTCACTGTCTTCCACTTGTCTTTTTCAGAATGTCACACAATTCTAATCACAAAGTTCAGGTGTTTGGTCCATTTTTAACCTAGATTGTTCATGTTCTTACTGTTGAGTTTTACAACTTTTAAATTTTGGTAAACAATCTTTCAAAGGATATCTTCTGTAATACCCAACTCCACCTCTAAAACCTGTGATCCCAGGTATGTGGGAGGCTGAGGCAGGAAGATGGTAAATTGAAGGCCAGCCTAGACAACTTAATGAGATTGTATCTCAAAATAAAAATATAAAGGGCCAGAGATTTAGCTCAGTGGTTCTTCTGCCTGCCTTGCAAAGCACAAGGTCCTAAGTTTGATCCCCAGCACCTAAATAAATAAATAAATAAATAAATAAATGGGGGGCTGGGAGGAGGCGTGGCTGAGTGGTACAGTAGCCTCCGGCACCAAAATAAATAGATGGATGGATGGATGGATGGATGGATGCATGGATGCATGGATGGATGGGGGGCCTTGAGTTCAATCTCTAGTATAGTATGTGTGCGTGTATGCATGTCAAGGGCCAGGAGGAAAGGTCCTGGAAAAACAGTTTCCTGTAAGGGTGGGGTTTAAAGAACAGGAAGCTCTGGAATTTCTCCCTGCTCTGGAATTCTTCCCCAGAAGCATAAGGGAACTTTTCTCTGGCATTCACCCTTGACAAGTTAGGAGAGCTCCTGGAAGCAAAGTGTGCCCAAGTGTGGTGGGCCATGAAGCGGAGCGTTCCTTGGAGATTTTATCTTGGGCTTGTCCACACTGAGCCCGCGGCAATACCTCGGCTATAGTTCAGATTTTTTTACCAGGTCCTGCTTCCTAAGAGGCTAAGGAGGTTATCTCTGGCAAGTTTGGTTCTTTGTACCTGCCTGGCAGTCCATCCAATTTCTGGTGCTGCTTTACCTGATAACTTTACTTCTTTGATGTATCTAAGAAGAACTGTTGACTTTTCAGTTTTTTAGCATTCTATTTGTTAGGATAGAGGGGTATCTTCCAACCACGTTACATGACAAACAGGAAACCAGAAGCTGAGAAGCACTTTTAAAGCAAAGGCATTATTCAAATGTACAGTTCACACACTGACACCCCAAGTCCATGTAGCACATCAATACACACAAAGAACTGGAGAGTACTCACTGCCTTCCAGATGCTGAAGAGGAACTCCATAACCAACAGTGTCCTCAGGCCTTCAAGAGGCCGGCATCTGTGCACGTAAGAATTCAACTGCTACTCACCTTTTACAGACATATCAAACAAAACAGTTTTCAAGACTCGCTCTTCCCCCCTCCCAAGATACTTCCGGTGAGATGCTGGTACTTCCTTATGAAGCTGAATGCAGTGCATTTCTTGTTTTATGACTGGGAATCCTTGACTCCCTGCTCAGGATCCGGCCATACTCCAGAGAACAAGCTCATGGGATATGTGAGAAAAGCCCCAAGGAAGCGCACTAACGAAGTCCAATGTGAAAAGGTCATGCCAGGCCTGGCAGCACACACCTATGATCCACCTGTGATCGACCTGGGAAGCTCAGATAGGAGGACCACAAGTTTGATTTTTTGGTTTTTTGAGACAGGGTCTCACTATGTAGTTGAGACTGACCTGGAACTCACTATGTAGCCCAGGCTGGTCTCGAACTCAGTGATCCTCCTGCCTCAGCCTCCCCAGTGCTGGGATTACAGGCGTGCGCCCACGCCCAGCCAGGACCACAAGTTTGAGAACAATCTAGGTAACTTAGCAAGACCTTTTCTCAAAATTTCAGGGCTAAGAATGTGGTTTAATGGTACAGTGGTTGCCTAGCATGTGTGAGGCCCGGAGTTTAATCCCTGGTATTGCCAGCCTATCCATCCACCCATCCATCCACCCACCCACCCACCCATTCATCCATCCAACACTTGAGGAGGGATTCTCTACACAAAGCATTATTATATACTCAGATCTTTAACAACAGATCTAACATTTATTCAGTGTTTCTGTCCTACGCACTAGTCTAAAGGCTTCACATGCAGCAATTCTTCCAATTTCCTCCAAACTATGAGGTAGGCACTATTTTCCCTATTGTCACGCGCCATTATTTCCGGGTTCTTCATGCCCTACATGAATTCCGGGTTTGAGTCCGCCGGTGACGGTGGTTTGCGCTTGCGCAGATGAGGCGCTTGGCTCGTCAGAATGATGCAGGCTGGCATTGACCAACAGAAACAGGCCACGACGCCCGGGTGGATATAAAGGCAGGCTTGCATCCGGCTCGGGGTCTTTCCGCCATTGAAGATTGTAGAAGAAACTCCAATAAAGCGTGC
This sequence comes from Fukomys damarensis, assembly GCF_012274545.1. Lineage (NCBI taxonomy): Eukaryota > Metazoa > Chordata > Mammalia > Rodentia > Bathyergidae > Fukomys > Fukomys damarensis. The sequence continues at coordinate 2,953,722 of NW_022900932.1, forward strand.
ATCAGAAGAATCCTGAGTGTTGCGTGCTCCTTGCTGGCGAGGTGCGCGCGACACCCTATTTTATAGGTGAAGGAATTACCTTATAGATGAGTCACTGAAAAGCAACATCATTTCCTAAAGGTCACTAAGCTATTATGTTGTTGAACTAAAAGTAAAATTCAGGGCTCATGTTTCTATAGTGTGCTTCTTTAATGAAAGGGATGTCTAAGAATCTACCAACAGCCATTGCTGGGCGTTGTGGCACATGCCTGTAGTCCCAGAATTCGGGAGGCTGTGGCAGGAGCACTGCCAGGAGAACAAGGCCAGCCTGGACCACATAGTGAGTTCAAGGCCAGCCTGAGCTAGACAGTAAGGCCCTATCGCTAAAAAATAAAATAATAAAATAAATAAATAAAAGGGCTAGGGATTTAGTTCAGTGGTTCCACCACCTGCCTCACAAGGGGAAGGACCCAAGTTTGATCACCAGTATCAAAAAAAAAAAAAAGATAAAATTATTTTGAAGTGGTTATTAAGCTGAAGATTGACCCACTCTAGAATTCCACTGCTTTCAAGACCATGCCAAAACAAAGTACAAACAAAACTCTTAGAATCTTAAAAAAGTAGAAAGCTATTTGTTGACCAAGCAAAATCAAAGAGGCTAACAGATGCAGGTTCACGGAATTCCCTCCTGGGACCAAATGTCCCTTTGGTTTTTTGTTTTGAGACAGGGTCTTGCTATGTAGTTGAGACTGACCTGGAACTCATTATGCAGCCCAGGCTGGTGTCGAACTCAGAGAGATCCTTCTGCCTCAGCCTGCCCAGTGCTGGGTTTACAGGCGTGCGCCCACGCCCGGTCCCCAAGTGCCCCTTTGTAAAGAAAGGAAAGCACAAGTTCTTTAAAGAAAAACAAAGAAAAAACTGCCTGCCTCCCAAGCTCAAGGTCCCAAGTGCGATCTGGGAGTGGGGGAAGAGAGGGAGAGAGGGAGAGAGGGAGAGAGAGGGGAAGAGGGGGAAAGGGAGGGAGGGAGAGGGAGAGGGCGTGCGCTACAGAAAGGTTTCTTTCCAGGACAAAAATTAGGGGAAGCTCTTTTCCTGTCACTGCTGGGTTGCACAGAAGCAGAGGCTGGTGTGTGTTCAAGACTCAGCTTTACCAGAATGTGCCACCATGGCTGAGGGTGGCAGTGGACACCAAGACTCTTCACAGAAGGGCTGAGGATCACCACCAACCACGACAACCTGCGATGCGGGATCTGAGAAGCTGCCAAAGCCATATTTGTGTACACACATCCGGGTGTGAGGAGCTGTGTGTCAGGTTGGGGCTGAGCATCATGTCAACCTAAGTAAGGCTGATGACAAGAAACTGGAGGAGCAGGCCAAGCCTCTGTCCATACGACCAAGGGGAAAATCCTGGAACGTGGGTTGGCTGCAGTTGTGTGGAGGAAGGACTAAGGCAACCTCAGGCCAAGGCGTCATCCAAGAGTACTTCAAATCCAAGAAATGAGCAAATAAAAAAGAATGGCTTAAAAAAAAGAGAATAAACTAATTTCTTTGCAATCGCAAAGGAAAGCCATTACTCTTTTGTGACTAGTGTCAAACCATTACTACAGGAACAAAATGCAATTTGCTTTTCAGTAAGAGGTTATTCTCTTCAAAGAACTCCACCTGTAGGTACAAGATTAATGGCAGATTTCAAAAATAAGGCTACATGCTGACAGTAAGTAAAGATGAGCTTAAAAGTCCTGAGCATTGTTTTAGACTCTAAACATCATCCTGCGACCAAGATAACCATACATTAGTTTATTACATGAAAGGTAATTATGATTGCTTCCTTATTTAGGAGAACGTTTAGTCTGATCTAGAGGCAAGTGTACACAATGGCAGTTACTAAAAATTCCCATCACAAAATAATCTGGCAACATTTTCTGAAGAACTTCTCAGCTGCCCAGCACGCAGATCGCCATGAGTTTGAGGCCAGCCTGGGCTACACAGTAAGTTCAAGGCCAGGCTGAAACACATAGCCAGGCCTTGTCTCAAAAAACCAAAGGAAAAGAAACTGAATAGGGCTGGGTGTGGTGGCACACACCTGCAATCCCAGCACTTAGGACGCAGGAGGATCGCCTACCAGCCTGAACTACGGAAGAATTTCTCATCTGAAATTTTCAGTATATATTTACATATTTTTTTGTGAAGGGGAAATATACACATTTTAAGATTTCGTTTTTTCCTTATTCCTATAATTGACATCTTTGTTTAACATGGTAGTGGCTGTATTCATACCTACTTCAAAGAGAGTAATGATTAAACTAAAGCAGCACAGTGAGCTACTGCTACACAAGGATCGAGGAAGGGCAGTAAGGAATCCTTGTAAAACTCTTTCCCCACAAGTACTAGAGTCTGAATCCAGGAGCACTGGGCTACATCCCCAGCCCTTGAGACAAGATCTCACTAACTTGTCCAGGCTGGCTTCAGATCTGTGGGCCCTCTGCCTACCCAACAAACTGGGATTAAATGCATACACTACCAAAACTAGCTTCTACTGTACTGAGGGGCATATTCTCTAAATACCTAAAACACCTTTGAACTAGATCCAGCCTAATTTACAGCTCCAGAAACACAAGGATTACACTTTTTAAAAGTTATGCCTAAATATTTAATCTTAAAATAGTCAATGATATGCCTTTTAACAATAAAATATTAACATTTTAATAAGGTATACTTAATTTAAAACAATTTTAACAAATATCAACCCCCTTACACAGATATCCCTGGTGTAATGACTGTTCGGACTTACAACCTGTCTTTTTTGTACAGTTCAGTACACTTTGTTTACAGAGACCCAATGTCTTTTTTGTATAGTACAACTTGTTTATTCAGTACTATAATTTTTGCTGATTGTACTATATGATATAGTCCTGTAGTTTTTTTGTTGCTATTACTGTTGTTTTTCTGGTGCCGGAGATTGAACTCAGGACCTAGTGCCCTTGAGGCATGTGTGGCGCCATTAAGCTAAGTCCCCGGCCCTGCAATACTGTAGTTTCATGTTCTGTTATACAGTATAGTACTGCATGTGAATTATGCAAATAAAAGCAATGTAATCAAGTTGGAGTTTCCTCTGACCATTTCTTTGTTCTGAATATCGTAACGTACATACTATATACAATTCCTCGTTCAGTGACCAATCCACTTAGGGACTAATCCACCTAATGACTATCCACTAAGCAACCTAGTCCCAGGAGGAGGTATCTGTATTCAGAGTCTTTACAATCTAACACTCTAAAGACAGACATTGCTGTTAATAGGAGGGCTCTGGCTACCACAGGAAAAAACGGTGCTGCTTTTCAATTACATTTTTCCCCTTCTACCTAAGTCTTTGTGCGTTCTGCTGAGAGGTAATGAAATGGAATGGAATGGAAGCACTAACAACACATTAGCACATGTACCTCACACCTGGGCAGGCAACTATGCTGCTAATTACACCCTAAATAAGAATCACTGTTTCATCTTGATTTTTGCTTTTTCATAGTTCAGGGAGTAGGGGATTTAGCTCAGTGGTTCCCCCGCCTGCCCTGTAAGCACAAGGACCCCAGTTCAATACTGGGTATCAAAAAACAAAACAAAATAAACAAACCTCTCCATTCTTTCGACATCGCTGGGTGTGGTGGCGCATGCCTGTAATCCCAGCACTAGGGAGGCTGAGGCAGGAGGGTTGCTGTGAGTTCGAGACCAACCAGGGCTCCATTGTGAGTTCCAGGTCAGTCTCAACTACATAATGAGAACCTGTCTCAACGCCCCCCACCAAAAAAATAAATAAAACAGTTCACGGAGGTGCGAATGTGTATCTCTGCATCTTAGAGGCTATTCCCAAGAGCACAGCCACTTTACAGTGCGTCTCACCACACACAAACTACCTGGACGTGACCAATGTATCGCCACCACCAGAACCCTAGCCTCCTCCTCCTCCTGAAGCTGAAGCCTGTGTTACCTCACAACATGGAAGTATTGTAGTGTTTCAGAACTCATCTACATTGTGGAATGTTGCTTCTAAAACATTCCCTGGGGATTTAGCTCAGTGGTGCCATCACCTGTCTTGCAAATGCAAGGTCCTGAGCTCGGTCCCCGGTACCATCCCCTCCCCAACATTCCCCATACAAGTCACAATCAGCTTAAAAGCATTGAGCAAAAATAAAATCTCATTTTCAAGGGTTACTCATTTCTGATCCTGGAGAATTCAGGAGCTGAGAATTGAAACGGCGAGCGAGCGTACAGGGGAGGACCTCCTAGAAGCACAGGAAGCAAGCTCTTCGAGTTCAACATAAATGAAGAACGTATTAAGGCAGGACAAGAAAACTGGGCAAGAGCAATACTAAGTAAAGACACCATGGATCCTACTGAGAAGTGTGCAAGAAGTCCGAGATTCTTTTAAAACAGAACTAATTGAAATACAGGAAAGGGTACAGAGGGAAAGTCCCACACAGCCGCTGGACAGAGAAGATACACGGCCAGAGGGACAAACCAGACAGAACTTACAAGTGTCAGGACATAAACCATCCTGGCTCACACAGAGCACCCAGTAAGTTTCCTAATAATGTAGGTCACATGGTGCTTTGGGAGCTTCTTTCCAATCTCTAAGAAACTAAACGAATGTGTAAAACTTTAATCTCCATGTGAAACGACCCTCGGGGCCCGTGTGAGGTATTTAACATGGAGAAAAGCACATCAGCACAAGGTAACCCCCCTTAGCATACGTCACAGTAGATCCCTATGACTCAGGGGAGCCAGCACATACAGCGAAAAGGCGCTCCTGCACAATTTCAGAACAGACCATGCTGCCGGGAGAGGAGAAGACGTGTTAATAGGCTTTCCCCGGGCTAAGATGGGCACAGTGTCTCATGCTGCTTACCACACAGCCACATGTCCTACAAAACCATGCTCCCTTCGGTACAGGTGACACCCAGCTCTCTAAGAGAAACCCAGCTAACCTCAACCCGCCCTCAAGCTCACTCTAGAAGCAGAGAGAGGACTTAGGACCACACACAGCAGCATCCCTGAGCGCTTAATGAATGGAGCCCAAGTTTCCTTCTGCACGCATATGGCAATGAAGGCCAAACTAATGACCAAAGATGATAAATTACTTTTGTTAATATATACCTTTAATGTATAGCTAACCCACACGTACTACTAGACCAGAGGTGCCTTAGTTATTCCTTATTGCTGAGACAAAATGCCCAACACCTACAAGCTAGAGGAGGAAAGGTTTATTCATTTAGCTCACGGCTTGTAGAGGTCTCATAGGCAGCTGGCTCCAAGGCAGGGTACGGAAGAAACATTAATGGAATGGGAGGCACCACGGCCTTCCTCCTCCTCTCCCTTTTCATTTCATCCAGGCTGCAACCCTACTGGTCAGTGCCACCCATACCTAGGGTGGTCTCTCCTCGGTAAGTCTGCCACGCACACCCAGAATAGTGCTAAACCAGCGAGTGCCCATGATCAAGTCACTATCAAAAGCCCACCTATGAGTGTGCGGGGCTTGAAGGGGACATCAGGATACAAGCCATAACAAGACTCAAACCACATGTTCTTCGGTCTTCAGTTTCCTCATCCATAAAAATGTAGCTAATATTTCCTTCATAAGTAAATTTATAAGCAAAAATCCCAATACAGATGACTGATATACCGCAATTATTAAAATTTGCTAGTACTACCATTTACTACTTAGATAAAAGCTAAGAGGCACTCAGGTGGCTGAGGCAAGAGGATCACCATGAGTCTGAGGCCAGCATGGGCAAGGCCAGCCTGAACTACACAGGAAGACCTTGTTTCAAAAAAACAAAACAAGGGGTTGCAGATTAAGCTTAGTGTTGCTGCCGCCTGCCTCGCAAGCACAAGGTCCCAAGTTCAATTCCCTGTACCAAAAAATTAATTAACATAAAAAACAAACAAAAGAGGTAAATTTTACCTAAGAATCGAATTCCTCCGGTAAGGAGGAGTAAGGAAGGATAACAAAGTCAATAAAAAGACAAAGGATCACTTCCCAGCCTTTTGGCTGAGATCAAGTATAAAGAAAAAAAAAAAAAGAAGAAGAAGAAGAAGAAGACAAGCCAGGCATAGTGGTAACACGCCTATAATCAATCCCAGCACTTGGGAGGCCGAGGCAGGAGGATCACTGTGAGTTTAAAGCCAGCCTGAACTACATAATGAGACCCTGTCTCAAAAAGCCAAAGCAAAACAAAACGGGGGGAAGGGTATATGAGACTATGAATGAATGAATATACTGGGGCTTAAAAATAATTTTCCAAGACTCAAGATACTTACTGGTCCTCAACCAAAAGAGTTAAGAAATTTGTGCGGTGAGGAATAGTGTAAGTCAGTGGTGGCAAACCTTGTAGAGCTTTCAATGATACAGTCAGCTAGCTGTGGCATGCATGCTAAGTTCGCTACCACTGGGTAAGCTGTCCAGATAAATAGGTTCAACTACAAGTATTTAGTGGGAAGAAACAAGGGAATGAGGGGACATAGTGGAGAACGCCCACATTACTGAGAAACTCACAGCACAGCGTAGCAAAAATAAGTGGGAGAGGGCTGGGTACTCAGGTCAGTGGTGATGCTACCCGAGTTCCCCAGTACAGAAATAAAGAAAAAAATAAAGAAGGAGGGGGACAGTAAGAGAAAGAGAGCGAGTGGGGGGGCTAACACATTAAGGGTCACAAAAAGTCAGGTGTGGTGGTGAGGGCTGCTCTAGAGGACGGGGTAGATCAAACGTTTGAGGCCAGCCCAGGCAATTCATGATACTGTCTCGGATGAATGAATGAATGATGGGCGGATGGACTGCGGGATGTTGCTCAGGGTAAAGCATCCCTAGGCATCCCCAAGTGATGAAGGATGGGTTCATTCTAAAGGAGACCATCTAGTGGCCGGGCGTGGTGGCGCACACCTGTAATCCCAGCACTCGGGAGGCTGAGGCAGAAGGATCCCTGTGAGTTCGAGACCAGCCTGACCTACATAGTGAGTTCCAGGTCAGTCTTACTACATAATGAGACCCTGTCTCAAAAAACCAAAAAACAAGAATAAATAAAGAAGACCATCTAAAAACTACAGAATAGGCTGCCCCATCAAAAACAAAAGACACAAGGAGGCTAGTAAGTGCCAGGTTTTGCCCAGGCAACCCTACAGTCCACACTCCACACTATACCCCGTCCAATAAGCAAGCGGGCTGTGAGCGGTGGGATACTCCGAGGACCGCCAGGCATGCTTTCTCTTTCCTGTATATTCACAGTTGTACTTCTACACTTAATATCTTCCTTCCCTTTTTCATACTGTATCAAGTCTTTACTAGCTATTATCTTTTTTCTTTCATGTGTGGTGCTGAGGATGAAGCCAGAGCCTTGTGCGTGCTAGGCAAGCATCTTCCCACTGACCTCCATCCCCAGCCAATACGGGCAATTTCTATTAGGCACTCAGCATCTCCGGCACCAAGATATATTCCACAATCAGCAGTAATTTGGATTCAGTGAAATACAATGGTTTAAAGTAGAATTAAACTATTTTAGGGCACAAAAAGTTTTGTAATCTTTCGTTTCACAGAGGTCTGCAGATCCTCTCAGACACGGGTGGACAGAGCAACATAGGTCAAGAAAGCCCCCAGTCCCACAAAACGAGTTTCATTTTTTATCTTTTCCCTTTTTGGGAGGGAGCGCGCGCGCGCGCGCACGCTTTTTTCCCTTTTTTTTCAGGGAGTAGAATTCAGGACCTTGAGCTCACGAACGGTAACACTAAACTGCTCAGAATACATAACACAATGCCTTTTACACACCACTAAATTGTGATTCAATTCCTAGGACACAAGGCGAGCACTATGTGAACCTATCAGTCACTAACCTGGCATGGGTCAAGGGCCACACCTCGTGGCGTGATAAGATGCCACGCTCCCGCCACGCTTTCCCCTGGACTACACGTGAACACACTCACCTCCGTAGTAGAGTCCTGTAGCAGTGCACATCCGCCACTGTCCCTGATACATCCCTGCTCGGCTGGGGCTGCACATCTGGACGCTGACATCTGCAATCTCTTGGGGCTCCAGGGATCTCACCATCACCATGTTCACGTGTCCAAACTGGTCTCCGCCGACATATTTAAGACAAACCCCTGGAGGCCAGACTTCTGCTCCTGAGTTCAAGCAAAAGAAAAAAAATATTAGGCAATCAATGGTCCTATGAGAGGCATCCTTTATTAGGAACTGTGCAGAGGCCTCTTTCCTGTCGCACAAACACACTTATATATGTACATCCACCTACACTTCTCTGAGTTAAATAATGCCCCACACGACCAGTCAGAAGGAATGATCAGAATCAACAAGCTCTGACCAAGTTTATTCCTGTGAGGGTGCACACACGGCAAAGGCAAAGCAGTTTCAAGAGCTGTGTTTCACTCGGCCTCAGAGAAAGCCACTCATTATGGTGAATCTGCAGAACCCAAAACTGATTTCCAGCCCAGGCTGGTCTTAAACTCACAGTGATCCTCCTGCCTCAGCCTCCCAAGGGCTGGGATTACAGGCGTGCACTACCACGCCTGTCATTTCACCTGAAATTTTTAAAATGACATTCCAAGTACAAATATGTCTCCTGTTCCCTATTCTTCCACAAGCAAGAGGATGAGAACGTGAGAAGTACTGCAGTGCCTACAACAGTATCCTCATTTTCAAACTGTTTTTGGCCTGATTGATACATGACTGCTCTTCCTAACTATATCCAGGCTCAGGAAATTCTGCCAATATAAGAGCGTGGACAAGTCAAAGTGTAAATCTCCTTTTCAAACAGTGGTGGGAAAAATAAACACCACAGTGACCTTCCTGACAATGTCAACGAACTACAATCCTTCAAGCAATGGCACCATCCAGAATGCTTATGGAAAGGATGGGAGTAGTGCTACAGAGCACCAGCACCGGCAGGAACTTTTTCTTCCTTTGGAAGTGCCGAAGACCTCACTTGGAGCTATGGTTTGGATCTAAAGTGTCTTTGAAAGTTCAGCAACTGGGCTTTTGCTAAGTGATAGATCCTAAGGGCACAAACCTCATCAGAGGTTTTTTTTTAATTACATTCACTGTAAAAATAAATCTTTGAGAAAAGCTGGCCACTGCAGGGCTCTCAGGACAGAAGGGACTTGTGGTTTATCTTGCACCAATCCTCAGGAGTGCTCAATTGTTCTCAAAATGCCAGGTTTTAACATACCTGATGGCTTACTACTGGAAAGCAAACAAAGAGAAAATCAACCAGAACTGTGCTAGTATCAGCTAAGCTCCATTATAAATGGTGTCCTTTGTAGCACTTGGGTCTTCCAGGTAGCACTTGAAGCAGAGGCCACTGTGTTTTGGAGTACCCTCTATTAAAAACTTCACCGGGTGTAGTGGTGCATGCCTATAATTCCAGCACTCAGGAGGCTGAGGCAGGAGGATTGCTGTGAGTGAGTTCCAGGTCAGTCTCAACTATACAGTGAGACCCTATCTCAAAAACCCCCAAAATAAATGAATAATTAATTAATTCTGGGGCCCGGCAAAGAATCTGTTTGTCTGAGGTCAAGAAGAACAGTAGCTGATATGAAGCACCTTAGAAAATGTCAGTCTCTCTAAAGATCACGATTAAACTGCTGTTACAGGTCTCAGCTCACTCTTTAACACACACACCGCTCTGTACCAAGGCGAGTTCTGAAGAATGGATCTTTTTTAATTTCTAAGAAAAATAAGACTAAGTATGAGACTTAGTCATCCCGCACAGACAACCAGAAGCAGCTGGGACAGGTGGGTCTCTAGCTGTGCACCAGAAGGTACTCCAGATAAACACTATGTTTGAAGTCATGGTACTTGGAGAGCATTTTGAAGTGCAGGTTACCCACCATCAACTCTAAGGTATTCATGTGCCAGGAAGCGAAGAATCAATCACCTGCCTTCTAAGACTTATCAATGATGGATTTACAGCCCTCACAGTTCCATCTGTTAGGAATGGTTACTCTAATGAGGTTAAAGATACTATATGTCCATGCCGAAGGGAGGGTAATACCGGTTAGCTGTTTAGGTCACCTGGCCAAGTATATCAAAAGTATAATACAACAGAACCTCACGCTGAGTCTCCATGTACACTTACTTAGTGGGTGCTCAGCCTACGTAAAAGAAAAGGAAGACTCATCCGTGTTTACGACTTTCCAAGTTAGGTCTCACAATAAAGTATACGACTACTTCTGTGATGCTCCGAGTATCATGCGGTAACTGTGTTGTCCTGAGGGCTGAATCCAGGGCCTTGTACATGCTAGGCAAGTTCTCTGACGCCTAGCCACACTCCAAGTTCTAAATCATCATGCATTTTAAAAATGAAGTAAAAACAAAACTCTGCCGTGTCAATTTCAAGACAATGGAAAGTATCGCAAAAATCAATGCTGTACAACAGTTCCAGACAGCTTGGGAATAGAGGTTCAGGACTCATTGGAAGGATCTGCAGGGGAGCAGAGATTTAGCTCAGTGGTTCCACCCCCTGCCTCGCAAACACAAGGTCTCAAAAAGAAAAAAAGGAAGGACCTGGAGGTAACAGCAACATCCAAATAGCAATGCAGAACACAAGCAGGAGGAAGAACTCCTTTAAAACCTCTGTGAGTGAAGAAACTGCATTTCAAATTAAGCTCCAGGAAAGCGGACTCTCATCAATCTTGTCACCAGTTCTCTCCTGCACCTAACGAAGTGACTGGAACATATGAATATGTGTTGAATGCATGAAAAGAAACATCTTCTCTATAATCACACTGAACAGAAAGGCAGAAAACTATTTTATTTATTTATTTTTTTATGTTTTGGTTTTTTGAGACAGGGTCTCACTATGTAGTTGAGACTGACCTGGAACTCACTGTGTAGCCCAGGCTGGTCTCGAAATCACAGCGATCCTCCTGCCTCAGCCTCCCCAGTGCTGGGATTACAGGTGTATACCACCACGCCCAGCTCAGAAAACTATTTTAATGAGCTAAAGATGAGGGAATTGTCTTTTCTTGAATTCTTTTCCTAACCCTTGTTTTATATATTTAATTATAAGTAGCTCAAAAAATAAAGATGATGCTCATACCACAATCACAACTAATTCTCTGACTCTCGTGAACGAAACACCAGGTTACTGTAACAGGTTCAGTCGAACATTCGCTCCAGCTGGAGGATGCAGCATGGCGTTGTAATAACTAAAAAGCTGTAAATGTAGCTAAAGAGAGCTCTGTCTGCTTACATCTGTAGAGAGACAGATTCAAATATTAACCTTAACCTCCAAATGTAATGTTTCTCATTTTCATTTGCCAAGTTTCTAATAATTCCAAAGCAACAGAAATTTGGATCCTGGGATTATTCATCTGTGTCATTAAACATGTTAAGGGTTGAACACTGGGTGACTACATTCTTTGGGGAAGCTGCTGGGACAGCTAAATGCAGTTCCTACCAATCTTATATGCTGTGTATGTAAATTCCTGTCCCACTTAAAACATTGAAGCCATTACTTATATGACTCCTTCAACTCCTCCCCGCTTTTTTGAGACAGGGTCTTCGTATGTAGTTAGGGCTGTCCTTGAACTCATTATGTAGCCCCAGGCCAGCCTTGAGCTCAGAGTGATCCTCCTGCCTCAGCCTCCCAAGTGCTAGGATCATAGGGGTGTACTGCCACACCTGGGTCAATGTCTCTTGGGGCAAGTCATGCATTACAATAAGCAAGACATAGGAGAAAGAGTTGAGCAGCCTGCCCTACTTCTGTGTCTCTGTACTACTTATTTCCAGAAACGACTCAGGCCCAACTAGGATGGCACTGAAGCATCAGCGTCTGCCTCATTAATAACATGCCTGTCTTCAGGCAGGGTGGCAGGAGTCTGTCATTTAATTCCAGCACTCAGGAGGTTGATGCAGGAGGATCAAGAGTGCAAGGTTAGCCTGGGCTGTATGGTGAAACTCTCAAAAAACCAAACTAAGCCGGCTGTGGTGGTGCACGCCTATAATCTTAGCATGCAGGAGACTGAGGCAGGATCCCTGTGAGTTCAAGGCCAACCTAGCTACATACTACGTGAGTCTCTGTCTCAAAAACAAAACCAAACCCAAAAAATCCCACAACTTTACTCCAACACAGTTATTTCTAAATACCAGAAAAAAAAAAAAACAACAGAATAATTAAATTTGGCACATTAATTCTTCTTTATATAAAAGGCTACTTTAGCCAGTCTTTCCCCACCAAAGAAAGATTTGAAAACTGAGTTAGGGGCTGGGGATTTGGCTCAGTGGTTCTGCTGCCTGCTTCACAAGTGCAAGGGCCAGAGTCCGATCCCTGGTACTCCAAAAACAAAAAACAAAACAAAACAACAAAAAAAAACCTACACACTTTGAAAACTGAATAAAAGGTCTTTTTTAGGCTGAGTCCCCAGTTTTGTATCATCTCGCACGAAATCATCTCATGCCAGGTGTGGTAGTACATGCCTGTAATCCTACCACTTGGGAGGCTGAGGCAGGAGGGTGTCTGTGAATTTGAAGCCAGCCTAGACTACACAGTGAGTTCAAGGCCATCCTGAACTACATAGTGAGACCCTGTCTCAAAAAACCAAAAAAATAACAGAAAAACCCCACATTTTTAGCTAAATATTACTTTTTGCCTAGTTTCCTACTTATCAGAATTTCTCTAAAAATCTTCATTAATAAGAAAGTTAAAAGGACTTCGATAAAATATCTAGTATCTGCTTTATGATACATAGTAGGGACCGTGCTTTTTCAGAGCTACATTTAATGATATTACTCTAGAATGTTCTCTTTCCAGATGATGATTAAGAGGCTAATAGAAAAAATGGTGCCAGGTACAAGAGCAGCAACAGAACTTTGCTGTTGTCTGGATATTATTCTTTTCTTTGTTTTTTTTTTTTTTTTTTAATGGAATGTGCTGAGTGTCTATAATTTTGTTCAGATGACTGCAGAACCTGGAAAAGCTGTTGCTGCTAT
>NW_022900932.1:2966767-3000069 GCF_012274545.1 Fukomys damarensis
TTTTTTAATGGAATGTGCTGAGTGTCTATAATTTTGTTCAGACGACTGCAGAACCTGGAAAAGGGTTGCTGCTATTGATGCATAACATACTATCATTAGTCTTTATATATGTGTGTGTATATATATATGTATCTATGTATATATACATAGATACATAGATACACATATATATGTATACACACACACACACACACACACATATAAATTGAATTTTGGGAAACTTTAACGGTGCTGCCAACTTTGGAAAAAGTCATCCCAATTTACTGTGTTGACTTGGCACTGTACAGAAATGGACAATCATATTGGTGTAGAAATGTTAATTTAATTTATTTTTTTTTCCATGTGTACAGGGGTAACACATCGTACTAAATATGTAAGGTCATATCTACGTGGGTTTGATTACAGAAACTAATAAAGTATTCTCTAAATAATGAAAAAAGAATAAGATAAGACTATAAGAGCGAGAAGCAATTTAAATATATTCAGGGACCATTTTCATCTCCAGAATTAAGGATTATTTTGATGTTACATCATTGCCTTTTCTCTTTTACTTTCCTTTTTAGTTTTATTTTAGGATTCCCTATTTTTAATGTTCATACAGAGATTTCTTTAACTGAAATACCGAATAGTTTCTTTGGTGTGAAAAACTGTAATAGTACACAGGATCCTAATGAGACAATTAATAATGTGAAATAGGAAGTAAAGGGCTAAAGGTGTAAGGGAAGTGGGAAGGGTGGGGGAAAGGTAATAAGGGAGAGGAAAAAAATATGAGAAACTGAAAAAATGGAAATGAAGTGTTTGTAAATGGGGAGGGGAGGAGGGGGTGGAGGGAGAGCAGGGACAAGGGGAAAAATGAGAATCAAGACCTATTATGTAAAGGTACAGAATCCCAAGGATGAATGTAATTGTATTGTATACCTAGATTGCACCAATAACCTCAATAAAAAGAAAGAAAGAAAAAAAAAAAAGGCCTTCGACTAGTCAGCACAGATCACCAGGAGACAGGACGAGATACTAATCCCATGCAAAAGAAGAATTTAACAAGTAAAAGGTAATAACTAACCATTTCCAGTCCAGTATTTGAATGCTACTTTTGAGGAATTATGTTTAACTTAGTTCCAGTTTGTCTTAAAAGAGATAGCAGTACATTATTACACCAATGTGCTTTTTTAAAAGTTCAACAACTGCAACTATTTTCTGAGCAAATTTCTATACTTCTTATACTCTTTTTCAAAATGGTATTAATGCCTCAGATAGCTCAATGGTTGCAAAGAAATGAGTTTTTATAAGAGGAGATGCTCAAGGCTCTTTCCATCTACCTTGTTCTATTCAAAGATGTACCTCCTCTTGCCTGCTGGAAATGACTGGAAGATTAATTAGAGCAGAAATAAAATGATGAAGCAGAACTGTACAGGTGGAAACAATACAAGCCTATTTCCTAGTACCAAATGAACACCGGCTTATATGTAGATGCCATCAAGACTTAGGTGGCTTGGAAGCACGGGATCGAAATTCTTCCTATTCTGCAGCAGGTGATATTTCACTGATGTGTGGTCATTACACAGGTACAAACACTGTATTACATATTATGTATAAGAAAATGCTCAGAGTCAAACAATCAGATGCTAAGCTCCAACATTTCATTCTTATTTCTCTTAACTATTAAGAAAAAAACTGAAGCCGGGCGTGGTGGCGCATGCCTGTAATCCCAGCATTCGGGAGGCTGAGGCAGGACGATCACTGTGAGTTCGAGACCAGCCTGGGCTACATAGTGAGTTCCAGGTCAGTCTCAACTACACAGTGAGACCCTGTCTCAAAAACAACAGCAACAACAACAAAAACCGAGGAGCTGAGGATTTAGCTCAGTGGTTCCAGTGAGTGCCTCAAAAGCTCAAGGACCCAAGTTCGATCCCCAGTACCAAAAAAAAGAAAGAAAAGAGAAGATAACTGAGCAAGAGAGGATTACCCATCACACACTTACCAGAATTCTGGATCCGCCACGTTTTTATAAACTGAGTATCAGGAGGTATTGACTCCCCTTCTCCTATGGTGACATCTTCCACAAAAGACATGGAGGGCACACTGATGTTTGGGCTCTCAAAGTCATAGTAGGCGCCAATCGCTGCTTGTAAGTTCCTACAAATAAAGAAAAAAGGCCACAGACTTCAATCCTGACCAAATGATATTGCACTAATTGTCCAGCCAAAGGCAAAGCCTATTTCTTAGGGTTTGTCACAGAATCTGACACTCCTACTGTGGAAGTCTTTTAAGCTACCGATTCTAGCCGAGAAACCATAGGAAAAGGTACATGCATACCCATGTTTATAGCAACACAATTCACAACAAAATCTTGGAAACAGCCTATATATCCATCAGCCAATGAAAGAATAAAGAAAATGTAGTACTTATACACAAGGGAGTGCCACTCTGCCATAAAGAAGGGTACACTTGAGGCATTTGTAGGTTAGTGGATGTTTTCTCAAGACCATAATCTCTCTCTCTTTTTTAAAAAATATTTTTTTGGTATGGGGGATCGAACTCAGACCCTTATGCTTACAAGGCAGGCGTTGGAACCAATGAGCTAAATCCCCAGCCCTCAAGACCATAATCTAAAGTGAAATAAACCAGACATACAAGTTTAAAATCATATAGTTTAACTAAAGAACAAAATAAAAAGGGCCAGGGATTTAGCCCAGTGGTTCTTCTGCGGCCTGCCTCACAAGTGCAAGGACCTGAATTTGATCCCCGGTAACAAAACAAACAGACAAACAAACAAAAAAAAGAACAAAATAAAGATTAGGAAGTAGGAATATCTATTTAAACTGGGAAGGGAAACAAAAGATGAAAGGAGAAGAGAAAGGGAAAAATATTTACAAAGGAATCAAGAAAATATGGAAATAACAGACCTTCACAAAGGAGGGAACTGACTGGGTATGGCGGCACAAGCCTGTAGTCCCAGCACTAGAGGCTGAGGCAGGAGGACCCTAAGTTTAAGGCCAGCCTGAAGGACATAGTGAGACCCTATCTCAAAAGACAAAAACAAAAACAAAAACCCACAAACAAAAGGGAAGGGATCAGGAGCTGGAGGGAGTAGGAAGGATGGGAGGGAAAGGGAAGAAAAATAGAATTAAGATGTGTTACGTACGTGTACAACTCCCCACAATAAATGTAATAAAATCATTACATACTGCAAACACGTACTAATTTTAAAAACACACAAAACAAGAAACAACAGGAAAAAGTACCAGGGCCAATAAACCGTGTGTCACTTTCTTCCCAAAGTCCCCACACTGGAAATAACAATATGAAGATATCTGCTGCCCACAAGGAGAGCAGGGGTGGGCAAAGAAGTCAGTTAAGAAAGCTCCTCTTGGCCGGGCGTGGTGGCGCAGGGGAAGGCTGGGGCAGGAGGATCACTGTGAGTTGAGACCAGCCTGGGCTACACAGTGAGTACCAGGTCAGTCTCAACTATGTAGTGAGACCCTGTCTCAAAAAAAAAAAAAAACTTGGGCTGGGGATTTAGCTCAGTGGTGCTGCTATCTGCCTCGGAGGATCACTTCAAGTAGAGGCCAGCCTGGGCAACTTAGTAAGTTCAAGGCCAGCCAGAACCACACTCTGAGACCCCGTCTCAAAACAAAAATACTAAGACAAACCCAAAAAAGGGAGCACTGTAACTGTGACTGTGGGGGCCCAGGGTATATTTCAGTGGTGGAGTGCTTGCCCTAGCATGCTCAGGGCCCTGGGGCTCAATCCCCAGCACCACCTGTAAAGAAATAAAGTAACTTTGTGGAATTCAAAGAAGCGCCACTTAAAAAAAAAAAAAATCCTGATTGTTTACTTTTGTTTTGTTTTTTTGAGGCTGGTCTTGCTATGTAGTCCCAGATGACCTTCAATTCACTATAGACCCCAGGCTAGCCTCGAATTTGCAGAGATCCTCCTGACTCAGTCTCCTGAGAGGTTATAGGCCTGTCCATGCCTGGCTAATTTTTTTTAAATCAGCACATGCACATGGCTCAAAATTTTCACAAAACAATGACAATATTATTTCTTCTCTCAACACCTACACACATGTACAGTTGTTCATATTAATTTGTTATAGATCTTCTGGTTTCCTTATGCATACACAAGGAACATATAAATTCATATTTTTCCCCTTTTACACAATTGGTTCCCTATCATACACAGCCCTTGGCTTTATTCCCTTAACACTTGTTACTTTTATAAGAAAACAAGTATCTTTTTACATGTTTATGAGTTATTTTTTGTTTCTTTTTTGGTGAAACCACTGTGTAAATTTGTGAATGCTGGTATTCCTTTTAATTACTTACAAATTCCCTTTTGTCAAAAGGACCTACCAAGCACATAAACTAGAGTCTTCTCAAATGAATAGAATCACATCATTGGCAGCTTGGCTCACCAGCACCAGAGAGGAAAGGCCACAAAGGCTGTTTAAGCTGTGTTCATTACAGAGATCAAAGAAATGTTTGCTAATTATATTAACAGCTTCTCTTCTGGTCTTACTCAAATCAGTGACATCATCCCTGCTCACAGCAGACAACCGCCCAAACTGCATGTTTCTAAACTTAACCCAACCATAAGCCAATGGATCCACTGGGCTGTTTTTAATTATGCATAAACATAGCATGAAACAAGCTCTGACAGTACACAGCTGTCTGACAGACACGCTATTAACAGCAAATGCTTCTCTCTAAGGCCCCGCCTACTCCTCCAGGTGTTTGCAGCTGCCAAAAGTGAAGGCTATATTTAGAGCCGTTTCCTCGGGTCAAGCCTCACACAATGGCAGCTGGTCCTATTAGTCAGAGAGACTGGAATGACGCCCTCCACTGTCCAACATGAAGGCTTCAGCTCCCTACCTGTCACCTCTGATGCAGAAAGGATAAGGGACTGATGAAACTTGGGAAATCCAGCCCCTACCACCCACAAGCAAGCTCAGAAGCTCTGTACATCCAGAACGGAACCAGATGTACCCTGCATGGCAGGATCAAAGGAGAAAAAAATAAGCCTGCTTTGCGATTGGTTCTTTGGAAAATATTTTGCAAAGGCTGTGTCAACCTTTTGGTAAAGATAATTTTTCTGTCTCGGGTCTCCGGCAAGTAGCTTGCTGAACTGTTTTCTGTTCACTTGGCTGTAAAATTTCCTTAGAAGAGACGAAACTATTTGTGTGGTCAGGACAACTGCCAGTTCTCATCCCAGCCTGTCATGTTTCACCCCTTGGCTCTGCCACCAGGACAGAACTTCAAAACCACTGCAGCAGGACCACTGACCAGTGGACCACTGACCAAGTTACCCTACTGAGGCAGATCCACCCCCACCTCAAGTCTCCTCCTCATACATCCCAATGCATCCTACAGCCAGTCAATAAAACTCATTTTTACCTAAAGTAATTCAGCCAGAGCAAGAGTAAGAGATTTTAAAAGTCCAAACTGAAACTGAAAGTAGTGAGCAGGAAGCTTGAGTGGAGGATGACAAGGCAAGTTTATTTCCCAAGTACTCAGCAGAAAGCCAACTTTAGTCTGGTGGCGCTCTGGCCCAGGGGGTGGGGACACAGCTCCTGGACCTATCTTAGATCCCTGCTCCACTGGGCCCAACAACAGCAGGAACAGACCAAACAGCTCCAATCTGGTGTCAGAAAAGTTGCCATAACAGGTAGTCCAGTTTGAAACAATAGACTCACCTGTAATTACCCATCAAGAAATTCTACATAAAACAGAGCTGGCTGAGGTTATGGGAAAGAAAAAAACAGTTGACCCAGTATTCAGTCTAGTCTGAAAATGCAAACTGTGCTCAATCCAATTTCAGATGGTTTAAAGCGCCCTAAAGAAGAGAGACAAAGCAACAATGAAAAATAGCACAGGCTAAAATGGACAGTGTTACTGATTGCAGCATTGTGAATACTCACTGTGTGTCACAGCACTGTACACTGAAAATGGTTAAAATGCAAAGTTCTATGTTGGGTAGCTGTTACCATATTTTTTTTCACATTTTTTTCTTTTCCCTTATTACCCTTCCCCCACCCATTCCACCTTCCCTACACCTTTAGCCCCTTTCTTCCCATTTCACAATGTCAGTAATCTTATTAGGATCTTATGTATTATTGCAGTTTATTCACACCAGAGAAACTATTCGGTTTTTACACATGTATGATTTATTTATCTCACTTAGGAGTATATCCTCAATATGTATCCATTTTCCTATGAATGAATCTATTCTCTCGTTCTTTATGGCTGAGTAATAGTCCATTTTATAGAAAAACCACATCTTTATCCAGTTTCCAACTGAGGGGCAAATGGGCTGTTTCCAAGTTTTAGCTATTACAAACTGTGCTGCTATAAACACCGGTGCGCATACATCACTGTGATATGATCCTTTTAGTTCTTTTGGAAAGATACCCAGCAGAGGGATGGCTGGGTCAAATGGAACCTCTAGTCCTAGCTCTTTGCGATATCTCCATATTGATTTCCATAGTGGTCGCACCAGTCTGCATTCCCACCAACAATGGAAAAGGGTTCCTTTCTCACCACAACCCCGCCAACATTTGTTGTTGTTTGATTTCTTGATAGCAGCCATTCTTTGTGGGGTGAGGTGGAATCTCAGTGTTGTTTTCAATCTGCATCTCTCGAATGACCAGTGATGTGGAGCATTTTTTCATATATTTACTTGCTTTACTTCTTTGTCTGAGAAATCTGTTACCATATTTAAAAAAAAATTTTAAAGAGTATGTCTGAGTCAGCTCCTATGCTTGGCTGTGTGGCTCTGGGCAGGTGGCTAAGCTTTCAGGTAGTTCCACTGTTCTGCAGACTGAGCTGACAGCACCACTTTATCATAAAGCGGCAGCGGGCAGTAAGCACTGCTGCAGCGATGGCGATGTGTGAAAGTTCTTGACCGCCACACTAATAGAGCGAACATGGCCACCCCTGCCTTCCCCAAACCTACCCATGGACATTTGAACAAGGGTCACCTCCTACTGCTTCTCCACAGAGGCTCTCGGCCCAAGGCAGCTCCCCCACCCTGCCCAGTGCTGCGGATCTGTGTAAACAGTGGCATGTGCCTCTGAGGAAATACAATTCTGTTCAACTTTCACCATACAGAACAGGTCACAGAGGCGTGGGCAGGTGAAGCTAACTTGCCCTGTCTTAGGCAATCAATAGAATTTAGAACAGCACCTATGCAAAGCTAGGCTGCTCCAATCGTCTTATCCAGAATTCTGCCACTCATATAACACTCTGCACATCTGATTTCGCTAAGTTCACATTAACTACCATCATTAATTCTATAAATGAACTAGCTTTAACTGAAGAATTAAAACAAATTTTTGAACACAATTTTACACACAGAGCATTTATTTTTGTACTATATATCTATACATATAGATATATAGATATATACATACATACATAAGGCAGTAGATTACTGGTCTTACGAAGAAAAACCACTTCTCTTTTGAATACACAGCCAGGAACATCACCCAAATATACGGGGGCAGAAAACAGTCAAGAAAATCTCAATTAAATGATGACCAGCTGTGGGAGCCCGCTGGCATTTGACATTGGAAAAGTAACTTCTACCATTGAGGCATTGACACAATCTATGACTCTATTTGGCTTTTCTGAGATGAGGGTCTCAGCTATGCAGATGAGATTGACCTGGAGCTCTCTGTGTAATTCAGGCTAAACTCACTGTGTAATCCAGGCTGGGTTTATGGGATTACGGGTGTCGACCTGGAGCTCACTGTAATCCAGACTAGTTTTATGGGATTATGGGCGTGCACCACCACGCCCGGCAAACAATACCACTGGACACGTCCGGTTGAGTGGGGCCTTCGCCTTTACATCAGCGGCCGTGATCCGGGTCTCACCTTTTCCATCAGGCTTTTGAAAGAACCACCTCAGTTCAAACCCATTGCCATTGGCCCCAACCCCCTTCTTTAAGAATGTTGCTTTTTTAAAGATAAACTGGGCCTGGTGGATGATAGCATTAGAAGGGTTGAGGAAAGCCTCGAACAAAGGCAGAAGCAACCAGAAAAGGACGAATCTTGGTATCAAAATTGGTTTTCCCCTTGCCCCGCTTGCCCCTGGAGATTGTTAAGTTAAAGATTGCATAGGGTTAATTGTTGATGTACGCCTTCCCACTTACCCCTCCCCACATTTGGTAAAATACTGATTGCTGTATGCTGATAAATGCTTTGTCCCTTTATGGTTAAATGCTTGAGTGACTCATGTGATTGGTAGAAGATTTGTTTGAACTGTCCAATAAGCTTGCTGAACCTTCCCCCTGGGATAACAGTATATAATCGTTTTGCTGAGCCAATAAAGAGCCTTTGATCAGAAATCAGACTTGGGCCATGTGCTCTAACTTCTTAAAGATTTCCTTCACAGACATTCAAGATCGGATAGGCCTCTGATGACCCACGAATAAGAGGCGGCTCTCACCTCCTATTCCCCGCTGGACGGGGTCCCCCCAGAGAGCCGCAACCAGCCACCTGGATTTAAAGACGTATAGCGCAGTAACTTTATTTTTTTAGTCTTTACAATAGATAAATTTTATCATCTTAAAAAATGCATGCCTTATATTTGTATATATTGCTCTCTATGTATCTATATGTAAAGTTTTTCTTTTTTTTTTCTCATTGAATTTATTGGTACATTTTACATTTATTATTGGTACAGTTACATTCATTATTGGGATCTTGTACCTTTACATGACAGGTCTTGGTTCTCATTTTTTAGCGCAGTAACTTTATTTTGTTTTGTTTTGGTTTTTTTGAGACAGGATCTCACTATGTAGTTGAGACTGACCTGGAACTCACTATGTAGTCCAGGCTGGTCTCAACTCACAGCGATCCTCCTGCCTCAGCCACCCGAGGGCTGGGATTGCAGGCGTGCACCACCACGCCTGGCTAGCGTAGTAACTTTAAATGGTGATAGTGCAGACATTCTTAGCACCTCAATTCAGTATGCCTAATTAAAATTTATATAAATGTAAATTAGTGTAAGAGGATAAAATATATCTAATCACGTTTTTTGAAAAATTGCAATGTTTTTGGTGTGAACCTAAACTTTGTTCATTTTGTATACATTCTGTTAATGCTAATTGCACAATTATGATGTGTATTTATATACAGTGTGCAGAAAATGTGAAATTTTGATTACAATTGTAGGTTATGTATGATGGCATTGCTTAAGAATGTTTTGCTTGTAAAAAGTTGAAGGTGCAATCATACATAAATAAATAAATAAATGACGACCGAGCCAGTCAGGCATGGTGGCACACTCCTGTGATCTAGCACTCAGGAAGCTGAGGCAGGAGGATTAAGAGTTCAAAGGCCTAGCTAGACCCTGTATTTGAAAAAAAAGAAAGTCAGAACCTAGGTATTAGCTCAGATTCTAAGGCAAATAAACTTAGATATCTTTTCTTACATTCTATAAACAGGAAGAAACTCAAAAGGATCCAAATCACTTATGAGAAAAAGAAAAGCACTCATCTTACCTGAGCACAAATTAAAATGCAAAGTCAGAAAAATGGATGGATCCAGTCAGTATAAGAGCACAGGTCACAGTTGTGCAGAACCACACAATCCCTCACTTGTGCAAGTCAAAGACCCTTCCTTCCATAAGACTAGGAGGTGAAAGAAACTGGAAAGGGCCTGGGATTTAGCTCAGTGACAGCACCCCCATTCACAAGTGCAAGGACCAGAATTTAATCTCAGTACCAAAAAAAAAAAAAAAAAAAAAAAAAAAAAAAAAAAAAAAAAGGTAATCTGACTGCAAAAGGCTCAGCAAAACAGATGCTCTTACATGACTTTTCTAACATCAGCTAGATTAGAATCTAACATGGAGGCAGGCGTGGTAGAACACGCCTGTAATCACAGCACTCCTAGTACTCGAGAGGCTGAGGCAGGAGGATCGCTGTGAGTTCGAGACCACCCTGGGCTACACAGTGAGTTCCAGGTCAGTCTCAACTACACAGTGAGACCCCGTCTCAAAAAAAAGAGAGAGAGAAAAGAAAAAAGAATCTAACATGGAAGAACAAAAAGAAGGTCCAAACAACACAGGCTTATAATTGCCATTCATTTTAAAGTCTGAGAAGAAATAGAATTTCATTAAACAGAAAGTTAAATAGGGCTTGGTGGCACACGCCTGTAATCCGAGCTAACACAGGAGGATCACAAGTTCCAGGGCAACCTGTCCTACATGGTAAGTTCAAGGCCTTTCTGAACTGCAAAGTGAGAACCTGTCTCAAAAAACCAACAAAGCAAGCAAGCAGATAAAAATGTAGATAAGGCCAGGGATGTAGCTCAGCAGTGCTGCACCTGCATGGCAAGCACAAGGTTCTGAGTTCAATTCTCGGCACAAAAAGGGCCGGGGGATGCAGTTAAGGAAGAGGATTTCAGAATGCTACCCATACTACCGAGGTATAGCTAGAAAGATAAACAGAGAGGAAGCCGAAGCTGACCTAACCCTAGGTATTTTCTTTAAATTCCTGATCAAAAGGTCTAACTACAGGGCTGGGGATTTAGCTCAGTGATTCTGCCATCTGCCTTGCAAGCACAGGTCCTGAATTTGATCCCTGGTGTCCCCCCAAAAAAGGTCTAAATATAATATTCCTGGAGCTGCTTATTTATCTAAAGGAAAGCTCCTATAAAGTTTTAAAGCAATCTGTATCATGAGGAGCACACATATAACTATTCAGACCCTCACCAAACTCCAAGTCTAAGAAGTGGCATCTTACTGGAAGGGGAATGTTAAAGCAACATGGCTTTAAGAACAGCACTCCCCATCTGCCTCTACATCCGTGCTCCCTTCTCACGGATGGTCCTGAAGAGTATCAGACACGGGCAATCTTTCCACAGACAACCAGGCCGGACCTACAGTCCTCTGCCAGAGAAATGAGCTAATGGTGACCACAAGACCTGCTGATTGTATAGCACTAGTCTTGCCCTGCAGAAGACGACATATACTCTATACCCTTTCTGTTAGCATCTCGAGGGCTGAAAATAGTTTTGTCTTATAGAAGGTACTTTAAAATATTAAACAGGAAATAATAGTGACCAAAATAACACATACACACACACACCCTGTTTTCCTCTCCAAATTTTTTACTAGGACTGTATGGTGGAGTCAGGAGAAGTCGTGACAACAAAAATACCCATTTAGCTCAACTGCAGCACCATAAAAGTGGGTATCTGAACTAGACAAGCCCAAACCCAGGAAAACATGACACTAAAGACCTTCAGATGGTGGGCTATGGTAACCATGACAATAAGTCACAGTACTGAAGCTGCACCTGACCAGGATATGACCATCTGCAGCTGGTCCTTATTTAACAAATGCCCTCACTTCCTCATAGGACTCCTCAGAGTGCTGATCCTAGAGTCCACATGGGGTACCCAGGAATTGGATGGGGACCCAGGCGTGGGAAATGGATCTGAGACTTTCTCTTCATAGTACTTGGTCTTTTAACTACAGAGTCAGGAGGAGCTTTGGATAGGAGAGCTCTCTTTAGTAAAGACAAGATCACTCTAAACCTTAAGATAAAATATATATAGGAAGAAACCTGATGGTATTCTGAATTGTTGCTTCTAGTTGTTCTTGAAGCTCCAACACCATTTTTTTCCCCCTTGTACCAAGGATCAAACTTGGGACCTTGTGCTTGCGAGGAAGGTGGTGGAACCACTGAGCTAAATCCCCGGCCCCTGCTGCAACACATTTCTGGCCTTGAGTTCTGTGTAACACGGCAGCACCCTCAAACCCCTCCTTCGGCACTGTCTACTTTGAAGTAAGTTTACTACCTACAACAGGTCCAAATTACTCAAAATTTCATAGCGTCTGAACGCCCGTTTGCAAAAGCTGTTAAAGGGAAGAGAAGCTGGAAACTTACCCTGACCCAGCAATTACACTTTGGGTATTTATCTTAAAGAATTCAAAGCAGTTCTCAAAGAGAACACACTCAGGTTCAGAGCATCCTTATCCACACCTAACGGTGGAAACAACTCCAGTGTCTTTCAACAGATAAACAAAACTTAACAGTGCATATATAATAATGGAACGTGTGTGTGTACATGTTTGTGTATGTTAGCAATACAGCCCAGGGCTTCACACATGCTAAGCATTCACTCTACCACTAAGCTATGTATCTGTCCATAAAACAGTATTATAATAATTTTTTTTTTCATTATGTAGAGTTCAGGCTGGCCTTCCACGTACTATATAGTGATCCTCCTGCCTCAGCCTCCTGAGTGCTGGCATTATAGGTATGCAAAACCACATCTAACTCAAATTCACCAGCTTCAGGGCTGGGGATTTAGCTCAGTGGTTTCGTCTCCTGCCTGGCATGCGCATGGGCCCGAGTTCAATCCCCAGTACCTACAAAATTAAAAAAATCAAATTCACCAGCTTCAATTTAAAAATTTTTGTAAAGAGGAAGAAAAGGGCTAAAGGTGTAGGGGAAGTGGGAAGGGTAGCGGAAAGGAAATAAGGGACAAGAAAAAGTATAAAAAAAGGAAAAAATGGAAACAAAGTCTTTGTAAATAGGGGAGGGGTGAAAGGAGGGCAGGGGTAAGGGGAAAAAATGAGAACCAAGATCTGTCGTTGTAAAGGCACAGACCCCAATGATGAAAGTCACTGTACCGTATACCTAAAAAGTACCAACAGAGCCGGGCGTGGTGGCGCACGCCTGTAATCCCAGCACTGGGGGGCTGAAGCAGGAGGATCACTGTGAGTTCCAGGTCAGTCTCAACTACATAGTGAGACACTGTCTCAAAATAAAAAGGGCTGGGGATTTACCTCAGTGGTTCCGCTGGTTGCTTCGGAAGGACTTAATTCGATGCCCGGTACAAAAAAAAAAAAAAGTGCCAATAAACTCAATAAGATTAAAAAAAAAAACCTGTAAAGTTATAAAGCTGGATAATCATTGCTATAATGTAGAACATTATGGTGTTTTATGACGTTTTCATCACCTTAATTATGTATCTATGCTCAGAACCTGTGAATACAATATTACATGGCAAAGGAAAGTTTAAGTTGCTAATCAGCTCCCCTTAAACAATGAAATTACCTGGATTTTCCAAATGAATACAATGTAATCACACTAACAAGTGAGAGAGAGAATGTGAGAAGAGAAACAAAGAGCTGGCAGCATGGAAGAGCTCAGCCTGGAGACAGAAATGAGGCCATGTGCCAGGGAATGTGCGAGGCCCTACATGCAACAAAAGGCAAACACAGATGCGCTGGGAGAACAAAGCTGAGGGGGCCAACGGCCCCTGATCCGAGCTCAGACCCATTCCTACTCTAGACACCTTCAGGACTGTTATTCGGGTAGTAAACATGTGCGTTTAAAGCCATGCAGCTAAAACCAAAACAAAATAAAAAATAAAATACGGCCACTCAGCTTACACTAATTACAGGGCAAAAAACTAATACAATGGCCAAACTTTAGTACTGTATATTTTTAAATCATGAAAAAAAAACTATTAACATGAAGGCGGACTAAAAATTACAATTAAAATGGTGCTGTTTTGCTGAGTCACTTCCTTCATCATAACTCTGCTTCCAAGAACTCAATTTTCTATCAGAGATGCTATTTAGTTTGGTGTGGTGGTGCAGGCCTGTAATCCCAGCACTCAGGAGGCTGAGGCAGGAGGACTGCTGTGAGTTCGAGACCAGCCTGGGCTACATAGTGAGTTCTAGGTCAGTCTCAACCACATAATGAGACCCTGTCTCAAAAAACCAGAGGAAAAAAAAAAAAGATGCTATTTAGTTTTGTTTGTTTGGTACCGGGGGTCAAACTTGGGTCCTTGTACTTCCAAGGCAGCGGCAGCACCACTAAGCTAAATTCCAGCCCTCAAAGATGCTACGTAGAAGTAACTTTTTGTTGGTCCTTGAATTAAACTGTCATGGATACTTCCTAAAATGGTAAAAACGCATACATTTTCATGCTAACTGAAAGTTTTAAAAATACTGAAAACTGGGGCTGGGGACTTGGCTTAGTGGTTCTACCGCCTGCCTAGAGAGCACATGTGAGAAAAGAAAAAAACAGAAACAAAGTCTTTGTAAGTAGGGGAGAGTGGAGAGGGTGAAGGGAGGGCAGGAGTATGGGGAAAAAATGAGAACCAAGACCTGTCATGCAAAGGTATAAGATCCCAATGATTAATATAAATGTACTGTATACCTAAAAAGTACCAATAAACTCAATGAGAAAAAAAAAGAACCAACACATATCAGGTAAAGGTACAAGATCCCAAAGATAAATGTAACTGTACTGTTTGCTTTAAATGTACCAATAAATGGGGGGTGGGGGCACAAGCTCCTGAGTTCAATTCCTGGTAAATAAATAAATAAAATAATTACAGAATAATCAGGTAAATCCATAATTAAGCATGGTTTTTAAGTCTATTTAGGGCCAGGGATTTAGCTCAGTGGTTCTGGTGAATGCCTCACAAGTTCAAGGACCTGAGTTTGATCTCCAGTGCCTAAATAAATAAAAGTCTGTTTACCTAACAAAGAACTTACAATAAGCCAGGAGTAGTCAAATGTACCTCATTCTGCAGTCTGGTTAGAAGAACTATTGTCTAAAAAAAAAAATACCAGGAACTTTTAGTTTAATTTTTTTTTAATGGAAAATTTTCACACAAACACCCCAATTGTGAATCCATATTCCATCTTCCAATCTAGCTCTTGCTCTGTATAAAGAATATTAATAACAGGGGCTAGGGATTTAGCTCTGTGTTGCACGGCCTGCCTCCCAAGCACAAGGTCCCGAGTTCGATCTCCAGTACCAAAAAAAAAAAAAAAAAAAAAAAAAAAAAAAAAAAACAAAAAATCTAATAAGATACACAATATGACCTTTGTATATACTTTTGATTAAAATGCTTTGCCCTTGTATAGTATTTCCTGCCTTAGAGATTTCCCGACAGCACACCACCACATACTATCTGCAAAGTCTGTCCAGTCTCATTTCCCCTAAACAACACTGGCAGGGTATGGCAGGCATACAGGTCAGTGGAAGGCTATTTGCCCAGCAAGCAAGAGGCCCTAGCTTCAATGCTCACCACTAAAAGAAAATCAAACAAACAAAAAGCAATACCAGCTGTATCATCTTTGGAAATAACACAAAAGTGAACCTCTGCACCTTTGACTTCTAGATTTTTCTTTTTTCTTTTTTCTTTTTTTTTGGTTTTTTGAGACAGGGTCTCACTATGTAGTTGAGACTAACCTGGAACTCACTATGTAGCCCAGGCTGGTCTTGATCTCACAGCGATCCTCCTGCCTCAGCCTGCTGAGTGCTGGGATTACAGGTGTGCACCACCAGGCCTGGCCTGACCTCCAAAAATTTACATTTAAGTTAGAACCTAGGTCAAATTCTATGTAATAGGATAAACAAAGCCAATGCAATGTCACAACGCTACCATATAATACCACACAACATTTAAAGTTTGATCCCCACCTTTTCTCATCCTGCACCTAATCCAAATTCCAGTACTCTGAGGGTATATTTGGCTGCTTGAGTATGTTTAAAATAGGTACCTTTAAAAAGTGACATACTTACATCTAGGAGACTAAATTATGAGATAGAATCTGGAAAAAGCATCTAACAAAGGCAGATTTTAATGGTAACTGACAAACCTAAAAAGCACATGCCTCTTCTTTTCTATCACAAACTAATAAAATGACAGTATATATGTCAAAGATTTCTATCATTTTTAACAGTAAATGCTCACCCGACTATGACGTTTCCTATGTACTGAAGAATAAAGGGACTTAAAAATAGCTCCCTTACATGACACTGCGTAATTCTCACAGTTAAATTACTATGGCCCCAAATCACAGAATCTTCCATGATAGATGAAAAACTATCTAATTCAGTGTGTATGTATGTAGGTATGTACATGTGTGTATCATACACACAAAACAACCAGGGGGAGGGATCCATTCTGTAGCTTTTTCTGACTGCTCACACCATTACCCCATTACCTTCCCTTACATTCCCCTCCCTCTCATCTTATCTCCCTTCTACTTTTTTTTTTTTTTCTTTTTGGTATTGGGGATCGAACTCAGGTCCTTGTGCTTGCGAGGCAGGTGGCAGAACCACCTAGCTAAATCCCCGGCCCCTCCCTTCTACTTTCTATTTGTTGCTGTTTTGGTACGGGGACCTCTCCGGACCTTGCGCTTCCAAGGCAGGTGGCAGCACTGAGCTAAATCCCTACCCCTCCCTTCTATTTTCATGTTTTTTTTTTTTTTTCCTCTCCAAAGTCTGGCTTATTTCACTTGACATGATGATCTTCACTTCCATCCATTTTCCTGCAAATGTCATGGTTTCACTTATGGCTAAAAATCCATTGTATACGTGTATCACATTTTCTTCAATCATCCAATAATGGGTAGCTAGGCTGACTCCATATACTGGCTATTATAAACATGGAAATGCAGTGTCTATAGTGTGCTGACTTTATAGCTGGATTACGTGGAAGTTCTGCAGTATTTTAGTTTCGTGAGGAACCTCCATACTGATTTCCATAGTAGCTGTACTGATGGACATTCCCAGCAGCCATGTATAAGGGTTCTTGAGCCTGCCTCCTCATGTGTCTTTATCAGTATTTATATTTTTGTATTCTTGATGATAATCATTCTGGCTGGAGATGGAATCTCAAAGTAATTTTTATTTGTATTTTCCTGATGCAGAACAAAAATGCTCCAAGTCTTAAATTTCAAACAAAGGAGCATTTCGAATTTCAAATTTTTAGTGATTCTCAGCCTATATTAAAAATAACCAAAATTCTGCTTATTTACCATGTAGTCCTTTCTTGACTTTAATTTGGCAAGCTTCATTTAAAAATTAACAATATCAACTGGTGCAGCCACTATGGGAATCAGTATGGAGATACCTCAAAGAACTAGGATTAGAGGTCCCATTTGACTCAGCTGTGTCCCTGCTGGGACTCTTCCCAGAAGAATTAAAGGCATCATACCACAACGATATATGCACACCCATGTTTATAGCGGCACAGTTTGCAATAGCTTGGTAACTGGGCAAAGAAGATGTGATTTTTTTAAAATGGAGTACTACTCAGCCATAAAGAATGACAAACTAGAGACATCTATAGCTAAATGGATAAACAATGAAGCCACACTCTTAAGTGAAATAAACAGAACATGTGTGAATACTGAATAGCTTCTCTGATGTGAAAAACAAAGTGTAAATGAGGATCAAAATGTATAATAGATAATGTGACATAGAGAAAAAGGGTCGTAAGGGGAAGTGGAGGGGTAGGGGAAAGAAAAGATGGCAAAGGAAAAAATATAAGAAAAGGAAAAAACAGAAATAAAGTCTTTGTAAATAGGGATGGGTGGAGGGGTTGACGGGAGAGCAGGGGAATGGGAGGAAAAATAATGACCAAGATATATCATGTAGGGCCAGGGATTTAGCTCAGTGGTTCCATCACCTGCCTCTCAAGCACAAGGAGTTTGATCCCCATACCAAAAAAACAAAACAAAACAAAAAAAAAACAAAAACAAACAAAAAAGATATAGCATGTAAAGGTAGAAATAAATCCTCAATGATGAATGTCACCATATTGTAGATCTAAAATGTACCTATAAACTTTTTGAAATTAACAATATTATTATAGAAAAATGCCAAGTATTAAATGAAGAACTGAAATAAAACTAGGGGGAGAGAGAGATGCTTGTACTAATCAAGCCTGAGGCAGAAGGATGCCAAGTTCAAGGCCAGCCTAGCCAATTTAGTAAAAAATCTCTCAAAAGGGGACTGTATGCTGGGAGGGGTGGTGCACACCTGTAATCCCAGCACTCGGAGGCTGAGGCAGGAGGATCACTGTGAGTTCAAAACCAGCCTGGGCAATACAGTAAGTTTCAGATCAGTCTCCACTACATAGTGAGACCCTGTCTCAAAAAACAAAAAACAAAACAACAACAACAAAAAAAGGGTCTGTGGGTGTAGCTCAATGGTAAAGGACTTTATTGTTTTGTTTTGGGTATTTTGTTTGCTTGTTTTTTAGTACTAGGGAATGAATCAGAGCCTTCGTATTAAGCAATATCCTTAGCCCTTTTTTTTGGAGAGAGGCAGGATCTTGCTAAATCATTTAAGGTGCTGGAGCTGGACTTAAACTTACAATCCTCCTGCCTATGCCTCCCAGGGTATGAAGAGACTTTAAAACATACATGAACATCATAAACCTTAAACTGCCAGGTATGGTGGCGCACGCCTGTAATCCAGCACTGGGGAGAGGCTGAGGCAGGAGGATCACTGTGAGTTCGAGACCAGCCTGGGCTACATAGTGAGTTCCAGGACAGTCTCAACTACATAGTGAGACCCTGTCTCAAAAACAACAACAACAACAACAACAACAACAAAAAAAAAACACACAACAACAACAAAAACCCACACACAAAACAACAAACAAACAAATAAACCTTAAGCTAAGTGAAAGAAGCCAGGTACAAGACTACATATTACATAATTCCATTTATACAAAAATTGGAGAAAATCTTTATAGAGGCAGAAATATAAGTAGTTACCTTAGCCTGGGAGTGGGAATGCATTAACAATATAAACAAGCAGAGGAAACCTTACGGGACTGACGAATATGTTCTAAAACTGGACTGATGTCATAGCTGCATATGTCTATTAACTCACTTAAAAAAAAAATCACTGAATTACACATTTAAAATGGGTTAGCCACCAGACATGGTGATGCATGCCTGTAATTCCAGCACTTGGGAAGCAGAGGTAGCATGATCACAAGATCCAAGCCAGCCTGAACTACATAGCAAGACCCTGTCAAATCAATAATAAATGTATTTTTAAATGAGTTAATTTATAGCTAATAAATTAAAATTTAATAAATACTTAATAGATGTAGGGCCAGGGATTTAGCTCAGTGGTGCCACCACCTGCCTTCCAAGCACAAGGTCCTGAGTTCAATCTCCAGTACCACAAAAAAATAAAAATAGGGCCAGGGATTTAGCTCAGTGGTTCCGCTGCCTGCCTTGCAAGCGCAAGGACTCAAGTTCAATCCCCAGTACAAAAATAAATAAATAAGTGTAGCAAAATGGTGAAAATTGATGAATTATGTGTGAAAAGTATCCAAATACTCACTGTGCTAGTCTTTCAACCTTTCTAAAGGCTTGAAAATATTTAAAAAAGCTGGGTGTGGTAGTACATACCTATAATCCCAGTGTTTGGGAGGCTGAGGCAAGAGGATTGATTGCTATGAGTTCCAGGCCAGCCTGGGCTACATAGTGAGTTAAAGGCTAATCTGAACTACATGGCAAAAACCTGTATCAAAAAACAAAAAATGAGGCTGGGGATTTAGCTCAGTGGTGCTGCTGCCTCTCAAGCACAAGGTCCTGAGTTTGATCCCCGGAACATAAAAAAAAGTTAACAGAGGAGCACAGTGATCCCTGGTACCAATTTTATCCAAGGACCTGATAAACTAGCAGTACTTTTCTCCACTTAAGATTATTTTTTCACTACCTAAGCCATGTATATTACGGTCGATATTTAAGAAATAAGAAAGCATAATGAAGAAAATAAAAATCAACAATAATACCATCAGCCTAAGATAATTTATAATTTGTTCTTTATCCTTTCAGTCCATTTGGATAAATCTATGTACAAAAAAAAAAAAAAAACTTGATCCTAAGTGGCATACCAAAATTTTCTACCATATCCAATCACACAAGTAATAAAGAGATGAAAAGGCAGAAGAGAAACTTTTAGATGCAATCCAGTCCTTCCTTTCTGCTTCCTATTAAAACTTGAAGATTAAATGTATGCATTGGCCTCAGTTCTCTCCCTGAAGTCAACTAAAACACAGGGACATACAGGGGAAAAGGCTTACATTCACAAGGACAAAGTCAACAAGGGATGCTCAGGGTCCTAGAATGTGAATGAAGTAGTAAGTGACTTAGCTGACCAGAAAATCCTCCTCAGAAGCAGTGGAAAAAGAAGACAAGCAACCCTATTTTTAATGAGGAGTCCCCCTAAAGGCCCAGAAATTATTAGCAATAGGTCCTCTACAGGTGAAAGTGAAGATATGAACAAAAATGAGAACTTATGTATTTGCCTTGAACGAAAGTCAAATCTGGGATCCCTAAATAAAGCATAAACACTTTACTGCCCGCATCCACCCCACCCCGGAGGAAGTGGGTGTACCTGCTAAGCCCACAGTTACAAACCCAACAGAATCATGCCATAGCTTCCCGTCCTTTTTGTCCTCTTGTGAGAGTACACAATTAAAAGCTACCAGGTGTTAAAGGTAAAGCATCTAGTAGAAAAGAAAAAGACACTGAATTCAATTCCCAGTATTAAAAAAAGACAAAAACAAACAGGAAAAAAACCTCAATTTGAAACAAACAACACTGAAGAGATCTCCCAGAAAAAAAGAGCAAAATTTGTGTCAAAAGGTAAAAAAGAAAAATGGTTACTTTGAAGGAGTGGGATAAGACAGGAAATAGGAATTTATGTACTATCTAAAATTTCTCATAAGAAAAATACTTCGAGAGATGGGCATGGTAGTGCATGGCATAACCCAGCACTCAGGAGGCTGAGGTAGAAGTTCCCAGCCAGCTCAAAACCATATGGCAAAACTGGCTTCCCCTTTCCACCTCCCCCCAAAAAGTAGTAATGTGTCCTTTTTTTTTGTTTCTTTGTTTGGATTTTTGAGACAGGGTCTCACTATGTAGTAGTTCAAGATGGCTTTGAACTCACAGTGATTGTCTTGCCTCAGCCTCCCAAATGCTGGGATAATAGGCCTGTGTCAACCTGCCCAGCTGACTACGTTTAAGGTTATATATTCAAACGAAACTTTAAGAAGTCAAA
Organism: Fukomys damarensis; assembly: GCF_012274545.1. Lineage (NCBI taxonomy): Eukaryota > Metazoa > Chordata > Mammalia > Rodentia > Bathyergidae > Fukomys > Fukomys damarensis. The sequence goes on from NW_022900932.1 coordinate 2,987,627, forward strand.
GAACAAATAGCAAATTTGAAAGATATGGGCAAAATATAACATTAAATATCAATTTTTTTGAATGACAAAGACTAGGAAGAGGGGAGGGCAGAGAAGGAAGTAGAAGTAAAAATAATTAAGATTAAAAATGACTGGTAGGGTCGGGGATTTAGCTCATTGGTTTGGTGGCCTGCCTCGCAAGTGCAAGGACCCGAGTTCAATCCCCGGTACCAAAAAAAAAAAGGACTGGTATATGGGCTGGGGATTTGGTTCAATGGTTCCGCCACCTGCCTTGCAAGCACAAGGGCCTGAGTTCGATCCCTGGTACCAAAAAAAAAGACTGGTATATATATCAACTGCCCAAGATGAATGTAATGATTATGTATTACAAACATATACTAATAAAACAATCTAAAAATTTAAAAATGAATAAAATGACAAGACAATCCATTCGAGATCCCTCCTGTCTCTCAGGAGCTATTTGTATTCCTAATAAATTTTTCTAGTCTTAACGTCTGTTGTTCCTTAGAATTCATTCTTCAATTTCAGGGAACGCAAATCCAGCATATCTGACATCCAGCAGGTTGGGAGTTACATTTTTTCCCCGTATATCGCCCACACTCTAGAAGAGGACTCTAGAAGAGTCTGAGATAATACACTATTTTATGGAAAGATATTCAAGCAGCTGGGAGCAATTTCTGCCTTGCAGCTAGCAAAAATATAGACACATCAGCTCTCTATTTGCAAGAAACTCAATTTTGTTAATAACCTTAATGAACTGGGAAAAACTGTGAGCATCAGCTCAGATACTGGCTCCAAAGGACACATGGATTTAGCACGAAGAGACCAGCACCTTGTGAACTCCTGCCTGGAATCCTGACCTCTGTGACCTCAGAGCTCAGCGATCCCTTAGTGTGGCTGTGGCTGGCTAAGGACATGCAGTGATCATGGAAAAAATATTTCCATTATTCAAAACCAACAACAAAAGCAACCACTAAAGAGTTTATTCAGGAAAATAAGTTTCTTCAAGAGTTTTGAGGAAGTCCCTTACAACAGGAAATTTGAAGCTAAAACAGGTGAAATTCAGATCAGAGAAAATGGAACTACAGTGTAGCAGAGACAGGCAGGTAACACTATTAGTGTGTTTCCCAGAACGTTCAGAACTCCTAGGTGCCACCACTCACAGTGTCTTCTACCAACACCAATGTGAGTGACTGCATGGACACCATCCAAAAACGGCAGGTAAGTCATGATGTCTGGTGTCTGATGATTCCCACAGACTTCCGAAAGTTGCCTCGGGAATAATGGCTTATCTTGCTTTTCATCAGATCAGTCTACTTTTGGCCATGCACTGGTGGAATCTGACGAAACTCTCCTGGCTGAGGATTTGGGGAAATTAAGATTTCAGGTTTGTCATATCCATGGGGCAAAAGCAGCAGTTTTGAAAAACAGAGATGTCACCAAATATAAATATCTGGTGTATCTTTTTGTCATGCTCTCGCATCTTATTTGAAAGAAATTTTATGCTTTAATAGTAAAGTTGCCTTCTAAATCCAAAAGAAAAAAGAAAGAAAAAAAATCAATCAATTAATTAATTACAAAAATCCCAAAACATGAGAAAACACAGGGCCAGGGGTTTAACTCAGTGGTGCCGCATGGTTCTGAGTTTCATCTCCAGTACCAAAAAAAAAAAAAAGAGAAAGAGAAAATGTAAAGGGTAATTAAAAGGTACTAAAGATTAGAGCTGGAGCCAGGCATGGTGGCGCACGCCTATAATCCCAGCACTCGGGAGGCTGAGGCAGGAGGATTGCTGTGACCAGCCTGGGCTACATAGTGAGTTCCAGGTCAGTCTCAACTACATAGTGAGACCCTGTCTCAAAAAATAAAAGAAAGAAAGAAAAAAAGATTGAAGGTAAGTAACGGTAGAGCCCTTTCCTAATAAACCCGAGACTAGGGTTTGACCTCAAGCACTGCAAAAAATAAAATTAATAAAATATTAAAATATGCAGAATAAACTGGGTACGGTGGTAATCCTAGCTCTCTGGGAGACTGAGGCAAGAAGACTGGAAGTTCAATCCCAGCCTGGGCAAGTCAACAAGACACCATTCCAAATGTAAAAAAGAACAAAAGAGCTAGAGAAGTACCTCAGTGTGAAAGCCATGGATTCTATCCCCAGTACAAAAAAACAAAATGAACTTCCATATATGTGATATATGCAGGAGTACACATGAATAGGAAATACTATGCTACGGCAGGGGAGCCAGTCACAAAAGGTATATACTGCATGCTTACATTTACACCAAATGTCCAGAAAAGCAAATTTTTAAAGAACAAAAATAAAATGGTTGAGAGAGGTGTAGCTCAGTGGTAGAGTACATGCTTAGTGTGTGTGAGGCCGTGGATTAGAGCCCCAGAAGAAAAATAAAAACAAGTCCAGAATGTCAGCTGCCTGGGGCTGAGGTTAAGAGCGAGGATGACCACTCCGCACCAAGGGTTTTACTGAAATGGCAGAAAGTTTCCAAAACCATATTGCGATGACGGCTGTTCAAATTGTAAATTTACTACAAATCATTTAGCTGTACACTTAAAATAGGTGTAATACTGTAAGTCACACATCAAGTTCTATACACACAGGCAGACTGGGGGGGCCATGGGGGGGTCGGCCTCACACTAAGCAGGCAGGTGCTGTCACCGAGCCTCCCCAGCCCATGCTGTTATATTTTTTAAATGAGAATTAAAAAGCTATTATATCTAGCATGGATTTGCTTTAAAATACCTGCTATTCTGGTGGAAAAAGAAGATGGGAATGGGCAAAGCATTAATAATTGTGAACTTCAGAGGATAGCTCCATAGGCAGGACTCATTTTGTTTTAAATAAAATCTTTATATATAAAACAAAATTTAAGAGTTCAAAAAAAGTTAAGAGTTCATCAACAACAAAGGAAAAACAAACTAAAACAAGCAACAGTTTTTATATAAAACTACCTGGTAAAGATAAAGACATAATTCCCAGAAAGCAAACTGTCTACCACCGATTACCAAGATTAATTGGTACATCCTTCATAGCAGCGATTTGGCAATGTTCATAAAGAAACTTCAAAAAATGGCAAAACTTACCAAAAAACAAGCAAACAAAAAATGGCAGGAGGGCAGGGGTATGGGGAAAAAAATGAGAACCAAGATCTGTCATGTAAAGGTTCAAGATTCCAATGATGAATGTAACTGTGCTGTATACTTAAAAAGTACCAATAAACTCAATGAGAAAATAAAATGGCAAAACTATGACTTGCCAATTCTACTTCTAAGAATTTGTCCTAGATAACTGTTATATGTTGCAACAAAAAAGAATTAAGAGAGATGATGAACAGTGAGAAATGAACCAAAAAGATCAATAAATGACTACATGATGAGTTACAGAATGGTCAGATCGTGAAGCAGTTATCTCTCTGTGTCTGGATTTGCTGGGTTTTTAGATACAGCATGACTGCTCTTACAATCAGGGCAAAGAAAGAAATTCAAAAGGCAAACCTTTTTACAGAAAATAACAAAGGGGGAGTTAGCTCAGTGGTGCCGCTATCTGCCTCACAAGAGCAAGGTCCTGAGTTTGATCCCTGGTACAAAATAAGATACCAAGAAAATTATTAAAGGGCCAGTTTAGCCAATTCATAAAAGAAATACAATGGTCTTTGAGTGTATGATGAAAGTACTCATTAGAAATGACAAGATATAGGGGCCAGGGATTTAGCTCAGTGGTTCTGCCGCCTGCCTTGCAAGCACAAGAACCCGAGTTTGATCCCTGGTACCAAAAAAAAAAAAAAAAAAAAAAAAAAAAAAAAAAAAAAAAAACAAAAAAAAAAAAAAAAAAAGAAAGAAAGAAAGAAAAAAAGAAAAGAAATGACAAGATTAAAATTAATACAAGATCATAATTTTACCTGTGAAATTAAAAAATTAAATTACAATATGCTGCATTGATAAGGTATCACAGAAACAGTCACTTATTACAGTAGTAGAAGAAATAAAAATGAGTCATGTTTATGGAAAGGCAATCTGGCAACTGAGTATTAGGAGCATGAAAGCTGGGTCCGGGAATTTAGTTCAGTGGTTCCACCGCTTGCCTCACAAGCACAAGAAACAGAGTTCAATCCCCTGTACAAAAAACAAAAACAAAAAACAAAAAAACCCAAAACAGTGCAATGAAAGCTACTTTTATCTCTAAGCCCAGCTATCCAATTTCAGGAATGAATTCTAACAAAATAAGGATGTAAGCACAGATTTAACTACATCATCATCCAATACTGAGATTATACTGATAAAAAAATGAAAATAGGAGCCAGGGTGGCATAGCACTCTAGGGAGTTGAGGCAGGAGGATCAAAAGTTTCAGGCCCACCTTGGCAATTCAGCAATTTAGTGAAACCTGTCTTATAAAGGGATAAGGAAAAAAAGTGGGGAGGAAGGGATGTAGCTCGGCGAAAAGGCCCAGGATTCAATCCCCAGTACTAATACATTGTTCTACATCCATGTAACGGGATACTATGAAATCTTTCAAGGGAAAAGAGTAGAACCGTATTTATCAAGAATGAAAAATACCACTTGGGAAGCTGGCAGGAGGATCACTGTGGGTTAAGAGCCCAGCCTGGATATATATAGAGAGTTCAAGACCAGCCTGAACTTCATAGTGAGACCTTGTCTCAAAAAAACAAAAACAAAAAACATAAGGTTGGGGGTTTAACTCAGTGGTAGAGGGTGCACACAGTATGTACAAGGCGCTGGTTCAATCTCCAGCATCAAAACACAATACAGCCAGGCAAGGTGGAGCCTGCCCATAATCCCAGCACTTTGGGTAGCTGAGGCAGGGGGACTGCAAATTTAAGTCCCACCTGGAGAATTAATGAGAACCTGTCCAGGAAAAATGGCAATAACACATTAAGTGAAGGTAAATTACAATGCACATTCCAGGTTAAATAGTGAAAATTCAGGTCTATTCAGATCCTTAAAATGTGATGTTATTTAGAAATAGGGTCGTTAAGCCAGGTGTGATGGCGCACACCTGTAAGCCCAACACACAGACGACTGAGACAGGAAGACTGCTCTCAGCTGAAAGCCAGCATGGGATACATAGTGATTTCAAGGCCAGTCTGGACTACACAGTAAGAACCTATCTCAAAAAACCAAAGCCAAACAAACAAACAAACAGAAGAGAGTCTTTGCAGATATAATCAGTTAAAATTAGGTCATACTAGATTAGGCTGGCCCTAAATTCAACTGACTGGTGTTTTGTTTTTTGGTTTGTTTTTTGGTGGGGGAGATCGAACTTAGGACCTTGCGCTTGCAAGGCAAGTGGCGGAATCACTGAACTAAATCCCTGGCCCTGTTTTGTTTTGACAGGGTCTTGCTATGCAGTTCAGGCTGTCCTCGAACCCATCATGTAGCCCAGGCTGGCCTCAAACTTATGGCTATTCTCCTGCTTCAGCCTCCCAATTGCCGAGGTTACTAATGTGCACCATCACGCTTGGCCTGCCTGGTGTTCTCAAGGGGAGGAAGAGATCTGGAGATACCAGGAAGAAGGCCACATGACCACTGGGGCACAGGGTGGAGTAATGCAGGACAGAGACTGACAAGAGCCACCAAAAGCTAAACAGAAGCCGGGAAGGACTTTTCCCTAGAACCCTAAAAGGAAGGACAGCACTGCAGACATCTTGGTTCGGGACCTTTAGCCTCCAGAATTGACAAAGCACAGCTTCCACTGTTTAAAGCCAATCACCTAAGGGTCACACACGGTATGTTACACAGGAGCCATTCTGGTCCCAGGCTCCCACCATGTGGGTCATTTTATTTATTTATTTTTCCCACGTGGGTCATTTAACATCTTGGCAGCTCTTTTCCTTGGCTGAAAAATAGAGGACACACACACACACACACACACACACACACACACACACACACACACAATAGAGGTAACACTATTTCCTACAACTTTTGTGCACATTACATTATATATTAAATTACTTAAAGTACAATAAATACCCCGCTTTTTTAAAGCAAGCACACACACAAACATATAGCATTAAAAACTTATAAAAAATCAAAATGTAGACTCTTTAATCTCTAGATCCTATTAATGTGGCTTCTTTTTTTTTTGCGCTTGTCAGTTATTTCTAACTAATATGCAATGAACATAAACTTTTAACATAAAACTATATGCAGGGCTGGGAATTTAGCTGCGTGGTCCCACCACCTGCCTTGCAAGCACAAAGGTCCCAAGTTCAATCCCTGGTACCAAAACAAACAAACAAACAAACCAAACACCAAATTATTATCTAAAAAATTTTTTAAAAGGCTGGGGATTTAGCTCAGTGGTTCTGCTACCTGCCTTACAAGCACAAGGTCCCGAGTTTGATCCCTAGTACCAAAACAATAACAACAAAAAAATTTAAATGTAGTGATTCTCTGTCAAGTTTATCCAAACCCTATTCCCTAACCCATGGTTTCTACTCTCTGAAGACCTGCTGTTACAGTTTAGAAGAAACAAAAAATAAAAAAACTACTTTAGAAAATAATACTGACCAGGAAGCACTCTAGCAGCATATCCTGTGTCATTCCATTAATCATTAAAAGAAGGATGCTCTGTAATAACCCTGTGAATCACTAATCTTAAGCAAAATAATTCAAGTGTGAATCCTCAGAAATACCCAACAGACTAAAGGTTCAAGACATTAAGAAACTAAGCCAGGCGTGGTGGTGCACGCCTGTAATCCCAGCACTCAAGGGGCTGAGGCAGGAGGATTGCTGAGTTCGAGACCAGCCTGGGCTACATAGTGAGTTCCAGGTCTCAACTAGTGAGACCCTGTCTCAAAAAACCAAGAAAAAAAAAAAAAAAACATTAAGAAACTAACCATAGGGCCAGGGATTTAGCTTAGCGGCACCGTGCCTGCCTCGAAAGCACAAGGTCCTGAGTTCAATCCCCCGTACTGGAAGAATAAGAAACACACCTACCTATGCTCTTTAAAAAGTGAGTTTCAAGGGCCAGGGATTTAGCCAGCCTCTTAAGCACAAGGTCCCGAGTTCGATCCCCAGTAACAGCAGCAACAAAAAATGTGGGTTTCATGCCTGAAGTGGTGGGGCACACATGTAATCTCTGCACTTGGAAGGCTGACAGGAAGATCACTATCTTTGAGGCCAGCGTGGGCCACGTGGTGAACTCAAGGCCAGCCTGCACTTCATAGCTAGACCCTGTCTCAAAACACAAAACAAAAAAAGTGAGACTCATAAAACCTGAGGACACTGGGACCTGAGTCTCTACTTGGGAATAAGCTGCACCCACTCCGAGATACACATTAAACCTTGGCAAATCATTGGGACACAGTTTGCTAAATGAATTAATCTCCCAACAAGAGAACAATGTATTTGTTTCATTTGTACAAGATCATTTGGTAAGTTAAGCCTTTTCCATTAATTTTAGACCTGTGGGTTGAGTCCCTAAAAAGTTCAACTCATAAATCAAGTTCTTTGACAATACCACATAAATAAATTCAGATGAACTCACTAGTATTTACCAACCCGCACCCCACCCTGGTACCAGGAATCGAACTCAGGACCTTGTGATTGCCAGGCAGGTAGGCGGCGGCACCACTGAGCTACATCCGCAGCCCAAGTTTACTGTATTATTAAGAAGTAAATATTTGGGTCGGGGATGTAGCTCAGTGGTGCCGCCATTGGCCTGGCAAGTGCAAGGTCCTGAGTTCGATCCCTGGTTACCGCCCCCCCAAAATACAGTAAACTCAAGTTTTAATAAAGTCATGTAATTAGTAGGTAATGTATCTGAAGTAATGAAAGTCCACCGCCACTCTGCTTATTTAAAAAAAAAAAAGAAAAAGAAAAAGAAAAAGAAAACTATGTCATCAGGCTATTCGAGCATATTGGCAACTAAATTCAGTTCCTGCTAAAGCAAAATATGTAAGAGGATGTTGGTACCCACTACTCTGGAGAAGAAAAACTGCTATGGAAATAAACTTACAAGGTTTGTTTACACACACACATACACACAGAAATTCTGTGCTCCTGTGTGTGTGTATTTGTTTAGACACAGGCATCTCCTGAAAGGTACAGAATCTATTAGCAGTGGCTTCATTTGCAAAGGGGAGAGGATTCTGCATTCACTTTTAGTCCAGAAGTTACAAATGAGTGAGTGGCCCCAGGACTATATCCTGCCTACAGATGTGCCTTCTTTGGCCCATCATGTTTTTAAAATATATGAATTTGTTGCCAACATTTAAAAACCAGGACATTTCTCATACAAACTTGTATTTCTGACTTCTCTTGGGAAAAACCTAACATATTCCCCCTTTAAACCCGGCACCACCTGACTTATGAGATCAGACACTCTGGCGGAGCCTGTAATCCCAGCACTTAGGAGGCTGAGGCAGGAGGATCACTGAAAGACCAGTCTGGGCTCCACAGTGAGACCCTGTCTCAAAAAAAAAAAAATAATAATAATAATAATCGGGCACTCTATAAAAAATAATGCTGGGGCTGGGGACTTAGCTCATTGGTTCTGCCACCTGTCTCACAAGCTCAAGGACCCAAGTTTGATCCCTAGTACGAGAGAGAGAGAGAGACAGAGAGAGACAGACAGACAGGCACAGACAGACATAGTGGTGGACCCAGAATGTAGCACAGCATCTGCCTGACAAGCGTGAGGTCCTGAGTTTGATCCCCAGTACCAAAAAATACAAGCTCATTTACAAGTCAGTTATTCACCTAATATCCATATAGGTACTATAGTTTACAACCCTTTCAAAATTATTTGAACTTACACGTTCATGATTTTTTGCGGGGAGAGGGTACCGGGGATCAAACTTGGGCCTTAAGCTTGCAAAGCAGCCAGCGGAACCACTGAGCTAAATCCCCGGCCCTGTTTATGACTTTTTAAAAATTTTCCTAAATGGAAATTCACAGGCAGACTGAAGAAAATTTTGTGCTTAAAAATTTTTGTTCATTTACATTTAAATAATTGTTCACTGCCTGCCTCGAAAGCACAAAGTCCTAAGATCGATCCCTGGTACCATAAATAAATAAATAAATAAATAAATAAATAAATAAATAAATAAATAAATAAATGTGGCCTAATTTTTCTAAATAATCAAGTCCTTCACAAAATGAATTACAGTTGGGCGTGGTGGTGCACGCCTGTAATCCCAGCACTCGAGAGGCTGAGGCAGGAGATTCGCTGTGAGTTTGAGATCAGTCTGGGCTATACAGTGAGTTCAAATACATAGTGAGACCCTGTCTCAAGAAAAAAACAAATAGGGCTGGGGATTTAGCTCAGTGGTTTAGGAGCTAAGTGTCAAGGACTTGAGTTCAATCCCCAGTACAAAAAAAAAAAAACCCCAAAAAACATAAACTGAATTACAAAAGATATTCACTACAAGGAAATAAGCCTAGAAATGTAGACAGATAAAACAGAACAATTTACAGATTCCAAATTGCTTCAAGAAACATATTCTTAGTGTTACCTAAATCTTAATTTGCCTTCCTGTCATGAATACAACTATTAGCAACATGTAAATCCCATGCCTATTTACATCTACAAACCTAAAAAGAATTGCTGACAGAACTTCTTGTAACAGCCCTTGGCCTCCAAGAGTTTCATAAAATCTAAGCCTTTTCTCCCATCTATCTTTATGCACAGCTTCAATGGATGCTTCCTGAACACCTACTACGTACGAAGCACTGCATAAAATTCTTATTAATAAAGGCTGTTTGGGGGCATTTTCTCCTCCAGAGTATACATTTGTAGCTGGCCATGATGGTACCTGCTTGTAAACTTTGCAAGGCCAAGGCAGGAGGATTCCAAGTTCAAGACAGGCAGGGCAATTTAAGGGCTTCGTGGGACTGTACGTGGAAATAACAAACAAAAAGGCTAGGAATATAGCTGTGAGGAGGCCGAGGGGAATGCCCAATACTGTCCAAAAAAAGTACGTAACTATTATAAAAAATGTAAGAGTGAAGTTCAGAGAACACTACTAAGAACAGTAACAGTATGTCAATTCCAGAAAAACAGCAGCATTTCACAAGACTGGAAGAAGGGAAAGAGCATTCCAGATAGAAGAAAAATATCTGTCCCACAGCTACTACAGATGGGTCCTAAGGACCTAATGGATTTTTTAAAGTAACGCTTGTAAAATGCTGATTTGTAGCCAGGCATGGTGGTGCATGCCTGTCGTCTCAGCCTACAGAAGCTGAAGCAGGAGGATCACGAGTTCAAGGCCAGCCTGAACTACATAAATTCTGTCTCCCAAAAAAACAAAACAAGGGCCCAAGATTTAGCTCAGTGGTTCTGCCGCCTGCCTCAAAAGCACAAGGTCCCGAGAGTTCGATCCCTGATACCAAAAAAACAAAACAAATGTCAACTTATAATCAGTGAAGTAAGAAACTTTGTTGAGTTTTGAAAATTATTTTTTGTTACAAATATTTATGTAATGTGTTTACAAGTAAAAATTTAGGATATTTTTTATTTTTATAAAAAACTAAATGTACGGGTCCTGAGCACCCATGAGTAGTATGCATGAAACTAAAATGAGTCAGTAGTAGCTTTGGGTTAATAATGGGAAAGCAAAAATATGTGTGGGAAATGAGCAGCAGTCTGGTCGGAACAGAAGTTTGATCAGCAGTTGAAACATCAGTCTTTTACTTTGGCCGGAAGCAGGATATTCAGAACAACAACACTAAATTAGGGACAGTTGGGTATGGTGGCACACAACTGTAATCCCAGCTCTCAAAGGGCTGAGGCAGGAGGATCGCAGCAAGAAAGGCCAGCCCAAACTCTACAGACCATCTCAAAAAATATAAATAAATTAGGGACAATTGGGCTGAAGGTGTAGCTCAGGGGAGAACCTGCCTACCATTCAAAGGCCCTGGGTTCAATTTTCATTACCACAACGGGGAGGGAGGCTAGTGTGTCCAGCATCCTGTCAAACTAATGTTCTCTATATGGTAAGCAAAAGGCACTCTTTAAAGGTCCCTGAGGAAAACATGGCTTGGATCAAAGATATAGTTTAGAGCCGGGTGTGGTGGCGCACACCTGTAATTCCTTGGGAGGCTGAGGCAGGAGGATCACTGTGAGTACAAGACCAGCCTAGGCTACATAGTGAGTTCCAGGTCAGTCTCAACCATATCATGAGACCCTGTCTCAAAAAAAAAAAAAAAACAAAACAAAAAAGTAGAAAGATTAATCTGGTATCTGGCAACGTTACATTCTCAAAATGAAGACACGATAGGAGAAAACAAGCTGTAGGAAACAGATTTGGAGACTGTGCCTGTGTTACTTTATTAAACTGGTAGTCTGCGAACTGAATCTGACAAATGAACTGGGGTCTCAAGGAAAGGGCTATGGAACGCATTGGTTCAAGCCTAGTGTCTGAACCATTAAACACTACAGAAATGTTCAAATGAAAACAATACTTTGAGACAGGGATTTAGCTCAGTGCTTCCACCAAATGCCTCACAAGAGTCTGACACCTGGTACCAAGAACAAACAAACAAACAAACAATACTTGATCTAAATTAAACAAATAGAGGGTCGGGGATTTAGGCTCAGTGGTGCAGCTGACTGCCTCGCAAGCCCCAAGGTCTGGAGTTCAATCCCCAGTAACAAAAAAAAAACCCCAACAAATAAATAGAAAAATCTATACAACTTTTGTCAACTTTAGTATAAAAAATTATGTTTTGCAAGGCAAAAATATTCAATAATTTTTCATATTTCATTAATAATAAATGCTTACTTTTGAAAACAAAGACATAATTTTTCCAACTCTGGCTTCATTTCAGATTAATAGTCTTCATTGCAAAGTAATGCGTTTTAACTTACTTCACTATTTTTAATAGCCATCAGACAATTCGATGGTGGTTATTTATTATAACTCAATGGAGGCACTAACAAAGTCAGGAAAGGTTAATCATCTGCGTTTCAAAAGGTTAACCACTACAGCAAGTGGAAGGTTTTTTCCTAATCTGTTTTAGGGCTATCTCAAAAGTTACCAAAGTTAGACATTAAATGACACTTTTTCCACCCCAGGGCATGATCTCACCATGTTCCCTCAGGGTGGCCTCTTGAGGCAATATTCCTGCCTCAACCTCTAGACTGGTGGGATTACTGGCATGCACCACCCCACCGGCTCAGCCTTTGTATTTACTTCAGTGATGCATACACATCTGATTAAGTATACGTGTATATATATATATATACATGCATGTCTGTATATACTCAACTGCATGTTATTATAACAAGTCCTGTATTTGCGTTCTAAAAAAATCTGTCAAGCCAGGCGCATGCCTATAATTCCAGCACTCAGGAGGCTGAGGCAGGAGGATCTCTGTGAGTTCAAGACCAGCCTGGGCTACACATTGAGTTCCAGGTCAGTCTCAACTACATAGTGAGACCCTGTCTCAAAAAAAAACAAAACA
>NW_022900932.1:3000159-3003226 GCF_012274545.1 Fukomys damarensis
AAAAAAAAAAAAAAAAAACTCAAGCCTTCCTGCTCTTAGTTCAAAAGTCTCATTTTATAATCAAACAAAAAAATCCCTAAAATTTAAGGTAAAGTGACTTAAGGGCTACAGACCTCCAACGCAACTGCTTTAAAATCAGAACATTGGGCGTGGAATTTATTTCAGTGGCACAGTGCTTACCTACCATACTTGAGGCCCGATATTAGAATCCCAAACTCTGAAAATAAAATTACTTTTTAATGGCTTATTCCTCTGCTCAGAAAGGTTATCTTGTTTTATACAGTAATGAATTGTCATCAGTAAACATGCTACCACTCCATGTCTGAGTTTTATAGTTTACTTAAACACTCAAATACAATCTGTAACGCCAGCACTTAGGAGACTGAGGAAGGAGGATCATGAGTTTGAGAACAGCATGGGCTTCATAACGATTTCAAACATAGCGAGCCCATCTCAAAAAAACAAAGTAACACAACTGGGCTGGGAATTTAGTTCAGTAGTTCTGCTGCCTGCTTCACAGGCACAGGTCTTAAGTTCGATCTCCGGTACCCCCACCCCCCAAAAAAACACAACAAAACAAAAACCCCTCAAAATAGAATCTTTATAAACTGCTAATGGGTATAATAGTGCACATACGTAATCCCAACTACTCCAACAGGAGGATGAAAAATTTGAAGCCAACCTCAGCAAGTTAATGAGAACCTATCTCAAAATAAGAATGCTTGCCTACCATGGAGGCCTGAGCACAACCTCTGGAACTAAAAAGAAAAAAAAATGTAGGGCCAGGGATTTAGCTTGGTGGTTCCACCACTTGCAAAGCAAGCGCAAGGTCCCGAGTTCAATCCCTGGTACCCCCCTCAAATGATAGCCCAACTACATATATTGGGTGATATCGGGGTTGAACTCAGGACCTTGTGCCTACCAGGCTGGTGCGTGCCACTGAGCGAAATCCCCAGCCCCTAGCCCAACTGTATTTTAACTTTTTCTTAACCACACTGTGCCTCACCTTTTCCTCACTTTTCACAACGCCTAAAAACAATCTGACGTTTCACATACACCTCAAGAACATAAAATTCATTACACTGACTTTGCAGCCATAAAATTATTCTCATAGATACTGACTCTAAAAGAACCAAAAACATAGAATAGTGTTTAAATGGTCCAATTCACAAGAAGGTAAGAAGAAACAACGATCCTCCCCTAGCAAATTGGTAGCAATAATATGCCAAATTTCCTATGCAAGCTTGTGTAAATAAGGAATAAAAAAGAGATGGAGTAGAAGAAACCAGACAGGCCAATAACAGCACTCTCAAGGTATAACTTCACTCACTTTAAAATTTCACCTAAGTTTATCTCAGTGTGTTCAAGAACTCCCATCACACTCTTTGGTGGCCAGAAATCTACACTAAGCTACATTTCACTGACTGAGCTCATCAAGACATAAAAGATATTTAATTCTAAAGACTATCTCCTGTACCGGGCATGATGGTGCACACCTATAATCCCCGCACTTGGGAAGCTGAGGCAGGAGGATCACTTTGAGTTGGAGACTAGCCTGGGTTACAGAATGAGTTCCAGGTCAGTCTCAACTACATAGTGAGACCCTGTCTCAAAAAACAAAAAACAAAGCAAACAAAGACCATCTCCTGCATTCAGTGTCTGTCTCTAAACATCTAGAAATTCAATTTCATTCTTGCTATAACTAGCTTTAAAAAAAAGATACTGCACAGGAGAGAAAAAAAAAAAAAAAGATAACACATCACCTTGGTTCCATACAGCTACAAGGCTCTCATTTAAATATGAGTGCATCCTTGAGGGTTAGGTGAAGAGTGGTAAAAACTAGGCTTAACCGGGCGTGGTGGCGCAGGCCTGTAATACCAGCACGCGGTAGGCTGAGGCAGGAGGATCGCTGTGAGTTCGAGACTAGCCTGGGGTACATAGTGAGTTCCAGGGCAGTCTCAACTACATAGTGAGACCCTGTCTCAAAACAAAACAAACAAAAAAACTAGGCTTACAGCCTCTTTTCTGGAATTGGTTGAGGCATTCAGTGACAGGGAAATAAAGGGGAGCTTGGCTGTGCAAATGATGCTAAGAGAAACAAGATTCCAGATGTCAGGAGACTAAATGCCCAACACAGAGCAAAGGGCACTCACCCCGTTGCTGTTTTGCTCAAGACAGATTGATTAGTTGCCTCACCTGAGAGCCTTTCAAAGGCACTCAATGGTCTCCATTCCCTCCCTCACCCAGAGTGAACTCAACAGCCCCTGCACTCAAGAGAACGGGGGAAGCTCTGCTTATCACAAAAACCAAGTATTGCTTCCAAAGCCAAGAAACACTTCTTTGGGAGTGCCAAAGTCTTCGGGCCCAGTTCAGTCTTCTACAACCTAACTACAAGCCAAAAGTACTTGGCTCCTAGCCTAAGTTAAGCTTTCCATTTCCCAAAAGTTCCATCAACCTGTTTTCTTTCAAATAAACCCCTCTAGGCTTCAGGTATCCCGGAGATCCTCTTAAAAGTTCGGTGGCTGAACCCTCTGCCCCGGGCTCAGGTTCTTCAGAAAGTTTCCTCTCCTGAAATCATCTCCTCTCCTCCCCCTTTTTCCTAGTTTTCACCCCAGCCTCGACTCAAGTCTAAAACTCCTGACCTTCCATTAGTAGATCCCACTCCTCCTTAGCACAATGTTCTCTTCTTCTTACCCCCTCCTCGCTGGAAACACACACACGCACGCACACACACGGAACACCCAACTCCCAAATGTCTCCCTTGCCCCAGGTTCGTCCACGACAATTAACAACCCACCCCGGACTTTCCTCCCAGTCTTAATTCTCCAAGCTCCCACACATACCTTCCAGATCCATACTTCCCGTGCTTTTTACTCCCAGGCCATCCCACACGCCTCTCCTCCCGGGTCTACCTCCAGCCCTAGCCCCACGCTCCTCCAGCCCTAATACTCCGCAGAACCCCGCAAACTACTCCCCCCGCGTCCGGCGCCGCAGCCGTGGCTCCCAACTCTCCTCCCGTCCCGCTCAGTCCCCCAATTTCACCGCGGGGCTCCGCGCCCGCCCGCCG
>NW_022900932.1:3003659-3006920 GCF_012274545.1 Fukomys damarensis
TAGCTCCTCCGCCGCCCCCGCCTCCTCCCGCGCCGCGCCCACTGCGCACGCGTCGTCACCTTAAGCCCCACCCCTTCCTCTCCCGAAGGCCCGGCCCTCAGTGGCGTCATAACCCCGTGACGTCCGCCGCGTGACCTCACCTCGGTGGAGCGAGGGGGCGGGAAGCGGGAAGGAGGAAAGGGCGGACCGAGCGGTGGGGCGGAGTAGGAGGCGGCTCTGGGTCGGACCCTCTCCCCGCCTCGGCCCCACCCACAAGGGGCGGAGTGAGAGCCGGGGTGGCGGGGCGCAGACGCGTCTGCTCGGCGATCGTCACCTGTGACCCCCACCTCCATTTTGCAGGTAGGGAAACTAGAGTCCGGGGCAGGGCAGAGACCACGGCAAGGTCAAGTAGCCGAGAGTCAGAAGTCTGCCCTCCTGCTCTGGGAGGATCTGTCTGCTGCCGCAGGTTCCCGGCCCCCTTCGTGAAGATTGCTACAGTTTATCGGTGCTGTTTGTGTTACGCAACAGTCTCCCGAAAATGAAGGAGGCCTCAGTGCAGTTACAGGATCAGAGGAGCCGCACCCGCTCCATCAGAACCAACCCTCTCAAAATACAATCCAGAGGATTTGACAAACCTTCTGTCTTTAAAACCCAAGGCACAATGTTACTGTATACTCTGTGTGGCGTACATATGTGGTCTAGGTTCCATTTCACGATCAAAGAAGGAATCCCAGAGACTCTCTGGCCACCCCTCTGTCAGTGCATGCTTTCTGAACAGCACTTGTTGGCTCACTGCTAGCTGGGGTTTGAGGAGGGAGATGAGGAAATTCGCTCCCTCCCTTCAATCAGCTCGTCTAGTTTGCGAATAAAAGTGTGAGTCAGAGTTTACGTGTCTTGTCCAAACATAGGGTGCAGCAAAACTAGAACCTAGGTTTCTGAATCTTTATGAAGTATGTTTCCCAAAACAATTTCAACAGAATAAATTGAGAGATGTCACCAGTAGTGTGGGATGCCAGGAGGTTTTAAAAGGAAAACAGTGCTCACTTCGGCAGCATATATACTAAACAAAAAAAAAAAAAAAAAAAAAGGGAAACATTTTACCCTCTCTGTCCCACTATCAAATAAGAATTAGTAAAATACAGTAGCTTTAAAAAGCTAAATTTTGGGCCGGGATTTAGCTCAGGGGTTCTGCCGCCCACTTCTCAAGCACAAGGTCCTGAGTTCGATCCCTGATACCAAATAAATAAATAATAAAAACCTAGGTTTTGGGGTCACATACATTTGGAATTCAAGTTCTCATTCTAATAGTAATAATGGTGCCGGCTCAGATTGGATTGTTGGGAGGGTTAAATGAGGTAACAATGGATATGCTCAGTAAGAATGGTAACTAGGGAACCTGAACAAAGAAAAGGTTAAGAGGAGGAATCCAGCCATTTGTGCTGCCGTGGCTGAGGATAATGATGCAGCTCAGGAGATTTTACTTGTCGCGGTATTATATGTGGACATGTGATTTTCACGACCCTATTTTTAGGGTTAGGTTTTTCTTTTTGTTTTGTTTTTGGTACCAGGGATCGAACTCAGGACCCTGTGCTTGTGAGGCAGGCAGTGAAAGCACTGAGCCAAACCCTGGTACTTAGAGTTAGATTTTTTTTTTTTTTTGATTCAACATTTAAGTTTTTTTTGGCGCCAGGGATCAAACTCAGGTCCTTATGCTCCCCAGCCCCCAACATTTAAGTTTGTAATAATGAAGTGGTAAGAGCACTTTAGTTAGATATTGACTTTGTCTTAGGGATTTTGTGTGTTTCAGGTATAAACATTAAGATTATATATATTTTAAAAAATAAAATTATATATATTAGAAGAGGAGAGTGGTAACTAGTATTATGGCAGTAAACATGAAGAGATGTCTGTTGGATTAGACGGTGATACAAGTAGGCAGGGATTGCTTCTTCACCTACTCCCTCTTGTATCTCCCTTTCTGTTCCTCTATTAAAATATGAAAAAAGCCAGGGATTTAACTTAGTGGTTCCTCCACCTGCTTCGCAAACTCAAGGACTCGAGTTTGATCCCCCGTACAAAAAAAAAAAAAAAATGCAGCCGGGTGTGGTGGTGCACACCTGTAATCCCAACACTCCGGAGGCTGAGGCAGGGGGATCGCTGTGAGTTCAAAACAAGCCTGGACTACATAATGAGTTCAAGGCCAGCCTGAACTGCACAGCAAGACCCTGTCTCAAACAACAACAACTAAAACATGAAAAATATATGCCCTGTCTATCTCTAGCTCCCCTTCTCTCCATACTACCCTTAAAAGCATACAGTAGGGCCAGGGATTTAGCCTAGTGGGAGCACACCTGCCTCTCAAGTGCAAGGTCCTACATTCGATCCCAAGTACAAAAAAAACAAACATATAATAATAAGATTTATATAGTAGATCTTTTTGTTTTGTGTTTGTTTTGAGACACGGTCTCAGGTCTCATCACTACATAGTTCAAACTGACCTTGAGCTCACTATGTAGCCCAGGCTGGCCTCAAACTCATGGTGATCCTCGCTCCTCAGCCTCCCAAGTGCTAGGGTTACAGGTATACGCCACCACGCCCGGCTAGTACAGTACGGTAGTTAAAAACATTTTATAAGAAACTATTCTTGGGCTTCTAAAACCTGTGTGGAAAGTTTGAATCATTGCCATGCGCTCATTTTTGAGTGGTCACAATGTGGGAATATTTCACTAATAGTTAAGAAAAAAGTTTTAGCTTCGCTCACAGATGAGCACAATTTTATGGGTGCTGAAACGCAAAACAAAAAAATTATAAAATCTCAGCATTAAAGCTGAAAAGAACTGAAACTGTGTAGTCCAACCTCCTCATTTCACAGGGAAAAAAGTTGAAACCAAGAGAGGAAATTGACCTAACATCACACAGCTAGTATGAGGTTTCCAAATTCCCAGTCTAGTACTCCATCCACTATATTCTGCTGCATTTCCTTTATACACTGACTCCAGTTTGGACCTTATGTATAAAAAAAACCAGAAAATTTTGACCCAAGAACTAACTTGATGTTAGAACACAGCCTTTCTAGGAAGTGTCTTAACTTGCAGTATCCACAGATTAAAGTTGTATTGACCAACAATCAGAAAGAAGATATTGGGCCAGGTGTTGTGGTACATGCCTGTCATCCCAGCACTCAGGAGGCTGAGGCAGGAGGATCGCTGTAAGTTCGAGACCAGCCGGGGCTACAGAGTGAGTTCCAGGTCTCAACCACACACACACACACACACACACACA
>NW_022900932.1:3006984-3016122 GCF_012274545.1 Fukomys damarensis
TGAGTTCCAGCTCAACCACACACACACACACACACACACACACACACAGAGGATGTTATTGGAAGCCGAAGCTGTGCATTCAGAAGACTGATTCAAAGGAAACTGAAAATTTTTGGCCAATCCATGCTACATTTAGCTCACACTTAGACTAACCACATAATGCAAAGAAATCCTTGCAGGTAGACCCTAGTGGGTCAGCACTTGAGTGTACCGTAGGAGTTGCCTCGAAGGAGTACAGCCACTCCTCGAGTGAATTCTGGGACCTTGTGCGGAAACGTTTGTTTCTCGCAGATTGGAGGTGCTACACCAGCAGCAATGCTGAACTTGTGCAGTACCTGGGACAGCTGACACGGTGAAGAACTGTCCCTCTGTGCCTTAGTCAGTTTGGGCTGCTGTGAAAAACACCACAGCATATTAGAGCTGCTTCCAGTGTTGGGATGTGAAATGAAAAGGAGGAAACGAGATGGTGTCCGCTTAGGAGACTCAGACGTGAATCTGTCAGGTGAGGTGGACATAAGTGCTCCTGCAGGTAAAACGCTGAAGTAGAATGTCACATTGGAAGAGTCAAGGACAGCCCTTTCTAGGACTAACTTTAAAGGCAGCAACAGTGCAAGGAAGCCTGTGTTCAAATGTCAAATGAGCTGGAGACAATAAAGGCGGATGGGTTCAGAACAGTAAGAGTCCAGAGTGTGTTTTCAGCTGGGTATTGTGACGCACACACTCGGAAGGCTGAGGCGGGAGGATCACAGCCAGCTGGGCTACATAGTGGATTCAAGCCCAGCCTGAACTACACAGGGAAACCCTGTCTCAAAAAAACACCACCAACAGCAACAACCAAACCCAAAAACAAAGAAGAGAGTAAGGTGCAATGCCCAGAAGTGCCATCCAGGAGAGTGGATTCAGACCCTGGATGATTCTCCATGCACTGAAGAACACCTTACAGTAAGTCATTTATAAGTAAGCTTTATTATTTTTGTGTTATTTTGAGACGGGCTCACTATGTAGTTCAGGATGGCCTCAGACTCATGATCCTCCTGCCTCAGCCTCCAAAGTGCTGGGATTGTAGGACTGAGCCATGAAGCCAGGCAAAAGACGTGACAGCTGTAAGACACGGCTTCTCTTTGCAGCCTTGTTTTGCTGGCTTGACTACAAACACACTGCAAAGGACTCCAGGGAGAAGTACAATCCCAGGGGTACTCCGGGGCTGTCTCCTCTAGGAAGCATGATGGGAAAGGACTGGAACCCCCAAATTTGGGGTTTTTCAAGTTCCTTCTTCCTGTTACCCTATTCTAGAGATACACAAATGGGAATGTGGTGAATTGACTAATGGTAACTTTTTGTTTGTTTTTGGTGCCAGGGATTGAACTCAGGTCTTTGCACTTGCAAAGCATGAGGCGAAACCACTGAACTAAATCCCTGGGCCTCTAATGGGCAACTTGTAACGCCCAGCTGAAGTGAATCAGCGTGGTCTCGGTGTGGAAGATCCACCTGAGGACTGTTACCAGCAGCCATAAGAGGAGAACCGCAGGGGAAGACCGCGGCACGTCGATTTTCTAGGACAAGCTTGTTGGGATGGTTCTCCTGATGCGAACTACGCTGTCCTCCTAGGGGGAGGAGCTCGGGGCATCGCTGTCCCTGGGAATGGCGGCTGCTTTCGTCAGGGGGGCTCTGATCTTCACTGTGAGCAGCACTTCCTGGCTCCAGTGTGGATCCCTCAGCCTGGTGGCACAAATCCTTCATCTCACCGGCGTAGGTTTTCTGGCTTCCACCACCGGCCTTTGGGCCTTCCGGGTGCAGATCCTCGATACGGACAAGCAGGAGACATTACCGTGGGCTCTCGGCCACTGGCTGGACTGGTGGAGGACGCTGCCTTGGACTCTAAGCCTTTAGCTGGACTTGTGTGGGACGCTGCTGGGATCCAGCCCTCAGCTGGGTTCTTTGGGCCTCTAGTGTGCGGTTAATTTCTTGTACTCCTTTGCATGGACTTTTTGGGTAATTATCATAAAATAACCCTATAAACAACACTGAGATTCCACTTTACCCCAGAAAGAATGGCCATCATCGAGAAATCAAATAATAACAAATGCTGGCAAGGCTGTGGGGAGAAAGCCCTTCTACATTAGTGGTGGGAGTGTAAAATGGTACAACCACTGTGGGAATCAGAATGGAGGTTCCTCAAACAGCTAAAATGAGAAATTCTGCTTGAACCAGCTATTTCCATTCTAGGAATCTTCCCAAAAGAGTTAAAGACATCATATTCCAGTGATCTATGCACACCCATGTTTATAGCAGCCTGTCTCAAACCCCCGCCAAAAGAGAGAGAGAGAGGGGAGGAAAAGTGGATGAAAAAAGAAATTGAGATGTATTATGTACATACACCAACTCCTCACAAGGAATACAAACTATGTACTACAAACGTGTACTGATAAAATATTTTTGAAATAACAAGGAGCACTCTACCCTACCACTGAGTTTCACCCCAGCCTTTTTTCTTTTCTTTTTTTTTTTGAGACAGGGTCTCCCTATGTAGTTGAGGCTGACCTGCAATTCACTATGTAGCTCAGGCTGGTCTCGAACTCACAGCGATCCCCCTGCCTCAGCCTCCTGAGTGCTGGGATTACAGGCATGCGCCACCACGCCCGGCCTTTTTTTATTTTTTGAGAGAGGGTCTCACTAAATTGCATAGGCTGTCCTTAAAGCCTCTTGTGTGGCTGGGATTACAGGAGTACACCACTGGCCCAGCTCTGATTCTTAAACCAGTGTTTGTCAGAGTAGAATTCCCTAGTCTACCTATATCAGAGTCGTTCAGCAAAGAGGACTCTTTAAAAATGCCCATTCTAGGCTTCCAGAACCCTCTAATCCGAGTCAGTCTGTCTGGGACAGAGCCCAGGAATCGCCATGAAGAATGATTTTTATGCACACTGAAGTTTGAAGATTATTACTTTAAACAAACAGTTAGTTGTTTATTGATATTTTGCTCAATAGTTCAACTTGATTAAAGATTAACAAATTAAACCCTATCTTCAGGGTTATGTTTGACTTAACATCTGTTTCACTAAAGGCATGAATGGTGAAAAAAAAAAATCTCTGGATGGTGGGGAATATACACAGGTATATGTATAAATCCATACATTTTCAAGATGGGCAATAATGTATATCAAAATTCTTCTAAATGCCTTGATCCAGATTTTCCATTCCTACTCATGTATCCTAAAGAAATAATTTAATCAGTAAATTAAGATACAAGAATGTTTATCTCAGCTGGGGGTTATGGTACCCACCTGTAATCCCAGCACTCTGGGAGGCTGAGGCAAGAGGATTGCAGATTTAAAGTCAGCACCAGCAATTCAGTAACCGTGAGATACTGTCTCAGAAAATAAAGGGGCAGGGAGGTAGCCCAATATGAAGGCCCTAAGTTCAATCCCCAGCACAAAAATGACCCAAAAAACCCCACTTTATCACATTTCAATTTTATAAAAAAAATTTTTTTAAAAAACTAAAATAAAACGTTAAGAGCACCTATCCCTGCGTGATGATGTTACAGGAAACACACATTTTTCTTCTTTGTAATTTTTCCTTTTTCCCTCTTTTTAAAATTTTTTCAGCCCTGGGGATTGAACCCAGGATGTGGTACATGCTAGGTAAGCTTTCTACCACTAAAGTACATCCTAGCTCTAATTTTTTTTTTTTTTATAAAAGTTTTTGCTATATTACCCAGGCTGCCCTGGAACTACTACTGGTCACAAGCAATCTTCCTGCCTCAGCTTCTGGAGTAGCTGAGATTATATATAATTTTTTTTATAGTCAGAAAAAAAAGCAAGGGGATTTATCTATTTTGAAAGAAAAGAGGCAGGCCACTTGCATTTCAGTCAGAAAATTGGATTAAAGTCTCAATTCTACCACTTTGGACCTCATTTTTCTCTGAAATCCAGGTGGTAATATCCATCCTGTCTCCCTCACAGAGTAGTTGTGAGAGAAAATGTGGAAATGTTTTGCAAACTATAAAACGGTTTGTAAAGGTAGCTTATTATTAAGTCTTCATTTTTACCTCAGTGATCTAAGTTTCTTCAGTACTTACCTATGCAATCATCTGTCATCAAGCATAATGCTAGACCTTTTTTAAAAAATAAACTTTTTTACTTTTCATAATGGAAAATTATAAACATACAAAAGAGTAGGCAGAGTAGTATACTGAATTACCATGTGTACACATCAGGAGTTTCGATAGTGTCAGCTGACACCCTGTTCTCTGTTATTTATTCCTCCCACCCACTCCTACTCTCTCCCTATTAACTGCCAGACTTGAAGCTGACATTGAGCTCCAAAAACTTTCATGTACGCAAAAGAAAATTTCAATTCTCAGTTCCTTATTGAAAATGCCAGTCCAAACTGTACACTTTAAAAGGGTAATTTTTAGCCGGGCACAGTGGCGCACGCCTGTAATCCCAGCACTCGAGACACTGAGACAGGAGGATGGCCACGAGTTCGAGACCAGCCCGGGCTACATAGTGAGTTCCAGGTCAGTCTCCACTACTTAGTGAGACCCTGTCTCAAAAACAAACCAACAAACAAACAAAAAAAACAAAAAGCGTAATTTTTATGCCAGGCCTAATGGCCTATGCCTGTAATCCCAACAGTCAGGAGGCTGAGACAGGAGGATTGTTTTGAGTTCAAGTCCAGCCTGAATATACAGTGATATATACTCTGTCTCAAAAAACAAAACACAGGGCTGGGGATTTAGCTCAGTGGTTCTGCTGCCTACCTTGCAAGCTAAGGGCCCGCGTTCGATTCCCGCTATCCACCCTCCACCCCGCCAAACCCCCCCCCCCCGGCAAAAAAAAAAAAAAAAAAAAACACAAGCAACAACAACAAAAACCTAAAAGGATAACCTTTATAGTACGTAAATTCTGGCCTGGCTGGTCTTGAACTCTCAATCCTGCTACATCAGCCTCCTGAGTAGCTGGGTTTACAGGCCAGCACCCACTCACCCAATTGTATATTGATTATTCTGAGATAAAGGCAATCGACACAAGCGATACAGAGGGTTCTCTGTGTTCCCCATTTCTGCCTAATCACTGGGCATGAGCTGTCACTAGAGACCAGGAGTTGCCAATCAGATAATTGTGCACAAGCAGCCTTATTAAAATAGCTTTTATCTTCTATTTATTTCCCCATATGTTTGCTTTCCTACCATTTACCACTCCTAGAAGCCCAAGTCCCTTTTCCTTTGCCTTATCTCTTCACCATACATGTATTGCCCTTTGTCAAAAATGGTATAGAGAGGGCGGGGATTTGGCTCAGTGGTTCCGCCGCTTGCCTCACAAGCACAAAAGCCTGAGTTTGATCCCCAGTACCAAACAAAACAAAACAAAACAAAAAAGGTATAAAAAGCCAAGTGTGGTGGCACATGACTGTAATCTCAGCTGGGTCAAGAGGATGACATGCTACAGCCCAGTCTGGGTTGCTTAGTGCCTTAGAGTACCCTGTATCAAAATTTAAAAAGGAGGCTAGGAATGTAACTCAGTGCACAAGTCCTGGGTTCAATTCCAGAACAACAACAGCAACAACAACAACAAATCAACAAGTTTAACCACTTTGGGGGGGCTTATCCTCCTTTACTACAAAGCTTGTGTGGTGTTACATTAAAAATACTAACATCAAGGGCCAGGGATGTAGCTCAGTGGCGCCACACCTGCTGGGCAAGCACAAGGTCCTGAGTTCAATCCCCGGTTCCCCCCCAAAAAGTAACTTCAAGTCGGGCATGGTGTCTCAGCACCCAGAAAGCTGAAGCAGGAGGAATGGCTCCAGGCCAGCCTAGACTATATAGCGAGCGCAAAGTCAGCCTGAACTACAAAGTAAGACCCTGTCTCAAAAACTAAAACAAAACACATTATAAAATGTTAACATCAATTAAAACCTGTGTGCTTTTATTCCTGCTCATCTTTTTATTTTTCCAGTTTCCCACACAGGCCTCAGTCAAAGAACCAGAGGGATAAAAAGGAAAAAAATTTCCTCTCTTCCTCAAACAAAACAAAGCAAACCAAAACTTCCAACAAGTTTACTAAGAAACAAACAAGTCAAAGGTTAAGAGTGACGATGTTGTGTCAAGAGTGGTCATGGGATTATGATCGATGTTCCTATGGTTACAAGAAAAATCTTCTGATTATACCACCTTAAGTTTTTCTGACAGTACCTAACCATTTTATCTCCCCAGACTGTTTTTTTGTTTGTTGACTTGTTGGTTTGGTTTGGTTTTTTGAGACAGGGTCTCACTATGTAGTTGAGACTGAACTGGAACTCACTATATAGCCCAGGCTGGTCTCAAACTCACAGCGATCCTCCTGCCTCAGCCTCCTGAGTGCTGGGATTACAGGCATGCGCCACCACACCCAGCTCCCCAGGCTGTTTATTAGCAGACAGTATTCTACTAGAAATTCACCCCACCACCATTGAGGTAAAGCCATTCCTACAGACTATGCCAAAATCTCAGCCTCGGGCCAATCATAGGGCCTTAGAGTATGACAGACTTGACCAGACAGCAGTAAAGTCACATACTAGCCATGGCAGGTCAGACAACCTGTCTTTTCTAAATCTAATTTTCCACCCTCTAAAGTTAGTTTGAAACTTAAGGGATTGTATAGTAGTGCACTCAGCCAGGTGCCCAACACATAGTAGAGCAGCAGTAACATCTCATAAGAGCTCTCATTTATTTGTTAAAAAAAAACTTTAGGAGCCAGGCCTGGTGGTACACACCTGTCATCCCAGCATTTGGGAGGCTGAAGCAGGAGGATTGTGAATTTGAGGCCAACCTGGGCTATATAGTGAGTTCAAGATCAGGCTGAACTACAGAGCAAGACTCCCTCCGTCTCAACCTAAAAAGGCCTGTAGGAAACAAAAACTTAGATGTTGATTTTACTTTGACGGGTGAAGAAACTGACAAAGTTGAGAATCGCTGGGATTGGAGAGTCAGAGGACAGCTCATACTCTGCTGGGAAAGAGAAACTTGGGACAACCACTTGGCACAGCTGCCATCTGGCAAAATCTAGGAAAGTTGGAGAGGCATTTTTCCCATACACCCCTCCAAATTTATTTTTAGGGCTAGTCTCACTGTGTGCCTAAGAATATATATTAGGATATCCATTGCAGCAACACTGATGAGAGCAAGAAAATGGAAGCAGTCTTAATGTCTGAGAGGATAGATAGGACAGGGTTCTGAATAGCTAAATTGTGAGAGCATGGGGAACGAAACACCTACCATTAAATTGGCTGAGGGCTGGGGAGTTGGCTCAGTGGTGCAGCTGCCTGCCTTGCAACTGCAAGGTCCCCCATACCAAAAACAAACAAACAGAAAACAATTAAATTGACTGCACAAGTGATACGTGACAACATAACTGTAATCTTAGCACTCTGAGAGGCCGCGGCAGAAGGGTGACAAGTTCAAGCCCAACCCGGGCAATTTAGCAACTTAGAGAGACCCT
Organism: Fukomys damarensis; assembly: GCF_012274545.1. Lineage (NCBI taxonomy): Eukaryota > Metazoa > Chordata > Mammalia > Rodentia > Bathyergidae > Fukomys > Fukomys damarensis. The sequence goes on from NW_022900932.1 coordinate 3,014,463, forward strand.
GTGTCAAAATATAGCATAAAAAGATCTGGGGTTGTAGCTCAGTGTGAAGGGCCTGTGTTCAATCCCCAGTTCTGAAAAAAGAAACTGATTGATTTACAAAACCTTGCACCATGGGCTGGGGGTTTAATTCAATGACACCGCGCCTGCCTCGCAAGCACGAGGTCCTGAGTTCAATCCCCCAAAACCTGCACCTCTTCAATGTGCACAATTTGATGAGCTTGGACATAGACAAACCCTCATGATACTGTCCCAAATTCAAGGTAACAGAGATCTGAAACACTCCAAAAGTTTTCAGAGTTATATCCTGTTTATCTTTGTTCCTTCTGCGTTTTTATATTTGCTTGACTTTGTCTTAAGAACATTTAATATGAGACCTACCCTCTTAATAAATCACCCCCTTTTTTTTTGAGACAGGGTCTCACTGAGTAGTGCAGGCTGGCCTTGAGCTTCCCCGGTGCTGGGATTACAGGCGTGCACCGCCACACCCATCCGAAATTCAGATTTCTGACTCTGTCTCCAGATCGGACTTGACTGTCATTCCAGAAATTCAATGGAGTATTTCTAAGTACAACTCATCTGATATTATTTCCTCTGCTCAAGTCTCTTCCTATGTCTTTGAAATACCTTATACTTTTACCTTTCATAGTATCTCTCTTATTTGTGGTTCCTTTCTCCCAATTTGTGAGAGTTAAATCTAACAATGACAAACCAGGGCCGGGGATTTAGCTCAGTGGTCCTGCCGCCTGCCTCACAAGTGCAAGGTCCCAAGTTCAGTCCCTGGTACCAAAAAATAAAAACAAAACAAAACAAACAAACAAAAAGACAATGACAAGCCACCACCACCACTGCTCTGCCCAGAATCTTTAGCTCCAAACCACCTTTTTTCTGGTAAAAGTGGTTTCATTTCTCAGCTCCTCCCTGGGAAAGCCCCTTAGGGTCACGCGGCCACAGCTGCACTTAAGAAATCTGCCCTGTTTATCCCCTCCTGCCGCCCTGCCCAAGGACACAAACCCCTTCCACGGAGTTCCCACGGGGTTTTGTGTACTCGCTGACTCTGACCTAATAGAGCCTTTGATTGGGAGCAAGTCATCAAAAACACTGCAGAAGCAAAAGACACGCAAGCCGCCTCTGTGTGTGCGGCCCCCAGACAGAGCTGGTGCAAACTCGGTGATTATCTGCTCTGACGTTCCATCCAGGAGAATCCTGGTGGGAAAGCAGCCAGGGCAAAGGCAGGGCTGACCCTAATACTCCGGCTCTGTAAATCCCTGTCTCCGTGGATTTCTCACCTGATTCCCTATCAAAAGGGGTTCGCTAATAGAAGGGACCCAGTCAGACCTGGATCTGGCCCTGGTTGGATTTCTGGATTTGTTCAACCACAAAGAACCAGAGATTCGGTGCTGGTTTGCATCTGGATGCCCCCCCCCCATAGCTTCATGCACCCAGAACTGGGGGTTTGTGAAAGGCGATGGGATTATGGTGACTCTGCTTCTGGATTTGTCCTGGGCAGAGGGGGCTGGTCAGAAGAGGGGTTCACTGTGGGCGTGACCTGGAATGGTTTATCTCCTGCCGGCTCCTTCCTTCTCCCTGCTTCTTCTTCTTCTTTTCTTCTTCTTCTTCTTCTTCTTTTTTTTTTTTTTTTTTTTTACCCGGGCTCCATCTT
>NW_022900932.1:3016490-3025959 GCF_012274545.1 Fukomys damarensis
TTTGGTACCAGGGATCCAACTCGTGTCTGTGCAGCAGGCGCTGGAACCACGGAGCTAAATCCCCGGCTCTTCTCCCTGCTTCTTGATGGGCTGTGCTCCAAGATGTGAGCAGCCTTCCTCTGCAGCAGGTTCCGTTCTGGAGCCACAGATGGACTGAAACCTCTACAACTCTGAGCCAAAATAAACCTCACCTCCTTTAAACTGTGGGCTTCGGGTACTGTGTCTCAGCGATGAGAAAGTGACTAAAGCAGATTTTGGTACGGGGAGGGGGGCCTTTCCTTGACTGTGGTTCAGAAGCCTTTGGAGCCGGCCTGCAGGAGGAATTGGAAAGGGTGGGAGATGCCAGGTGGGGGAGCAGCCCTAGGGTGCTGCGAGCCGAGATTACTGGGAGATTCCGGTCAGAGCTCAGAAGATCAGCATGTGGATAGAAATGCAGATGGTAAAGGCCAGGCTCAGGAGGTTTCAGTTGGGAACAAGGACTACAATGGCAGTTGGACTCCAGACCGTGACGTATACTGTCCGGCAGAAAATTTGTCTACATTTTGCCCGTGTCCTGATACTTTTGTGGGAGACTCACCAGTTCATCCGGCAGAGGAAACTTCAAGGCTGTGGCATGGATACTGTTGCTAGCTGTACTTTGAGAACCAGGAGCAAAAAGCCCATTTGAAAGTTTTTGGTTTCACCGGAAAGGAAGAGCCTGCAAAATTTTGGCCAAGGAAAGTGCACTTGCTGAAAAGATTTAAAAGAAGCCAAGTACTTTGAATCAGAACAATAAAGAAAATAGTTTAAAGGGATGTCAGGATCCAGCAAATCTCCACCTTTTGCAAGCTCAAAATAATAAAACTTTGAGAAGAGAGCCCCAGGGCACCACGCTCAAGAACAGCCCCCTAGGGAATGTGTTCTCTGAGATTTGGAATTGGTTCGCAGTGCTGCCCCATTTAAGCACTCAGAGGCCTCTGCAGCCACAATTCAAGGAGGCCTGGCTACTGCTTGGGCTGACACCAATCAGACCTTGGCATTATCTATGTGGTAGTGGTTTTTCAGAAATGCGCAACACGAGAGTTGTGGGATCGGGAAGGTTTCCACACAGATTTCAGAAGCAGGCCTGAGAGACCAGGCAATGTGCCCCAGAGAGCAGCCTGGGAAGATGTGAGTGTGAAGCCGAAAGTGCAGTGGAGACGCAGAAAGTTGGAAAAGTTAGGAACGTTGAACAGCTGAGGAAAGCTGCCAGGAGCAAGCAAAGTCAACCCAAGGGGAAGGCCATAAAGGCCACATCCACCAGCAATGCCACAGGAGCAGGGCCACTGAGGCCCTTTAGCATTCACATCTCATCACAGCTTTCTCCTAGTGCAGAACATGGAGCTACAAGATTTAATGTTTGCCCTGCTGGATTTTAGTCTTACTATGGTCTCATTCCTCCCTTTCAGAACAGGAAGGCTTTACCTGTGCCACTGTACGTTGGCAGCGTTAAACTTCGTTTTGATATTACAGAGCTCACAAGCTAAGAGTTTGTCTTAAGTCTCAGAGGAGACTTTGGACTTGGACTTTTCAGAAATGTAGGAATTATTAGAACCGTGATAACTGTTACAGATGGACTAAATGTATTTTGCATAAAGAGGTCCACATGAAATTTGGCGTGGTGGCACACACCTGTAATTTCAGCACTCAGGAGGCTGAGGCAGGAGGATTGCCACAAATTAAAGGCCAGCCTATACTACATACACATAGTTCAAGGCTAGCCTGGATGACATAGTGAGACACTGTTTCAAACAAACAAACAAACAAAAAACAAAACCAGAAGCAAAAAATAAAAAGTTACTTTAGGTGGAAGCAGAGACAGAATAATAGAAAAATAACTTTTTTTTTTTTTTTTTGTACCGGGGATTGAACTCAGTTCCTTGTGGCAGAGCCACTGAACTAAATCCCTGGCCCTGAAAAATAACTTTTTAATATCAGATTACTTGGATGCCTGGTGATTTAGCTCAGTGGTCCCATGTCTGCCTCACAAGTGCAAGGTTCTGAGATTGATCCCCAGTACAGGAAAGAAAAAAATCAGATATATTGGGCCAGGGATGTGGCTCAAGGGTATTGCAGCTGCCCAGCTAGTCCAAGGTCCTGAGCTTGATCCTCAGGACTGCAAAAAGTAAAATAAATAAATAAATGAGATAACTTGAAGTTACTTTTCATAAGGATCAGAGGTTTAAAGAATATAAAAATGAGGCGGTGCACGCCTGTAATCCCAGCACTGGGGAGGCTGAGGCAGGAGGATCGCTGTGAGTTCGAGACCAGCCTGGGCTACATAGTGAGTTCCAGGTCAGTCTCAAATACATAGTGAGAGCCTGTCTAAAAGAAAAAATAAAGAAAAAGAGTACAAAAATGAAAGCAGAGGGAACGTCATCATTGTGTTATCTGAAAGTGGCCTGTTAGGGAATTTTGGCTGTTAAATATTTTCTGTCCCGATTTCTCAGAATTTCAGATAACAACTTAGTTTCAGTTTGACTTTCAGTATGTGGAAATTGAGCATACAAATAAAGACATTCTTGTCACACCCATTGTAAGATTATAATATACATTTTTTTTGTTGTTTTTTCCACAGTTCCTGGTTGGTATCTCCCTCCCCCAGGCAGCCCCTAGAGACTAGAATTTCTCTTCTGCAAAGTAGGTCACAGAAACTCTGCCTTTCTCTCATCTCCCTTGTCTGAGGGTTGATAATAAGATAAGATTTCTTATTTCACAAGGGGCCAAAAATTTTTTTAAAAAGTAGCTGGGCTGTGGCAGGAGGATCGCTGTGAGTTCGAGACCAGCCTGGGCTACATAGTGAGTTCAAGGCCAGCCTGAACTGCAGGGTGACCTATCTCAAAACTGAATAAAGGTGAGGATTTAGCTCAGTGTTTCCGCCACCTGCCTCATAAGCACAAGGACCTGAGTTCGATCTCCGGTACCACCACCCCCCCAAAAAAAAGAAAGAAGGAGAAAAAGAACAAACAGCTTTGGGCTGTGGGTAGCTTGATGGTAGAATGCTTGCCTAGCATACACAAGGCCGTGGGTTTAGTTCCCAGCACGGCAAACAAAAGAAAAGAAAACAACTTTTATTAACTAGAGGTGGTGGCACATGCTTAGGATCTCAGCTACTCGGGAGGCTGAGGCAGGAAGGTCTCCAAGTTAGAGGCCAGCCTGGGCGATTTAGTGAGATCCTATCTTGAAATTTTAAAATAAAATTTAAAAAAGCTGGAATGTACTTCAGAGGTAGAGCCCTTGTCTACCACATACAAGGTCCCTCAGGTCAATCCCCAGCCCTGCCCCCCCCCCCAAGAAGTTTTATTTGAAAATGTCAGAGGAAGAAGAAAGCTATTTATTCAACGTTTGGGTGGTGAGTCCTAAGATTAGAAATTAAGAGCTTGAAAATATAGCTCATAAAAAAGTGTTGGGCTTCCTTCCTCTCAGCAGGAGAAAAACCCAGCATATTCCTACCCCTTCATTTGGCATTTGTTATAGTAAACTAGGGGGCTGGCCACACACAGGGCCCGGGATGTAGCTCAGTGGTGTCACCACCTGCCTTGCAAGCACAAGGTCCCAACTTCAATCCTTGGTACCAAACAAACAAAACCACCCCCTACAAACCTCAGATTCCTAGCTCTTGGTGGTTTGCAATGAAGGGACTGGGTTAGATATGATTTATATGTGGATAGTTATAAATGCACACGTATCACAACCCTTTGGGTAGGGATTGGCACACACGACTGTCAACCGGGACAAAAATCAACTTAATGCGGAACAAAGTAGATTATGTTTTGGGGAGCTACTTAGGATTGCAACCCAGGAAAACACAGGTTCAAGTAGTCTTGAAAATGTGCGGCTCTGAGGTTTAAAACGTGGAGATTGTATTTGTGGCTTTAAACCACCAAGGGAATGGCAGCTGTACAGCCTGTTCGGAATTGTGATCGGACTGGGGTGGGGGTTTAAACTGTTTGCAAGAAAGGGCCTGGGTGTGGCCTCTGTCTCTAGGGGAAGGAGGCCATTGTTCAGGGGCTGGGCCAAGTTAATCATGTGTCATAGGTCAACTGGCAGGAGGGGTCAGGGTGTGTCTGCAGCCCCCGGGGTCAGAGTTTCCCAGTTAAACTTGTCTGAGATCTGATTAACAATGACCTCTTGACTCCATTTTATTTTATTTGTTGCTGTTGTTGTTGAGACAGGATTTTACTTTGTAGTCTAGGCTGGCCTTGAACTACTAGCCCAGCTACAAGACCTCCCAACTCATAGCAATCCTCCTGCCTCAGCCTCCTGAGTGCTGGAACACTGGTCTTCCTGCCTACTTTTAAGACTTTAAACAGCTGGGTGTGGTGGCTCACACCTGTAATCCCAGCACTCGCGAGGCTGAGGCAAGAGAATCACTGAGTTCGAGACCAGCCTAGCTTACATGAAGTGAGTTCCAGGTCAGTCTCAACTACATAGTGAGACCCTGTCTCAAAAAAACCAACAAACAAAAAAAGACTTTGAACCAATGCTACTCCATTTTGATAGAACAAAATTATTGAAATATGGCAGACTCTGCCAGGTTTTTCTTGATGAAAAATTTGGAAAAGCAGGTTAAATTTGTTTTCCAACTTGTCTGCTATCTGTGTCTCCAATCGGTTGTGGACTCTTGCTCTCCGCAGATGGAAATCGGGAAAATGCAGCTCTGCAAGTGGCCCCATGCCACCGGCAGACAACTTTAACAAGCTTTCAATTACAGAGACCACGTCTTCTGATACAGAGGGAAGAGACGCAACTCCCAAACCTGCTTGATATCCAAAGTGCAAGTTCATGTTCTCTAAAATAAAAAAATGAATTCTAGGAACAACAGAGGTTAAGAATAGGAAAATCCCCAACATGCACACACACACACACACACACACACACACACACACACACACACACACACAAAGTAGGAAGAATTTATTGAGAAGATAGTTTCTGAGACAGAAAGGGGACTGGAAGTGGGTTACCTGCTCACTCTGTTTCTTTAAAGTATTATTTATTCATTTATTTATTTTGTTCCTGGGGAATTGAACTCAGAGCCTTGGGCTTGCGAGGCAGGCACTGTCCCTGGCCCTTCTCAAAGTGCTTTATGGGACAAAGCCATGAGGTGAGGCGGGTTCAAGGTGGGACAAAACTATAGTCATCTAGTAAGAAAGAGTGCAAGTACAGTTGCTTAGGTAATTGATCCAAAGAGAAATCACAAGGTGGACAGAACTATGACCAACCAATAAGATTTCAGCACGTATAGTTTAGTTGCTTAGGTAATTGTTTTTTTTTTTGGTTTTTTTTTTTTGGTACTGGGGATCGAACTCAGAACCTGTTGTTTAAACAGGCAGGAGCTGTGCCACTGAGCTAAATCCCTGGCCCTCGCTTAGGTAATATTGATTAAATGAGGATCCAATGGGGAACAAATCGTGTAGCAAACATGCAAGGAATGAGCAAGGATTTTTGGTGGTAAGGGCTGGGTCAGGGATTGGGGGGGGTCAGGGATCTTTCCTGGAAGAGCTTTGTCCCCCTCCCAGGTGATTGATATCAATTTAGAATATCAATTACTGCTTCTCTTACAATGCTGGCCTTCAATCAAGGTGTCTCGATTGTCCTCCATGTTGGCTCCTCCTGGGCTGACCCTGTAACTGCCTGCAAGATACCTGATTAATTTAGCGATCTGCAAAACTTCCCCACTACTCAGGATAAAAATCTTGGGTAGACTCACAGGATTTCCTTTGTTGTTTGTTCTGAGACAAGGTCTTGCTATGTAGTACAGGCTGCTTTTGAGCTCACTATGTAGCCCAGGCTGGCCTTGAACTCATGGCCGTCCTCCTGCCTCTGACACCTGCGTGCTCAGACTACAAGCGTGTGCCACCACCCCCAGTGGTACAAGACCTTCTGAGCCCACACCCCCCAGGCCAAAATATAAATCATGAGATTTACAGGGCTACTGGAGTGACATTTTATTTGAACGAGATCTAGGGGCTGAGGTTTTAGCTCATTGGCACCCCACCTGCCTTTCAAGCACAAGGTCCTGAGTTCAATCCCGGGTACAAAAAAAAAAAAGAAAGAAAGAAAAAAAGAAAAGAAAAGAAAGAAAGAACAAGATCTGTGCTACAGAACATAGGGTTAGTGCATCAGAGGAATCCTCCGAGGAGAGTACTCCTAAACTAACTGGCTAAAGTGCCAGGAACCTGTAGTTTATGTAGCACCTGCAGGCCTGTGATTGGTCCACACCTGCTGATTGGTTCAAATTTGAGCCCGCTGATTGGTCCAAATTCATATAAACTCAAACCTTACACTCTGAGGTTACTGACTGATCCAAATTTAAATCTACCGCCAGGTTTGAATTCAAGTAGGGTGAATATCTTCTGGAGGAAGTGGGGAGCTCCAGGACACCAGTAGCTGTCGTGGCCAAGGGTTTGTGGACTAATGGGAGACACAAGCAGTTTGACTGAAAGCTATCAAGTCTGCAAGAAACGTCAGCCGAAACCGGGGAAAGTGGGGAGGCGGGGCTCCCCCCCCCAGGTCACAGCAGGTCTTTCCCAGAACTTGGCCCAGCAGCTGACCCTCCCTTCTCAACTCCACCCCCAGCAAACCACAGGAACTCCGGGATAAGAAAAGGGCTACCTGAGACAACTACTGTCTTTTCCCCGGGGGTGTTTGCACAATAACCACGTACTTTAAGGTCATTCTGCAAACAGGTATGTTGGGAAGAAGAGGAAGTTAGAACAAAACTGGTTGCATTTGAAATGACTGTCAGGTTTCCTGAAATTTTTAGAGGAACTTCCAAGAAACCTAGAAGCTTTTGGTAAGTGGAAACTTAAAAATACCTAAGCCAACCAAACCATTTACCACACGTGATCTCACTGGAGCCTCAGGACCCTGCCGGACGTGGTGTGGATCACTGTTTTACACACCAGGAGACTCACTGGAAAAGTGGAGTCATTTTCACAGGGCTACAGAACGGGCTACAGAGGTCAGAATTATGAGTGTGAGTCATCAGACTCGGGGCTCTGCACCGTGGCCCCCTTCCAAACTCACCAACAAGATGCCATGAGCCATCACCCCCAAAACCAACAGGGAAGGACTGAGGGCCTTTACACAGACTCTGTGCTTCCAGCAAGTTCTTTCTCTCTCTGCTTACCTTTCCCAGCTTCCCTCTTAGTTTCGCTTCTGCTATGTTGCTTCTTGATTTTTCAGAAGATGCGGGTGGTGACAGTAAACCACCAAGATCTTTGAGAGCAGATTTTCCCCACACATGCATTTTCATGCCTGGTGGGTGTTAGGGACCTGACTCCCATCACAGGCTGTATTCTCCTGGTTCTTTTTGCCTCTTAAGTGGACATCATGCTCTTATCTTTAGTTTCTCTCCCCCCAAGGGCACAGCAGTCCCTCCCGAGCAGTTAAACCTGAGTTTCTGCAGGACCGAACCCATAAAGGGCAATCCGGCCTGTGATAGGTTAAAAGGAGCCCACTCCTCAGAAATAAGCAACAGCCCAGCCCAAAACAATAAAAGAACCTTCCTTTCTTTGTTCCTCTCTCCTGTCTCTATTCTTTTCTCTGTCTCTCTTCCCTCTCTCCTCTCCCTAACCTGCCTTCCCTAATAAAATCTCCTGTCGGACCTCTCGGTGTGTGGCCTAGTGGCTGAGCGTAGCTGTGCCTCTACAGTGGGTGATGGTGGTGACCCCAAGGGGAAAGGCTAAGCCTCCCTGTCTACCAAGCCATCCTCAGTAAACACCCTATTTACATGAAGATAGGGCTGGGCCACTGCAGCTTCATGACAGCGTCCTGAATGTCAGCATCTCCAAGGTTCACAGCTCCGGTGGGTGCCACGGAGAATCGGTAGAATATGGTGGGAGGGTTACCCCATGGAGCTGCACCAGAGGCAGACCTGCTGAAACACCTCCCCAAAAGGCTGAGTCTTCGAGGAGCCCTCTTCACAGATGTCAAGTGAGGCGTGAGGATTCAGGACTTGCCAGGGTCGGTCAGGGGGCCCGGGGAAAGGAGTGGAGTCCACAGAGATCGCAAGAGTAACTGAGAAACAACAGGAGCGGAAGTTGACACAGGTGAGGTCCAGAATCCAGCGGGTCAGAGTCCCTCAAACGCAGTACAATTAGGTAGGGCCTACCACTGATCATGGCAGAGGCTGCCTGGACTTTGATCTTGCATGGAACAGAGAGGCGCTCCGAATCTACTCCTGTTGATTTAAGCCACACAGGCAGAGGCCTGCAAATAACAACCAGAGATTCTAGAAGGGCTTCCTACAAAAACTGCCAAAGTTCAGTAGCTGGAGAGCGAGTGGTGTGAACGATTCCATTCTGATGTTTAGCCTTTTCAGTTGGAATCTAGTATGAAGAACAATGACTTCATCTAATTTCTATTGAATAAATCTCCCAGAGGATTAAATGGGCCATACCATCATGAATTACACTGTTTGCCAAACATGCTGAGCTGCTCAACTCTGTCCCCAGATGGAAAATTAAATAACTCTCTGAGTTTGTCGGGGGGCCAAATCTTGGTTTGGTTGCATATAGGAAATGGAGTAAGGTCTATGCAGGATACAGGCCCCAAACTGAGCCGTGGGTTCCCGTTTCCTGCCTAAGAAGACTATTTCTACCTTGCAGAACCTAAAATGGCTGCGAATGAATCCACCCCGCATCCTGCTCATGAACCCTGGTGTTCTGCCCCAGAGTGACCCTGGTTGGGCTGATAGGACAGGCCTCAGTGGGTTACCTTATCTAGGGTGATAGCACGAGAGTGGGGAAAATTCTAAGCTATTCCTCAGCTTTCCCGGACACCACCCTGATCGCTGTCTCTGAATTCCAGAAAGCGGGTAATAAACCCCTGCCCAGCTTTGTTGGACATTTGCCAACACACCTGTTGTTAAGAATGAGAGGGGCCCAGGCCGGTGATTGAGCTCAGTAGCACCTCACCTGCCTCCAAAGCGCAAGGTCCTAATTTCCATCCCCTGTACCCCACCAAAAAGAAAAGAACAAGAGGGGCCTAGCCAGGCACAGTAGTGCACACCTATAATCCGAGGCCGGCCTGGGCTGCATAGTGAGTTCTAACTACATAGGGAAACTTTGTCTTAAGAGAGAAAAACACGAAAAGAAAAGGACAAGAGGGGCTAGCTCCAGGGCTCCTGAGGTGCAGGTGCCTCCACTGCCCTCTAAAGTGTATCTTGCAGAGTGACTGTACCCGTGGATTCACTTTACACCCTGCCATGCAGGCCCTGCTCCCAAAGCCTCGAGCTTTCCTTCTGATGAAACAAATCTACATTACACGTGGGCAGAGAGCAGGGAGAAATGGTTATCATGTGGAAAGGCTCCGCACGAAGGATCCGCCCAGGGGATTGACATAACCAGGTGCACTCGGGAGGCTGAGGCAGGAGGATCCCTGTGAGTTCGAGACCAGCCTGGGCTACACAGTGAGTTCAGGTCAGTCTCAACTGCATAGTGAG
>NW_022900932.1:3026398-3048038 GCF_012274545.1 Fukomys damarensis
AAAAAAAAAAAAAAAAAAAAAGAATGACTACTTAGGATCTACTGCATGCCAGGCACTGCTAGGCATGTTCTGTACATGATGTGCTTTACTTAGTACAATAACTCTACCGTGTGTTATCCCCATCTGATGTATGAGAACACTGAGAGGAGTTTTAGAAAGTCAGCCAGGGTTACAGACCAGTGTAGCAGAGTCATAGCTCTGTGTTCACTGAACAATTTCCTTCCCAGTGCACAGAAAGCCTGCATTTCCCTGGTTTCCACACGCATGGTTGGGCCCATATCATTGAATTCTGGTCAATTGAATGTGGAAGTGATCTACTCCATTTCCAAGTTTAAAACATTCCACCCATCTGGAATCACAGCACCAAGGGAGGCTGAGGCAGGAAGATGGAAAGCTCAAATTCCTTCCTGGACGACTTAGTGAGATCCTGTCTCAAAAGGAAAAGTAGAAATGGTTGAGGATCTAGTTCAATGATAAAAAAAGGTAAAAATTAATAAGTGAAACATTGCACCCCAACTTCCACTTTCTTTATTTTTTTTTCTTTAGGTTTTGTTTTTGGTACTGGGGATCGAACTCAGGATCCTGAGCTTTCCAGGCAGGTGTGGCACCACTGAGCTACATCCCTGGCCCTGTTTTGTTTTGTTTTTTGAGACAGGGTCTCCCTATATAGTTCAGGCTGGCCTTGAACCCACTATGGAGCCCAAACTGGCCTTGAACTCATATGGATCCTCCTGCCTCAGCCTACTGAGTGCTGAGATTACAGGTGTGAGCCACCATGCCTGGCTTTTTTCGATGTCCTTAAACTTCTACACAGGCCAGCTGTGGCAGGAAGAGTATCATGAATCCAAGGCCAGCCTGGGTTATATGATGACACCCTGTCTCAAAGAAATAAGACAAAATAAATTTTAAAATAAATTTAAACTTATCGATGAGTTGCAGAAATGGTAAAATCCTCTCTATCGAGATGTACTAACTGCTTGTGTTTTGCCCCATTCTGCATACTTATCTCTAATCTATTCAACCGTAAATTGGAAATATTGTGTGCTTTACCAATCTAGAGGCTGTACTATTCTGTTAAGACATTAATTTCAGCCCAGTGAAGCAGAGTTGTGACCTCCAGAACTGATAAGAGAATAAATGTGTGTTATTTTAAGCTAACCAAATTTGTAGTGAGGTGTTACACCAGCCACAGGGAACTAATATAGTTCATGTTCACATTTTTTGAACATATCTAACAGTACCTATACTACCTATTTCCATTCTCCAAATACTCCAGCCAGGATCATGCTTTGCATTTTGTTGCCTGTGTTTTTGGTAACCAGGAACAGTTCCTGGCTTTATTTTGTCTCTCCTGACCTTTGTATTTTTGGAAAATGCAACTTATTTTGCAGAATGTTATTCAATTTTTGTTTTGCTGATGGCCTCCATTCTTAGATTATTACAGTTTGATGGAAATATAGCATCATTACAGGAATTATATGGCATTGGGTTGCACTGATATTTCTCTCTCTTTTTTTTTTGGTACTGGGGATTGAACTCAGGACCTTGCACTTGTGAGGTGCAGTGCCACTGAGCTAAGTCCCTGGCCTGGTTGCACCAATATTGATAACGCTAATTTTGATCATTTCGTTAGTGGGGAGGAGTGCCAGATTGCTCTACTGCAAATTTACTAATTTCCCCTTTTTGGTTGTTGTCTTTTTGAGACAAGGTCTTGGTATATAATCTAGACTGGCCTTGAGTTCACTGTAGCCCAGACTGGCCTCAATCCATTGGTGATTCTCCTGCCTCAGCCTTCTGAGTGTTTGGGTTATGGGTGTTTGCCACCACACTTGGCATAATTTCCCTTTTATAATTAAAAAGTAATTCATGTTAGGAGGCTGAGGCTGGAGGATCACCATGAGTTTGAGGCCAGCCTAGGCCACATGGTGAGATCAAGGCCAGCCTGAACTACATAGTGAGACATTGTCTCAAAAAATAATACTAAGGTCCAGGGATTTAGCTCAGTGGTGCTGCCACCTGCCTCACAAGCACAAGGTCCTGAGTTCAATCCTCAGTACCACAATAATAATAATAATTTGTGGATTCTGAGACTATCCCTCATCAGGCTTTCGCTCTCAGGTTTTAGCATCTATGATAATTTTTTCTTTGTTTCCATGATGATTTTCTAACTCCATAGTTCTTCTATATTTAGTAGATATAATTTTGCTGGAAGGAGGATTCTCCCTGCTTCTCCACTTATTTATTTATTCTTTTTTGCGGGGGTGTTTTGAGACAGAGTCTCACTATGTAGTTGAGACTGACCTGGAATTTACTGTGTAGGCCAGGCTGCTCTCGAACTCACAGCGATCCTCCTGCCTCAGCCTCCCGAGTGCTGGGATTACAGGCGTGCGCCACCACACCTGGCTTATTTATTCTTTATTCATATCAGAATGGACTGGGGGTTGTTATTTTATCTGATGGATTATAACCTGACACTGTATTATTTATTCTTTCTGATGCTCCAGCTGTCCCAGATTTGACCATTCAAAGCCTCTTCCGCCTGGCTTTGTGTTCTGCGATATATCCTCAACATTCTTCGAGCACTTGCTTACTTTTTGGGACAAGAAGATATTTCAGACTCATTTTACACTTTTTTCTGCAACCGTCTGTTCTCCCAGAAGCTCTAGCTCCTTTTGTTGGAGAGCAATATTTAGAAACCGAAATAGGTGCTCAGTGTACTTGCTGCCAAATTTCATTGCTTCTGTAGCCAGGAAATTTGCATTAAATCATGAATTCACATTGATACAATTTCATTTTCTGTTTCTTTCCTTAGCTCTTCCTCTTCCCCCTCCCCTTTCCCATGCCTCTTCTTCTGCCTCCCCTCCTCCTCCTCCTTCCTCCTCTTCCTCTTCTTCTTTTGGTTCGGCTTGTTTTTCATTTTTTTTGTGACAGAGTCTCTCTATGTAACCCATGCTGGCCTCAAACGCGCAGCAATCCTCCTGCCTCAGCCTCCTGAGTGCTGGGATTGATAGGGAAAACTTTTATAAATAGCAAAGACCTATAAAGTGTTACAATGTAGAATGGCTTCTGCTGTCTCTAACAGCAGTTTGTTTTGTTTAGCCCAAAACTGATAGGCACCGAAGGCACTAATTGCTGAATGAGGCATTGGTCTTACCCTGAGATAACAGGGCGCATCAAGGTCTTGAGCTCAAGAGAATGAAGCCACCTGATTGTAAAAGCGTCTAAATGAAAGAGCCATTGTTAACATTTGCTTTCCTGACCCCGAACACCCCCTTCCTATGGGCTAGGATAGAGAGCTAGGCAAATCTTCAAGGTGAACTCCCCAACAGCAAAGAACTGTTACATCTGGGTTGAAAGTTAACTGTCTTGCGAACATGATTTGTTTGGTAATATAAATTGAGAGACTAAAATGCAACCACCTGAATGAAGTCGAGGCTGTGAAACCCTATAAAAGGAGGAGCTGTAATCCAGGCATGGCTTGTGTGCGATCGACCCTTATCGATGAGTAAATTTATCATTTTACTTCCATTCTGCTGCCTCTCTGTGTGTGTCATTCACTGATTCCTTCCGTACCAGGATGACAGGCATGTGCCTTCACGCCTAGCGCTCCGGTTGTGGAGTAGCACTCCATTGTGCAATCGTTTTACCTTTGTACTGGGATCGCTCTATTTTCAGTTTGAGATTATTCTGGGAGAAAAGCTTCTTTGAACATTTTTTTTTTTTTGTACCTGGTATCGAACTCAGGATCTGTGCTTGCAAAGCAGGTAGTGGAACCACTGAGCTAAATCCCCGGTCCTCCGGCCCTTAATTTTTAAAATTATGAAGTTTAAATATCAGAATTTTGAAAAAGTGGCCTCCTGAGTGCTTTAGCAATGAACTACACCCCTAGCATTTTGGAGATCTTTATAAACTCAACACCTTTTAAAAAGTCACGTTGAGTGGTGTATGGTTTATAGACAGTAAGATTCGCCCTTTGATGGAGCTGTCTCTTGTAAGTGGAAGACCTTCCAGCTAGAGGCTACAGAAACAGTGGTGCTCTGAAGTCTCTTCAGGGATGACACGAGGCTGGCCTAGGGCAGTGAGGAAATGATTGCAGCTGATTACGCTCAGGCCGAGACTTTGCAGGTCACAGGCTCAGACGGGGAGAGACAGTAGGCAGGGGGCTCTGACTATCTGGACTCAAGTCCTGTCTTTGCCACTTAGTAACCAGCAATGTCATTCAGATTGCAGCCCTCTTTAGGTCTCAGTTTCCTTATCGGTAAAAAGAAAGACCTTCACACTTGAATGAAATCAAATCAGATAACGCGTAATGAAAGCACTCTGTCCAGTAGGACTGAATGTTTGTTTCCTTCCTCGCCAAAAGTCACTGGAGACAACACGCCCTCGGGCAGCAGAAGCGGGTGGGGGTGGGGTTGATTCTCTGTCACAGCTTCAGGTGCCCCTGGAGCGCCACAGAAGTTCCTGTCTCCACCTTTCCAACTTGGCACCGTAGCGCCTGACTGAAAGCTCCCTGTGCTCCTGAAATGAGCTCGGAGAAGATATCATACCTATCTAAAAAGAGGAGGGTTCTAGAATGATTAAGGGCTCCTTTTCAGCAAGGAGTGACTCCAAGCCATCCGACCAAACCTGTTCTTCTCCCTGGCTGATTAGTGCCTGCCTGGCTTCCTCCTGATGCAACAACGTGTTGGTCTAACAGCTTTAGATGAATAAAGACGTTCAAAAGACAGCACATGAGACTTTGGCCTTGTCTGTTCTCAGCAGCAAACTCCCTGTTTACTGTGAGGGGGGTAAAATAGTCACAACAGAACTAATGAAGTGTTTTCCTTCCCACCTGCCGGACAAAGATGGAGGGTGTCTACCTTCCTGCCACGTGTAGGCCCCCCATGGGCACTGTCGCTCTGAGCCTAGAGTTCTTGTTCATCTGGGCTGGCTGGAGAGAGTCCTGTCGCCAGATACCCATGGCCATGGATGGCAGCAGTGAGGTCACATCCTAGCCGGGAAGAAGCTGGGGTAAAGGTCACCAGCCGTAGTCATGAGTTCCCAGCCATGATTACAACCGCGCCCTCCAATGGATGCCTTATGTTCTGCTATTGTTTTCGGGTAGAAAGCTTCTGAGTCCACTTTATAGCAGAAAGTCCTTGGTTCCTTTTTCTTTTCTTTTTTTTTGTTTTTTTGTTTTTTTGTGACAGGGTCTCACTGTGTAGTTGAGACTGACCTGGAACTCACTATGTAGCCCAGGCTGGTCTCGAACTCACAGCAATCCTCCTGCCTCAGCCTCCTGAGTGCTGGGATTACAGGCGAGCGCCACCACGCCCGGCTCAAATCCTTGGTTCCTAATGAGAAACTGGGGGCGATGGGGGCTCACAGCAGCCTACACTCCCTAGTGAAGACTCTGTCAGAGATCAGCCCACTCTGGTTTGGTAGCACAGCTCAGAGTGGAAAAGTGAGTCTTTGGGGTTCGGCCTCTCCCCAAATCCTGGGCTCTGGAAATGGAACTAAGGATGGCCAATTCAGAAGAGTGCTGAACAGATAGATGGACGAGTCAGCAGCCAATGATGGCTATAGAGTGAAGCCACAGACTCACAGGAAAGGCTGAGGAAAATGCCTCTCAGTTCCACAGCTCGACTCTCGTGTGACCCTGAAGAAGCTGGAGAGGGTTCCTCAAGAGACCTGGGTTTTTGGTGTCTTTTTTTTTTATTGACAGTCCCAACACTGCTGACCAACTTCTGCGTGCTTACCATGCAGTGCTGAGTTATTTATGAAAATTGTCTTAATCCACTCTCATAGCCTTAAGCCTGTGAAATATTATTATTGTCTCACTTTTTCAGATGATGTAGCTAAGACTCAATGAGGTTAAGCACAGTGTATTGGTCAGATCTTTGTGGCTGTGTCCAAATATCTAAGAAGTTCATCTTATAGGAAAGGTTTATTTTTGCTCACAGTTTCAGAAGGTTAAGTCCATGGTCCGCTGGCTCCAAAGCAGAGACCTCACGGTAGAAGGGTGTGGTGGGGTAAAAGCTGCTCAACTCGTGGCAGCCAGGAAACAGGTAGCAGGGGAAGAACCAGAAAGGCAGGGGCCAGGGAGCAGGTACAGCCCCTGAGATTATAGTCCATGATGACCCACTTACTCTAAAATCTGTTTGTTAACAGCTTATTGGGCTGTGATCTCCTCAATGGGCCAGCCCAGGGATTCGGTTAGTACTCTCACAATCCAACGACCTCTCCAGTCAAATTTACAATCAAGATTAGCTGTCACACAAGCCAGGCGTGGTGGCACATGCCTGTAATCCCAGCACTCGGGAGGCTGAGGCAGGAGGATCGCTGTGAGTTTGAGACCAGCCTGGGCTACATAGTGAGTTCTAGGTCAGTCTCAACTACATAGTGAGACCCTGTCTCAAACAAAACCAACAACAACAACAACAAAAAAGATTAGCTGTCATGCATGGCTATGAGGTTTGCTCAGGGGTCACTTAGCACGTGCAAGGCCTTGGGTCTGATACCCAGTAGTACTGAACAACGACAATAACAAAACCCTAAGGACGCTAAGCAATTTCCCTGATGTGAAAGCGATGATCTGTGGGGCCCCTGGGATTCAAACCCGTGCTGTGCAGATCCAGAAGTCATGCTTGCTTCCACTACGCGATATACTGTCCCTTGATAAAGTCCCGTTACCATTGTCCTTAAGAATGTAGAATGCTATCTTTGTTTAAGTGCTTATTTCCCACATTTGACGATAGAAATCTGTTACCCATTTTGAATGACAGAGTGACCAAAAATTCTACACACCAAGTGGATGTCCAGTGAATGTCTGTTGAATGAATGTTGCTTGACTGAGTATTACTTTTATGCCTTGGTATTGGGCAAAGACATGGAAAAGTTGACCGAAGGTGTAGGTCATGAAGGTGACACTGGTGACAGTGGACATCACTGCCATCTCTGAGTCTGGCCAAGGGTGGCAGCCGTCCATACTATTTTGGCCCAGGATGTTTTTCTGGGCCTCTTGCACAGCAATACTCTTTCAAGTTTTAGAGTCCTTCACTCGCTGAAATTCAAGGGGAACTGTCGATCACAATCTCCCATCCGTCTTCACCAGAGAGGACTTGACCTGAGCGAGGCTCTCCAGGTCCTTGCTGGTGTGTGGCGTCGTGTACTAAAGGATGGGGATTAGGAGACATTTGAGGCTGTCTTATCTGGGTGCAGAGAGGAAGCCAGGCTGCAACCTGAGAGGACAAAGGTGGTATGCAAAGAGCCGCAAACAAGACAGAGGCCATGAGAGGGAACCCAACCACATCACTTAAGGCCCTAAGCCAGCCATACCCGAGGACAAATCCACCTTCAGAGGCCCCAGTTTTTGGATTCTTTATATTTCATATTTGCCCAAATTAATTTAAGTTGGGTTTTGTGATATGTAGCTACATTTTTTTTTTGTATCGGGGATCGAACACGAGTCTTTGTGCTTGTGAGGCAGGCAGCAGAACCACTGAGCTTAATCCCTGGCACAAGAATTTCTTTTTTTAACAGAACACCTTGTAGTAGAATTTCCAGATTAGAAAAAAATGCCCCCAACTGCATGGGATATACTTCTACTAAAAATTATTAGTTGATTGTCTGAAATTAGAATTTAATTGGGAAACTTACTGTGGTGGCATATGTCTGTAATTCCAGCATTTGGGAGGCTGAGGCAGGAAGATCCCCACAAGTTTGAGGCTAGCCTAGGCTATGCAGTGAGTTCAAGTTCAGCCTAAACTACATATCAAGACTCTGTCTCAGGAAATAAGAAAACAAATTTATATGGCATTGTGTGTCTAACTAGCACTGTTCCACATAGAGATATTCGGCATACCCCATTAATGTGCCAAACCTAATAACTGTATCTTCCCCTGGAAGATTTTTTAAAGATTAGAATAAAGATTCATGTGGGTGGTAAGGTATTCTTATATTAAAATAGCAACAAATATAATATAAATGGATGTATTTAAAACAGTTGGTGGAGGTACATTAATAGACCAAAGAAACAGATTAGAAAGCCCAGAAATTATATATATGGATATACTCAAAAACTAGTGCTGGATAACTGGGTTGCTGTTCATGAATAGATGTCTGCTTCAAACTTTAAAATAGATTCCAGCTGAGGCCAGCCTGGACTACACAGTGAGTTCAGGCCAGCCTGAACTATATGACAAGACCCTGTCTCAAAAGAACAAAATAAGTTCATTCCAGATAGGTAAAAGACATAAACATGAAAAATTGAAATAAAAGAGTTAGAAAATACAAGAGACTATGAAAAAAAATACCAGAGAGGTGAAGGGATTTCTACCTATGACATAAAACCCAGAAGTTGTGGGCCGAGGATTTAGCTCAGTGGCACTGCACCTGCCTTGCAAGCACAAAGTCCTGAGTTCAATCCCTGGTATCAAAAACAAACAAATAGCTGGGAATGGTGGCACATGCATGTAATCCCAGCATTCAGGAGCATGAGGCAGGAGGATTGCTGTGAGTTCAAGACCAGCCTGGGCCACATGGTGAGTTCCACTCTCTACCCCTCCAAACCCCCCAAAAAACAAACAAAAAAAAAACCCCAAAACCAAACAAACAAACAAAATAAAATCCCCAGTAGTGGGCATTTTTATTTTTTGAGGCAAGGTCTCGCTGTTATCCAAGTTGGCCTCAAACTTGTGACCTTCCTGCCTCTTCTTCTTGAGTAGCTCTAATTACAAGCATATATGCCACCATGTCCAGCATTAAAATTTTTAACATAGGGCTAGGGTTTTAAAAACATTATCATAAAAAGCTACCCAAGATAAAGCCAAAGACAAGCTACAAATGGAAAAAATTGTGTAACTCATACAACAAAGTTGATTTCCTTAATATATAAGGAACTGTACAGATCAATAAGGACAAGACTAACAATATTTTTTCTTTTTTTTTTTTTGTGGGAGCTGTTTTGAGACAGGGTCTTACTATGTAGTTCTTTCTGGCCTTGAATTCACTGTGTAGTCCAGGCTGGCCTTGAACTTGCAGTGATCCTCCTGCCTCAGCCGCCAGAGAGCTGGCATCATATGCATGCGATACCACTCCTGAGTATAATTTAAATGTTCACAGTAAATGACTGGCTAATGAATTAAGGCAGTGAGATCCTACATCTTTAGAACAGAACCAGGATTATGCCCATGCATGATCTATCTCTGGAAAGATATAGAGGAAATTGGGAATGGGGGTGTGGCTGGGGACAGTGTCCTTCTGTGCTTTTCTATTTTTGCTCCTGGTTGATTTACTGCCTATTCAAAAATAAAATACTTGGCAGGCATGGTGGCACACGCCTATAATCCCAGCACTTGGGAGGCTGAGGCGGGAGGATCACTGTGAGTTTGAGACCAGCCTGGGTCTCAACATAGACCCTGTCTCAAAAAAACCTCCACAAAAAATTTTTTAAAAAATATAATACCTGAGTAAAATCGAAAGCACAGTTGCATTATGGACTAGATTACAAACATTGCTGAGTTTTACAGATACCACACTGGAGTTCAAGGGCGTTCCATGTCAGGTGGACACTTGTGATTTTGACCTTGAGGGCAACAAATGGACATTTTCAGCTGATAGAGGGGGAAAAAATGTGAAAAGCACTGCTTTATAAGATAATGGGGTTCACTGGCAGGGTGTGGGGGAGATACCCCTTTGAATTTGGAAGGCAGGTAAGACTGCATATATTTATGAATCAGAGTTCAACCTGGAACAAATAAACCACTTTAGGTATTCAAAGCAGAGGGAATTTAACACAGTTAATTGTCCTATGTAGGTGGGAGAAGAAATAAGAAGCCAAGTAGAGCCGGGAGAGGTGGAGCACGCCTGTCATCCCAGCACTCGGGAGGCTGAGGCGGGAGGATCGCTGTGAGTTTGAGACCAGCCTGGGCTACATAGTGAGTTCCAGGTCAGTCTCAGCTACATAGTGAGGACCCCGTCTCAAAAAACAAACAAACAAACAAAAAAACGCCTAGCAGAGAATAATGAAGGAGCCCAGAGATCAGCAACAGCAAGAAGTTTCAGCTGTCTTCATTCAGGAGGACTCTGGTTGAGAAGAGTGCAGGGGCTCGGACCATCTCCCAGCTGGAGCCAGTTAGGCCAGAAGGGAGAAATCTGCTATTGAGGGGTGTGGCGGGGCTGGTCACTTTGTCTTGAGGGTGTGGAGGGAGTCTGGGATAGTCTTGTTTTTCCCTGGATCCCTCCCATCTCCAGAAAACACCTCCCATTGCTGGAGGCCAGCATTCCAGAAGCTAAGAGCACAGAAACCTAGGCCCTGTGGCCTTGGGTATCTGCCCTCCAGGGCCACACTGTGAAGAGCGGGGAAGGACCGGGGATTTGGCTCAGTGGTTTCATCACCTGCCTCGCAAGGGCCCGAGTTCAAACCCCAGTACCAAAAACAATAATAAGGAGCAGGGAAAAGGGGAGGAATGGACAAGAAGGCAAAACAGGTCAGGCGGGAAACACAGAGGGAAATCAGGAGAAAATAAAGACATAACTGGTGAATCCATCCCCCGATGAGACTTGGATATTCCGGCAAAGGTGCATTTTTTTTTCCTTTTTTTTTGGTACTGAGGCTTGAATTCACGCCCTTCAGAACCACTGAGCTAAACCCCTGACCCAAAGGTGAATTTTTTTTCTCTCATTGAGTTTATTGGTACATTTTAGGCATACAGTACAGTTGCATTCATCATTGGGATCTTGTTCCTTTACATGACAGGTCTTGGTTCTCATTTTTTCCTCTTGTCCCTGCCCTCCCTTCACCTCCTCCTACCCTTCTCATTTACAAACACTTTATTTCCATTTTTCCATTTTCTTTTCTTTTGTTACTGGGGGTCGAACTCAGGCTCTAGCGCTTGCGAGGCAGGCAGCAGAACCACTGAGCCAAATCCCCGGCCAGAGAAACTGGATTTCTTGAAATGCAACTCTAAGGCCCAGGCATTTTCTCCAAAATGGTTTTCAAAGCTGTTTTGTACAATGTTGAATCTAACTCTGGATCATACACTACATGTAGTTTTTATGCTCTAAAAAACGATTTCCAATCTACAACATCTTTTCTTGACTCAGTAAAGCGAAGAGGCTGGTTGTCCTATGTAACAGCCCAACCTTCTGAATTTTCTGCCTTTTCCTTTCCTTTAGTTGATCCTCTAGCCCAGTGGTGGTGAACTGATGGCATGGATGCTATTGTTTCACTTTTAAGACAAACGATATTAATGTATGAATTGATTTTTCTAAACTAAAACCTCAGTGTTCAGGTTTAATTGCAGTGTTGGTCTGCAATAGATGAGTGGGTTTTAGATTGCAGTATTGCCATCGCTGCTCCAGCCTATACTGTAAACTATTTTTTTGGGGTTTTTTTTTTTGTACCAGAAATTGAACTCGGGACCTTGTGCTTGCAAGGCAGGCAGTGGCACCACTGAGCTAAGTCCCAGGCCCTATACTATAAATTTGAGATCCAAGCTAAGCATTTTTGGCAAGAATATATCATAGTTGATGATATATCTTTTTTTTTGTTGTTGTTGTTCCAGGAATCGAACTGGGGACCTTGTACCTTGAGAGGCAGGCAGCAGAACCACTGAGCTAAATCCCTAGCCCTCTGAGTGATATTAATCTGTCTCCTTGTGCTATAGTAAACTGTCTATGAATGAAAGAAATAAAATTTTGTTCCCTCATCTGAAACGCGAACAAATAGGCTTGTTGAGTGGATTAAATAAATTAATGCATTTATAGCACTGAGGACATAGTAATCATTCAAATAAAGTAACTATTATTATTATTATTATTATTATTTTTATTATTTTGGCGCAACTTCATCAACAGAGTATGTGGGAAACAAGCCATTCTAAACTTCGACAGACCTGACTGGAAGTTCAGCCTTGTTACTAGAACAGGTTCTAGGGGGGAAGACAACGTCTATCAATTTCTTGGGCATTGCTCTAAACACTCTACAAGCACGTTCATATTTATTCTTCTTTAAACCTCACAAATTAGAATCACTACACGTTTTTCAGAAGAGTGAACAGAAGCTGAGCTAAATAACTTGCCAAGGTAGTACCTCTAGGAAGCAGAGTAACAGTTCTTCAAACTAGGGATTCTACTACCTCCTAGTGTTAACAAT
Source organism: Fukomys damarensis (assembly GCF_012274545.1). Classification (NCBI taxonomy): domain Eukaryota; kingdom Metazoa; phylum Chordata; class Mammalia; order Rodentia; family Bathyergidae; genus Fukomys; species Fukomys damarensis. Next base: position 3,038,535 of record NW_022900932.1, read on the forward strand.
ACTTAAAAAAAAAAAAAGTTATCAAGTGGCTTGCGCTTGGCCGTTACTACATTAAGAAAGGTATCATTTCTCAAATCGTCATTCTCGACAGGCTTCCTTTCTCATCTTTAAAGTTGATCTTTAACCTTTCATCAATACTTTATTTCAGCTAAACTATTGATTTTATCTATTTTTTGTTTGTTTTGTCATGAGGGTTGAACCCAGGGCCTTCGCTCTGAGGTGCATATCCAGACCTTTAAATTTTTTTTTTAACTTTTTATTTTTGAGACAGGATGTCACAAAGTCGCAATTGTCCTGTCTGATCACACTATCGTTCCTCCTGTCTCAAGTCTCCCGGAATACTGGAATTACAGCGTATGCCTCCACGTCCGGCTTAATTTTATCTGTTTTATCCTATTTCTAGACAGGTCTATGAGCGCAATAATTTTTGTCTGTTTCGTTCAATGATTTTTTTCACATCCCTTAGCATTTACAGCTGCGCCGGGCAGATTAGCAGGGAATACCGCATTTCCGGAATTGCAAGATTAAGAGAGCGCGGGTTGAACCTCGTAAGGACTCGTACTCTTTTCCCGCCCTTCCCTGGGAAGAAAGCGAAGCCCCGCCCCTCTCCTGGTTCAGAGGGCGAGTCCTTTGTGAAGTCGTTGCGCTTCTTTCACAGCTTCCGTAGTGTCGGCGCTCGCTGTTTGCGTCATTTCCGGTGGGTGCGCGACGGAGTGGCCAACGGCCTGCAGAGCAAGATGCCCAAGTGAGTCGGGCCCTGAGGTCTGGGGCTGGGTGGCCGTCAGTAGTGGTGACCCAAGGGCTGACGTAAAGCGGTTGCAGTTATGGACCGAAAAGCGGGGATCTGGGGCGCGGGTGGGCGGGCGGTCCGGAGCTCTGGAAAGCCCTTTCGGAGTGTGGAGGTCGGCCGCACATATTGAGTGCGACGGAAAAAGCCTGGGTTTTGGCCGTACGTTTTGCGGGACGCCTTCGAATCCTGAGTAGGTCAGATTTTTGTGTTTTGGCCTTCACTGAATGAGCCCTTCCGTGGGTGGGTATCTGTTAACTGGTTGGCATCTTATCTTTCACTTGCACTTTTTTTTCAGGTTTTATTGTGACTACTGCGATACATACCTCACCCATGACTCTGTAAGTGGCTTTTTACTTTTTACTTTTATTTATTTTATTGAGACAGGGTCATGCTAAGTAGTCCAGGCTGACCTTGAGCTCCCCTCAGCCTCCCGAGTGTCTTTTCATAGTTTAAAAAAACCTCGTGTATACTTTTTTTAAAAATTGGGTACACATTTCTCAGCCTGCTGAAGTTTTGTTTTTTCACTTTATTTCTACTTTAGTGCTTCAAATTAACACTCCGTAAAACTGAGACAAGTTCACACAGGAGGAAAAATACAAAATTTCCCGCAAAGTTTTTCAGTATTTAGAGCAACATTTTTTTTAATTACAAAAGTAGCCGGGCAGGGTGGCGTATGTCTGTAATTCTAGCCCTGGGGAGGCTGAGGCAATTTGAAGCCATCCTGGGTGACATAGTGAGTTCAAGGCGAGCCTGGATTGCATAGCAAGAGCCTTTCTTAAAAAAAAAAAAAAAAAAAAAAAAAAAAAAAAAAAAAAAAAAAAAAAAAAAAAAAAAAAAAAAAAAAAAAAAAAAAAAAAAAAAAAAAAAAAAAAAAAAAAAAAAAAAAAAAAAAAAAAAAAGGCAAACAGGGCCGAGCATTTAGCTCAGTGGTTCCGTTGAGTGCCTTTCAAGTGCAAGGTCTCAAGTTCAATCCCTGGTACCAAAAAAAGAAAGAAAAAAACCCAAAAAGCTGAATTACAAAAGTAGTAAAGCTGTACTCTTTAATTAAAAAAGAAAAGAAGAGGGGGAAACAAAGGTAAATAAGTTAGGAAGTACACACAGAGAAAATGAAAAACAGAAGCAGGTGTTAACTAGGGAGAATGGATAAATTTAATATGTAAACCTGACCCCAGAATGCTCCTAGGAAAGGTGGGACCCAAGGAGAGGGGAGACTGTCAAGACCAGGGAAATAATGGACAACACAGTGTCAGCTGCTGGCAGGGTGAAGCCTCTGTGGATTCTAGGACCAGGAACAGGAATGGAAGGTGAGGCTGCCACAGGCAGTGCGAAGGGCATTGTTTTAGCATCCTTGCAAACCCCTGGAATGTCTGATTTATTTATTTATTTTTGGAATGTCTGATTTAAAGATAGCTGAATTTTCATCTTTTTCTACATGAAAACCATTGCATTATGTTGTTTTGGTTATGTGAAGACAGTATACCCTACATGGATACGTAGCTGAAGAAAGTGGGAGTACTTCCAGTAACCTTTTCAGATAACTATAGGTAATCTTAAATACTACTTTATATTAGTACGTCAAAACTCAGTGCATGGGGCCGGGGATTTAGCTCCACTGCCTGGCCTGTCACAAGCACAAGGTCCCAAGTTCAATCCGGTACCAAAAAAAAGATATCAAGGTTTGGCCGGACGTGGTGGCGCAACGCCTGTAATCCCAGCACTCAGGAGGCTGAGGCAGGAGGATCACTGCGAGTTTGAGGCCAGCCTGGGCTACATAGTGAATTCCAGGTCAGTCTCAACTGCCTAGTGAGACCCTGTCTCAAAAAACCAAAAAAACAAAAAAAAAAACTGCATGGTTAGTTGCAATGTGTGCTCTGAAACCATATCAGACTTTTTATACTGTTAAATGTGTTGGCCAGAAGAAAATCTTTCGTCAGTCTTGTAACTTGAATGAATCTTGCTATGCATTTTGTAATGGGCATTAGTGGCTGGGAAATACTTGTTATGCAGGTCTTTCATTGCAGACATATTTTATTATATACTTTTTTTGTTGTTGTTGTTGTTACCCCAAGTGTAAATTGGGCAGAACATTTTTTTATGTATTGACCATTCCAAGAGTCGATTCTTGTTTGCACAAAATACAGTCGTGTTTGATTTATTTCAACTATTTTTGCATACCTTTTTATTTAGAACATTATACATTCACTATGATACTTGTTTCTAGTGAAATCTAACAGTTCTGGTCATTTTCTTTTACTAAGTCATCTTTTTTTTTATTTGTGAAAAATAACCTACAATTTTGTGCTATAATTTATAAAAACATAATAAATACATTCGTTTTTGGGTTTTTTTTTTTTTTTTTTTTTTTGTATTGGGGATCAAACTTGGGGCCTTGCGCTTGCAAGGCAGGTGGCAGAACCACTGAGTTAAATCCCTGGCCATAAATTTTTATACTTATTCAAAACTCAGTGATACTCTTCTACAATATGAAATGGGTACATTTGGGACACTGAGACTGAATAGGTAGGAAGTGTCAAGGGATCTCCAAAAGAAGAACCTGAGAAAGGAAGAAGTATTAGAATATCAGAGATGAAAAGTCTTTTAGGGAATGGAAACACAAGAAAGACATCTCCTATTTGTCAACTATTCATAATGCATAAATGATAAAACTTGAAAGAAGAAACAAAACTAAAAGTTCAGTAGTGGTCAGTGCTTATAATAATTCTATGGGTGGTGTTGACAGAGTCAACCAACATTTAACAAGCCTTACTATAATCAACAAGTGAGGAAAAGGGGGCCAGGGATTTAGCTCAGTGGTTCCACTGCCTGCCTTGCAAGCACAAGGTCCTGAATTCAATCCCCATTACCCCCCTGCAAAAAAAAAAGTGAGGAAAAAACATAAAATATTTATGCACCTTCTGGACCAAATAATGTGGAACTCTTTTTTCACTTAATTCAAAACAAGGAGGTTCAAACAGTCGTCGACAATTTAGATTAGGTCTAATAGACCAAATAATTGAAAAATACAGATGGTTAAACACCAACCAGGACGTCCATCATTGACATCTTCACCCTTTCATTTAGTGGGTATACATTTTATTTCACCCACAGGGAAAAAGGAAAGGCCAACACCACAGTGTAAAGTGTGTTAAGAGAAAGACGGTAATGCAAAAAGAATTTGGAAAGAAGCTAGATACCACTGTCCAGATTGTAATGTTGCATTGTATAATGAATGTTTTAAGACATACTATACACAAAAAAATTATTAAATACATTTGATAATATTGTTTTTGTATTTCCTGTTATGAAAATTGCCAGGTAAGTTGTTAAGGCATCACTGGATTAATATAAGCAAAGGTTTATCAGACAAGGAGCAATATTGTGAAATACAGACTAGAAAAGAAAATCTCTGCTATTTTAGTTTTTGAGACAGGGTCTTGCTATATATTCCAGGCTGACCTTGAACTCATTGTGTAGCCCAGGCTGGCCTCAAACCTGAGGCGATCCTTCTGCCTCAGCCTTCCTAGTGCTGGAATTACAGGGGTGCACTACCTCGCCTGGTTCTATTAACACTAGTTGTGTTTACTGCAGAAGCAGCAGTCATGTGCACCATGAGCGAGGTGGTTGGACAAACCATGAGGAACGTCTGAAGGAGATCTGGCTTCCAGGCCCTGGTTTACTGCATAACAACTGTGTGTTTTGTTTTGTTTTTTTCTTTTTTACATAGCTTCTGTCTCTTTGTCTAGAGAACAAATTACCATTATGTGTTGCAGGATTATGTTTAGAATTCAGTCAGAACTAGCCAGGCTGACCTATGTAAAGATAAAGCTCTACAAACTTAGAGTTTCTGTGTCTGATACAGTTTTTTTTTTTTTTTCTTTTACAGCCATCTGTGAGAAAGACACACTGCAGTGGTAGGAAACATAAAGAGAATGTGAAAGACTACTATCAGAAATGGATGGAAGAGCAGGCTCAGAGCCTGATTGACAAAACAAGTACGTTTCCGTCTCTTGTCCTCATGTGAGAGAATGAGTCTATTCTTACAAGTCCTTGTCTCTGTTGTTTTCCCCAGAAGCAACTCATGCTGAATGATAAATAGGGGCCTTTGCCTACATTGAATGAAAGACCCCGAAGGTCACTGGTTTCCCAGGAATATAGGAATACATTAGTATTAATTATTGAGGATAAAGCAGTTAGCAATCAGGTGTTAGTTCGATCGGGAGGTGGGGCAGGGGAGAATGGAGTTGCCTGATATTTTTCTGTTGGTGTGAACTAGATTTGTAGTACATATAAATAATGATCCTCAGTTTTTGGAATTGTTTCCCTGCTGTAACAGGAAAAGGTGGAAATGGGTTTGAGAAGCTTCACTTGGATTTCTTACTTGTAGCTCTGACAGAACTAGTAAAATAGAAACCAACTGATATAACCAAATAAACAGGTCCTATTTTGGAACCCTTTTGCACATGCTATATTCTGTTCTGGCTAATTGAGTCCAAGGCACTGACAATTCGCAATTTTACTTGAGATCATATTGGCATTTCGGGGCCTGGCTTTTCTTAAAAATTCATTATACTTAGGGCCAGGGATTTAGCTCAGTGGTTCTGCCACCTGCCTCATAAGACAATGCCCTGAGTTTGATCCCTGGTACCAAAAAAAAAAAAAAAAAAAAAAAAAAATATACTCAGAGCTGGTAGGCTGATGTAGACTTAATGAGATGATTTTCAAAGAAAAAAACTACTACGAAAACTTTTAAGTAGAAAGACATTTAATGAATGGATATCCTACCTTGCCCTCAATTTCCCATCACCCAGCTGCCGCAGCCTTGTTCAGTTTGAACCAAGATTTTCCACCTTAGTCGTACTGACATTTAGGGCTGCATAATTACTTCTTGGGGTGGGCTTCCCTCTGTATCATAAATGTTTACTACCATCCCTGGTATCAACACACTGGTGACTGGGCCCTACTTGTAACCATTGCTAAAATGTCTCCAAGGAGCCAGGTGTGGCGGCACAGGCCTGTCATCTCAACTCCTGGGGAGGCTGTTGGAGCCCAGCCTGAGCAACTGAGACCTGGGCTGAAAATACTTTTTTTTTTTTGGTACTGGGGATCGAACTCGGGTCCTTGTGCTTGCGAGGCAGGCGGTGAAATCACTGAGCTAAATCCTGGCCCTGAAAATAAATTTTTCAAAGTGCTGAAGATGCAATTCTATACTCCCTAAATTCAATCCCTAGTACTATACGGAAAAAAGACAAAACTATGTAAGCTTTGAGATGGAGGGTAAAGTTGTCCCTGAAATACTTTTATTTCCTTCATTTATTCCCTTTCTGCCACTGGCTTTTTTTTTGTTTGTTTTTTTGAGACAGGGTCTCACTAGGTAGTTGAAACTGTCCTGGAATTGACTATGTCCCCCAGGTTGGTCTTGAACTCACAGCGATCCTCCTGCCTCGGCCTCCCGAGTGCTGGGATTATAGGCATGCGCCACCATGCCTGGCTTGCCACTGGCATTTTTATGGAGCAAGTCTCAGACATTGTCCCATTTCGCTTGAAAAAAATAAAAGATGATGTAATCACCCCATTCTCTCTCTCTCTTTTTTTTGAGACAGGGTCTCACTATGTAGTGAGACTGTCCTGAAACTCACTGTGTAGCCCAGCACTGTGTACTCACAGCAATCCTCCTGCCACCACGCCTGGCTTTTTTTTTTTGAGACAGGTGATCCCATGTGGCTATAACTACAGGCACACCCCACTGCATGTCACTTTGTGGTTTTGCTTGTTTATCCTTGAAAAGATATCAAAAATTTCCTGGTATTAAAGGATTAGCAATGTATCTGAGTATTTTTTATGTGCAGCAAAATAATTTACAGTGAGTAAACTCTGGGCCTTGAACTTGAGAGGCAGGCAGTGGAAATACTGAGCTAAATCCCTGGCCCTACAATGAATAATTTTTGTTACCAGTGCTGGGGATTGAGTCCACAGCGCTTTAACATTGAGCTGTATCCACTGTTTGTCTGTCTGTTTTGAGACAGGGTATTGCTAAGTTGCCCAAGGTAGCCTCACATTTGGAGTCCTGCCTCAGTCTGTGGAGTAACTAGGGTTAAAGGTTTGCACCTCCATCCCCAGCTATATAAATGCTTTGGGGTTTTTTGTTTGTTTTGCTTCATTTTTTGAGAAAAAGTCTTGAATAATGAGTCCAGGCTGGCCTTGAATTTGGGATCCTCCTGCCTCAGCCTCAGTAGTGCTGGGACTAGGCATACACTGCCACTCCTGGCTGGAATAAATGTTTTTAATGGAGGCCTCTTGGAGGAGAGGAGCAGAGAAACCTTGAGACTCATCCCATGAAGTCTGTGTTCATCTTGATGTCAAGTCTCCTGCTGAGCCAGTGGCTTAGCTTCTCCTGCTTTAGTCTTTCCGAGCTATCCTGTACATATACAGCATTATGGGGAGTGGCATTTTGATTGACAAAGCCCTGCTTGAGATGTAATCCCTGTGAGAGCACAGCCTTTGTTTAGTGCGGATGAATAGTGCTTCATAAATCCCCATTCAGGTTCACTGTTTTGGATCTGATCCCTATGAATTACCAGTGATTGATCCTTTTTTGTCTAGTGGTTCATTTTTGGAATGCCCATAACATCAGACCATAACAATTTCCTCTTCAAATTCTTGTTCCTTAAATTTTTCTAGGTAACATAAATTTCATGCAAAATTTTGAAAACTTGCAGTCTTCAGCTTGAGAGGGTTGGCTTGAGTCATGTGATCTCCTTTGCACTGGTGCAGGTAGCATGGAGTGGCCCACAGAGTACTGGATCAGTCGGGAAGGGCTTCTGTCAGATTAGACTTTATATTCTTTTTTTTCCTCAATACTGGGGGTTAAATTTAGGGCCTTTGCACTGAGGTATATCTCCAGGCCTTTTTTTATTTTTTATTTTGAGGCCTAGTCTCACTAAATTGTCTGGTCTGGGCTTGAGTTTGGGAACCTCCTGCCTCAGCCTCCCACAATGCTTGGATAATAGGGTTGCACACCTCAAGGCCCAGCTATTTGTGACTCTTCCAAAAATCAAATATAAATGATCTTCAGTTTCTTTTGTTTTCACCTTTGCCCTTGTCTGAAAGAAAACAGTTAATTGTATTGGACTTACTGGGTTTTAGAGAGAGGGTCATCAGTGTGCAGCCCAGGCTGGCCACGAACTCACGGTAGTCCTGAGTCTCTCGGTGCTTTGAAAATGTTTCTTCCATATCTCTTAGTTTAATGCATTTAATTTTAAAATTGTTAAACCAAAATGGTATATGATTTTCACCTAGGACACCTGAAGGGTAGAATTGGGTTTTTCTTTTCTTTTTTCTTTTGGTTCAGATTTTTGAGACAGGGTCTTGCTGCCGTGTAGCCCAGGCTGGCCTTGAACTCAGTCAGGATCTGCCAGTGTCTGCTTCCTGAATGCCGGAATTATAGGCATGTGTGACCAAAATTAGTTTAGGATAGAAATTTTTGGTTTTTTGGTTTTTTGAGATAGGGTCTCACTAGGTAGTTGAGACTGACCTGGAACTCACTATGTAGCCCAGGCTGGTCTAGAACTCACAGCAATCTTCCTGCCTCATCCTCCTGAGTTCTGGGATTACAGGTGTGTGCCACCATGCCCGGCAGGATAGAAATCTTTTAAAGCTTCTCCTTTGGGTGTGTATCCCACATTTTCCACACAGAAATGAATGAGTAGAATTGGTGATAAACCACATATACAGATTAAAAGTGAGTATCACTTGTTGGTAAAAGACATTGATTAGATTGGCAATTTTTACTTCACCCTCACAGTTTTGTTTTATTTTTGTTTTTTTTTTCCCCTCACAGTTATTGTAATCATAGGAATGGTAAGTAGCTGGGCACACACCTGCAATCCTTGCACTTGGGAAGCTGAGGCAGGAGGATTACCACAAGTTTGAGGCCAGCCTGGACTATTAGTGAGACTGTTTTCGAAAAACAAAACAAAAAAGTTAAGTAAAAATAACTTTAAAGCACCTATTAGATGAATAAATTTTTAGAGCACTTTAAAAACCTGAAGCACTAGGGCTGGGGATGTAGTTCAGTGGTTCTGCCACCTGCTTTGCGAGTACAAGGTCCCAAATTCGATCCCGGGTACCAAAACAAACAAACAAATGAAACTAAAGCTGTTATGTAGTGATTTTAGATTATTTACTGGACTGAAGTTATTTGAACTGTTAAAGATTTTAAGAGTGAAGGCCGGGCCTGTAATCCCAGCACTCGGGAGGCTGAGGCAGGAGGATCCCTGTGAGTTCGAGACCAGCCAGGGCTACATAGTGAGTTCCAGGTCAGTCTCAACTATACAGTAAGACCCTGTCTCAAAAAAACCAAAAAAAAAAAAAAAAAAGATTTATTCAAGTAACCCCTTTTTTCCACTAATTCCTCTCCTTCCCCACTATCTCCAGTGGGGCTTAAATTAATATCTCTGTGAAACAGCCCCTACAACCTGCTTAAAACATCCAACCTACACAAAAATGATTGTTTAAAATGTTTAAATATGTAAACTGATCATGTTATTCCTTTGTTTTGATGACTCTTCAAAGTATACTTAGCACAAAACCAAAATACTTACCTATAAACTCTCCAGGACACTGCCGAGGGATTGCAAACTCAACAACCACCAGGTTAAATACTGATTTATCACATTTATTCATTTGACACCTTGAGTGGCAGAAAATGGATAGCA
>NW_022900932.1:3048486-3065499 GCF_012274545.1 Fukomys damarensis
AAGAGTGATATTTTAAGGGTTGGGGATTTAGCTCAGCGGTTCGGTGGCCTGCCTTGCAAGCGCAAGGACCGGAGTTCAATCCCTGGTACCCAAAAAAAGGAGTGATATTTTAGTAAATGGATTGTCGAATTCTTATTTATTATTGTTTTCCCCCCTCACCCTCATCTCCAAAGCGGCTGCATTTCAACAAGGAAAGATACCTCCTACTCCGTTCTCCGCTCCTCCTCCCGCAGGGGCGATGATCCCGCCTCCACCCAGTCTCCGTAAGTTTTGTCTTGAAGCCTCCGCTGCACAGCAGGTTATCCTTTACTTGTTGAATTAGTGTGTAAATAGTAAAAGAAACAACTTTAGAGGTATAATTTCTGAAGGTAGCTTCACAGTTTAATTTTGTGTCAGGGGGCTGGAATTTAAACCTAGGATCTCTTGTTATATGAGACCACTGTGCTACATCCCAGCTCTTTCTATTTTGAGACACAATCTCAGTGTTGCCTAGGCTGGACTCAAACTTGAGATACTTATGCTTCAGCCTCTCAAGGAGCCAGAGCAACGGGCATGTGCTGTTATACCTGGCTAGAGTTAACTTTTTTGGGGGTACCAGGGATTGAACTTGGGACCTTGTGCTTACTAGGCAGATGGTGGAACCACTGATCTAAATCCCCCAGCCCCTCAACGTTTTCTTATTGAACATTTAAGTTGTGCCAAATTTTTGCTGCTTTTTTTTGGGGGGTGCCAGGGATTGAACTTCGGATCTTGTGCTTGCGAAGCGGGCAGCACCACTGAGTTAAATCCCTGGCCCTATTGGTTTTGTTTTGTTTTGATTTTGATTTTTTTACTTTTTATATTTGGTACTTGGGATCGAACTCAGGTCCTTAGGCTTGCAAGGCAGGTGGCAGAACCACTGATTTAAATCCCTGGCCTGGCCTGTTTATGGATCTACTAATACAAAAAGAACTGTGAGAGGTTGGTTGTTTTAGAATTTGAGCCAGTTTGTGAGACTCTGTTAGTTTCTTTAAGAGAAAGTGCCAGCTTTGTATCAACATAGTCTAACCTTTGGCTCTGATCTCTGTTTTAGCGGGTCCTCCTCGCCCTGGTATGATGCCAGCACCCCACATGGGAGGCCCTCCCATGATGCCAATGATGGGCCCCCCTCCACCCGGGATGATGCCAGTGGGACCTGGTGAGTTGGAAGGTCTTTCCTTTTCTGTGTGTCCCACCGTGTTTCAGTTCTCCAGTTTAGTGGAATTCTGAATTAGCTGTCTAAATGTGTTGTTGTTGTTGTTGTTGTTAGCAGTCTAAATGTGTTGTTGTTGTTGTTATTATTATTATTATTATTATTTTTGGTACAGGGATCAAACTCAGGGCCTTGCACTTGGGAAGCAGGTGGCAGAACTACTGAGCTAAATCCCCGGCCCCCTAAATGGGTTATTAAAAGTATTGCAACAAATTTAGTCTGTTCAATCTTAATTGGTAAAGAAAACTATTTTGTTTATCAGTATAATTAGATGGTATCCAACCACCCCAGTATCCTAAAAGTGGGGGAAGACTTTCTGTCTGTCTTCCCTTTGTCTTCTATTTCCTTGCCACATCCTGATTTCTAGCCATTTGCAAGGAGAAGGGTAAATGAGTTTATTCTGTTTTGGAGGGTAGGTAAGTTTTCTCAGTTTTGTTGCAGAGCAGAGCTGCCTCTTCTAACAGGTTTAGTTTTCCTAGCTCGGCTCAGTAGGAAAATAAAATTGTTTTAGGCTTTTGTGTGTGTGTGATACTGAGGATGGAACCTAGCTCATTACTCATCCTAGGCACGTGCTCTACAATTGAGCTCGTCCCTAGTCCTTTATAACTTTGAGGCAGGACCTTGCTAAACCGTTCTGGCTGGCCTTGAACTTGTGATCCTCGTGCCTTAGCCTCCTGAGTAGCTGGGATTACAGGCATGTGCCACCACACCTGGTATTAGCTGAATTTTTATTCATGAAGCATTTTTTTTTCAAGTTTTATATATTTTGGTTCTGGAGATGAAACCCACCACCTCATGTATACTGAGCACATGTGCTGTGCCTCTGAGCTACACCCTCAGCCTCAAACAGTCTGTGTTACGTTTTTCTTCTTTGCAGAGCTGGGATGATACCAGGGCCTTGCCCACGTTAGGCAAGTGCTCTGCCGCTGTGCGGTGTATCCCCAGCCCTCATTATTATTATTATTATTTTTTTTTGGTACCAGGGATTGAACTCAGATCCTTGTGCTTGCGAGGCAGGTGGCAGAACCACTGAGCTAAATCCCCGGTCCCCCAGCCCCCATTTTTAATGTAAACATAACATACGTTAGTTTGCAAATCTTCCTGATACTTGGGCAGGACCTTTGCTTTGAGGAGGAGTCTACTGATTGGAATACTGTGTATTTTTGCAGAAGCCAAAAAACTGTAACCATAATTCTTTCCTACCAACTTTATTTTCATTTTATTTGAAGTGGTTAGAGACCTAATGATGCAATCTAATTTTAAGCTTTTATTATCATTTTACCTACTAAATTTGTGAGCAGTTTTGGGAGGTGATTTGCCTTAGTGTTTTAAGTACATCCATTTAGTTTCATAGAAATAGTTTTCACCCTCATGTTGTATTGGTTGTGGGATAGTTAAATTATACTATACAGTTAGAATAATAAATATGACTGATATAATGCAGTTTGGGGACATTTATGACTAATGCCTACAACTCAGCTGGAAAAACAAAGTGCAAAGGTATTAGAGAAGCTTTGTAGCTAAATTATTCAGTGCGCCTTTTCTGAGTAGGACAGGAAGAGTATAGAGTTCCTGACTTACTGTCTTGTGAACTCAAAACACAATCAAAGTAATTTAAGACAGGGTCACAAATTTAAGGTCAGGGATGTGATGAACTGGTAAATGCATGAGTATCTAAAGAAAGCTTCTGGCTAAGTGGGGTGGCACATGCCTCCTGTCCCAGCAGTTCAAGCAGCTGAGGCAGGAGGATTGCTTGAGGCTGGGCAACGGAAAAAGACCCTATCTGACAAAAAACACCAAAAAAATAAATAAATAAAAATAAAGAAAGAAAGTTTCCAGAACTCAACTTTAGCCTGCGGTTGATAAGTAAGAATGCAGGCTCCCCCCCCCCACCTCCCAAAGGCAGAATACAATGATAACATTGTGGGATTTGTGTTTAAAAAGAAAGTTGAGGGCCTTTGGGGGCTGGGTAGGCATAGGAATGAGTGGGGGGGATAGATAACAAGCACTGGCCATGGGTAGATAAATAGTGAAGCTGAATGACATGTACATGGATGTTCGTTATATTCTTTTCTGTTATTCTTGGGAATTTTTGAGTATTCCTGTAATAAAAAGATAAAGGAGCCTAGAATTCTTTTTTTTGTTGTTGTTGTTGTTTTGAGACAGGGTCTCACTATATAGTTGAGACTGACCTAGAATTCGCTATGTAACCCAGGCTGGTCTCAAACTCATAGCGATCCTCCTGCCTCAGCCTCCCAAGTGCTGGGATTACGGGTGTGCACTGCCATGCCCGGCAAGGAGCCTAGAATTCTATATGAAATCCTAATGATGGCAGTTAATTAAAATTGTCTACTGTGGAGACCAAAGAAAACAAGTTTTCAGGTCCCCAGTTTTTGGTTTATGTCAATTTCCTGTAAGAAATGCTTGAGGGCTGGGGATGTAGCTCAGTGGCACCATGTCTGCCTGGCAGGCACGAGGTCCTGAGTTCGATCTCCAGTACCATGAAAAAAAAGAAATGCTTAAATTCACAGTATGCTAGGGACAGACTTTTATGTGGAATTTAGAAGTTTAGTGGTATTTTGTGTTCATGTTGAAATCAATCTTTCAAAAATTCTGTACTTGTTGGATTTTGTGTCTTTACCTATACTTTGTGTTTCATTTCTTGTGATAAGGCTATATTCAGCTTTGAATATAGTTTTCTCTTGAACCATTTGCTCCAAACCTTTATTCAAAATTATTTGAAATAATTAAGCAAAATTTAGTATTTGTGAAGAATTTGTGTGACATGAAAATTATGAAGTATAATATAATGAATATCCATGAATTCACCACCCAGCTGAGGCAGTAGAACATTATCAGTTCCGGTTTGAATTTGCCTATGTTCTGCCATTCTGCTTGACTTCCCCTCAATGGCTCATTTATTTAGGTTGGCTTATTTTTTATTTTTTTGGTACTGGGGATTGAACTTGAGTCCTTGTGCTTGTGAGGCAGGCAGTGGAACCACTGAGCTAAATTCCCAGCCCTAGGTTGGTTTATTGATGGGATACTTGAAAAAAATTCATTTAATATTTTCTAAAATGCATTAGAAAAATAAAAGTTTGTGTGCTAATTGTTCTAAATCTCATTATTGCCTATTATCTTTCTTGACTTGAGCTGAGTATGGTTACTGACAGGTTTTCAGCATGGGCCTCCTGCTCACTTTCCCTACAACTCCGAACAAACGCTTAGTGGTAAGGCTGTCCTCTGTGCCTGTGTACATTCATGCAGTAGCTCCTGGATATGTGGTGGACATAACTGGTTAAAAGATGACTGAATGGCATGTGACTCAGCTGTGAATTTCCTTAAGGGAGAAAAAAGGTCAGTTTAGGAAACCAGTGTCCCTGGTGATCTCTCAAAAGCAGTCTGTTTATAGTTTCCCCTTTGCTATCATTAGATCATGACTCCCACTTGGTTCTTGTGCGGACTTTTATGTTTTTTGTTTGAGAATGTCTGAGTAATTCACACATGTGATGAATTTGTTGCGATCCTTCTGTTAATTGTGTCTTTTTTCCAGCGTTTTGCAGGGGGGGAGTACTTTTGTTGTGTTTGAATTCTCATCAGGGTCTCATTAGCAGCACTTTCTCACTCCTATCCCTTTTCTTGTTTTGTCCTGCAGCTCCTGGAATGAGGCCCCCCATGGGAGGCCACATGCCAATGATGCCTGGGCCTCCAATGATGCGCCCCCCTGCTCGGCCCATGATGGTGCCCACTCGGCCAGGAATGACTCGGCCAGACAGATAAAGCTAGAGGGGCGGCCTCTTCATATCAGTTTTATATTGTTTGTTCTATGTCACCAGGAGATCATGATGCTGTGACTGTGGATGTTTTCTAACAGTGTAAGGAAGGCTTGCTTCCCCTTCCTGTCAAACAGAGAAGAGATTTGAAGGGAGAAGTGAGATAAACAAAAGTGCAGGAATTACAGTTTCATTTGTATTGTGAAATGTGAAAATAAACTTGTCAGCTCTTTAGTTAAATATGTATTCATTTTTTCCTCCGCTCTGTGTTCTGTGTATTATAAGGGAGATTAAACATTCCACTTGTGCTCCCCTAGCTCATTCCCTTCAGCAGATCCTGTGATTGAGGTGTTTTTCCCTTTACCATAAAATCCCTTTTGACACCTGCTTTTAATTGTTTTTTGTTTTGTTGTCTTGAGACAGGGTCTCACTATGTAGTTCAGACTGTCCTCAGACTTGCTGTAATCCCCCTGACTCAGCCTCCCAAGTTCTGGGATTTCAGACATGCACCACTGTGCCTAATTAGTTAGTAAAGTTCTCTTGTGTAGAACTCTGATAAATCTAACACTGATAGGCCTGCTTGTCTGCCTCCCTGTTTTTCTTTCTTTTTTGTTTTTTCATGGGTGTTTCTTTGGTGCATTGAAGATGGAACCCAGGCCCGTAAATATGCTAGGCAAGCATAGAGCTTGTATTGGATAAAGTAACATGCTTTATATAGTAAGTGGAAGGTTTTAAGTCTTTGATGCTGAAGTAGGGAAAAATACTTAAATGTTACATGCATGTAAGCTAAAAATGGAAATAGTTGCTTTAACCCAGCTTCTCCTTTTTCTCAGCTCTCCTCTTGGCTTCCAATAGCCTGAAACCTTCTATAGTAGTCATAAAATTCTGTAGATGTACACGGTACAGGAGATACCTTGATTTTTTTCTTTCTTTCTTTCTTCATAGTTTTGATGATGGTAGGGATTGAAGCCAGGATCTCATGTGTGACGGGCAAGTGCTCAACCACCTGGCTACTCCCTAGCTCCAGAAGGTGGTGTTAGAATGCTGTTTGTCCTAAAGAAGGTAAAACAGGGCTGGGAATGTAGCTCAGTGGCACAGCACCTGCCTGGCAAGTGCAAAGCCCTGAGTTCGATTCTCAGTACTAAAATAAAAAACAAAGATGCTATTTGTTACAACATTGGGCTGTAAAATATACTGTATCCTTGACCTTGCAGAATGGATGGATAGTTGAGGGTCAGGCATAAGGAAAGAAAAGCTTGTCCCCTTCCAGTAACTAAAAATGTAAATAAGATTCAAATTATATAACTGATAATGTGAAATAGGAAGAAAAGGGCTAAAGGTGTAGGGGAAGTGGGAAGGGGAGGGAAAAGGAAAGAAGGGAAAAGAAATGGGAAAAGGGAAAAATGGGAACACTTTGTAAATAGCGGAGGGTGGAAGGAGTAAAGGGAGGGCAGGGCTCTGGGGAAAAAGTGAGAACCAAGGTCCATCATGCAAAGGTACAAGATCCCAATGATGAATGTCACTGTACTGTAAACCTAAAAAGTACCAATAAACTCAATGAAAAAAGCTGGGTGGGCCAGGGATTCAGCTCAGTGGTTCTGCCACCTACCTCGCAAGCGCAAGGTCCTGAGTTCAATCCCTGGTACCAAAATAAATACATAAAAAGCTGGGTGCAGTGGCAAACGTGTATAACCCCAGCACTCAGGAGAATTGTAGGTTTGAGGGTAGCTTGGGCAACTTAGACTGTCTCAAAAAAGGACTGGGAGCAGGGGAAGTGCACATCTGTCATTGCAGCACTTGGCAGGCTGGGGTAGGAGGGTTGCTGAGTTTGAGGCCAGCCTGGGCTACATAGAGACCTGTTTCAAAAATATGACTGGGGTAGCTTGGCGGTAGAGCACTTGACTAGCACCCATGAACCTCTGGGTTTAATCTCCAACACCACAGAAAAAAACTGTCAGCTAGACTACAGTGATATTATGACAGAACATGACCTAAAGCAGCAGTGTACAGCCTGGCTAATGCAGTCAGAATCAGGGCAGTTTTCAAGTAAAGATGGCAGACTTTCATTCCATAGATCTGGAGTATAGCCTAGGAAATTTGCTTTTGTTGTCTTTATTTTGCATTCTGGGGATCGAACTCAGGACCTTGCACTTGCAAGGCAGGCAGCTGCACCACTGAGCTAAATCCCTGGCCCTTCAGAAATTTGCTTTTTTATTTGAGACAGGATCTCACTATATAGTTCAGGCTGGGTTTGAACTCAACTATAGTACAGGCTGACCTTGAACTCCTCCTGCCTCAGCCTCCGCAGGAAAATTTATTTTAGAAGAGCTAGGAGATTTTAATTTTAATTTTTAGGTTTTTTGAGATGGTCTTGCTCTAATTCAGGCTGGCCTTGAACTCACTGTGTAGCCGAGGCTGGCTTCAAGCTTGCAGCAATCCTCTTGTCTCTGTCTCACAAGTGCTGGGATTCCAGGTGTGTGCCCCCATGCCTGGCTGATTTTTATTTTAAGCATGTGCAGAAAAATCTGCCTTAGACAAGGATGTAACTTTATCTTTGCATTCCTGTCCTTAAAAAGATGTGTAGCTAGAAATTGAAGTGACAATAGATTTGCTTCTTTTTCTAGAAACAATGTTTTGAAGAGACTAATTTTGGCAAATGAACTAGTTTAAGTGAGGAAGTGTTAGAAATAGATTGTGATGATGCATGGTCTTTAAGCTTGGCCTCTGTTGGGCTGAATCAGCTTCCTAGGTTGAGCCAGGACTAATTATTGTGATGATATGGTCTTTAAGCTTGGCCTCTGTTGGGCTGAATCAGCTTCCTAGGTTGAGCCAGGACTAATTGCCTTTTAGTTTCTCACTTTGTCACTTCTTTAGGAAGTATTCAAGTCTCAAAATCTGATTGTTTATGTGTTTTGTGTGTGTGTGTGTGTGCGCGTGCACGCGCCAGGGGATTGAACTCAGAGCCTTGCACCACTGAGCTAAGAGTATCTTATCTGGGCCAAGGTTATCTTTTGAACACAGACAAAGCCCATAGGTCCCTGTTTACGTTTTTATGTAGCCTCAAACTCAGTCCAGCTCATGGCTCTGCTGCCTTTTTTGTTTTTCTTTTTTTGTGCCAAGGATTGAACGTGGGTCTTTGAGCTTTTGAGGCATGTGGTGGAACCACTGAGCTAAATCCCTGGCCCTCTGCTGCCTTTTCTGTGGTCTGTCCCAGGAAGTGTTGGTGCTGCTTTTCTCCCCACTCTGCCCTTTGGCTTCTGGGGTCCCCCATGCCATTCACTACTTGAACAGTAATGTCTTGGGTAGCAGGGTATGAGTCAATATGGTACCAACCAGTAGGCCAGTAAATACAGACTCGATTATTTAGGAAAAACCCTGGTTTTCCTAAAAGGAAAAGTAGAGCCTCACTAATGTTGCCCAAGCTGACTTCAAGCCACCCTGTCTCAGCTTTCTGAGTAGCTGGGGTACAGGTTGTGTGTGTGTGTGTGTGTGTGTGTGTGCTGTGTTTTGTGTTAGTAGGGATTGAGCCCAGAGCCTTCTCAATGAGCTCATTCCCGGGTCTCACTAAGTTGGTCAGGCTGGGCTTGAACTCTATCCTGCTTTATTTTTATTTACTTACTTATTTTATTTATTTATTTTTTTCCTAGTATGCCAGATAAAACCTAGGACCCTGCGCTTGCCAGGCAGGTGAGGTGCTGCTGAGCTACAATCCCTGGCCTCTTTGTCCGGCTTTAGTCTTCCAAGTAAATGGAATTACAGGTGTGCGTAACCACAGCCTACCCAAAGTATGTTTTTATTTTATTTAGTGATTTATTTTGCCTAGTTTGTTTGTTTTGAGACAGGGTCTCACTAGTAGTTGAGATTGACCTGGAACTCACTGTGTAGCCCAGGCTGGTCTCGAATCCACAGAGATCCTCCTGCCTCAGCCTCCCAAGTGCTGGGATTATAGGCGTGTGCCACCACGCCCGGCCCTTTTTTTTTTGAGACAGGGTCTCACTATGCAGTTCAGGCTGACCTTGAACTCATGATGTAGTTTAGGTTGGCTTTGAATTTGAGGCAGACTCCTGAGTACTGGGATTATAGGCATGCCGGCCTTTGGGCCCATCGTACCTGGCCCAAAGTATGTTTTTAAGGTTGAATCTCCACTCTTGTAACATTTCTGGTTTTGGAAGAAATTCTTAAGTTTCTAAAAAACAGTATGATGACTTGAAAGTTTAACAGGCTTGGACTATTGTATATAGTGAAAAAAAAGTAAAACCGAATAGGTTAGATTTTTTTTTCTTTTCTTTCTTTCTTTTTTTTTTTTTTTTCTTTTTGTACTGGGGATCAAACTCAGGACCTTGTGCTTGCCAGGTAGATGCAGTGCCACTGAGCTAAATTCCTGGCCATAGTTTTTGTTTTTTGAGACAGGGTCACACTATGCAGTCCAAACTGGCCTTGAACTGGTAGAGATCTTCCTGCCTCAGTCTACCAAGTGCTGGGCTTACAGGCATGCACCACCATGCCTGGTCTTATTATTATTATAATAATAGTAATAATAATAATTATTATTATTATTTTTTTGGTACCAGGGATTGATCTTGTGACCTTGCCCTTGTGAGGCAGGCAGTGGCACCACTGAGCAAAATCCCTGGCCTGGCTGTATTTGTTTTGAGACAGGGTCTCAGTGTGCAGCTCAGGGTGGTTTTGAACTCAGGATGTAGCTCAGGCTCAGCCTTCTCAGTGCTGGGATTAGAAGCATGCGCCACCATGCCAGGCTAGTTACTGTCCACTTGGGACCGCATACAAGCTTCCTCTTTGGTGGGCAGATGGGCACGTAAAGTCCAGCCTCTCTCATCATTCCACAGCTGGACTTTAATGTTTGTCGGAATGCTAGTCCCCTCGTCTTTGGGCTTCATGAGGAATGAGACAGTCCCATCCCCTTTTGTTTAATTGGATCCTCCCCAGTCTGGGTTTGCTTGGTATTTCTTTCTTTTTTTTTTTAGTATCGGGTATCAAACTCGGGTCCTTGCACTTTCGAGGCAGGCGGTGGAACCCCAGAGCTACATCCCCAGCCCTGCTTGGTATGTCTCATGATTCCATTTGGGTTGTGCCACCCTAGTTGTATCCCCAGGATAGCATATGGGTAGGCAGCACACAGGTTCCACCTGCCTGTCACTAGTGATGTGGATCACATGTCAGGGTGTCGGATTTCACACACTTGCTCCTTTTGAATAGTCTTTCCCTGGCTGCCAGTTAAACCAATTGACACACCCTAAATTGGATGCTAACTCTTGCAGCGCAGTGTGTGGAGCCACAATCTCCGGGCCCTCTGGAAATGCGTAGCTTTCACAGAGACCCTGTGAAACAGGTCTCCTAGTCCTTTCCCATTTCCTGTGTCTGTATATCACCATCCAGTGCTCCCGGGGTTGCCTGTGCAAGGATAACGGAGTGGAAGGTGGGCTGGGGATACAGCTCGGGGTACAGTGTTTGCCTAGTGTGGGTATAGGCCCTGGGCTTCATCGGAACAAAGCAAAAAAGTGAAAAGACGGAGAATTCCACCTCAATGTTTAAATGCTACCTTTCTATTTTTTCATCCCCTCAGGCCTCGGTTGGTAGGAGTGAAACATGTCGAAAGCAACAGGCACAGAAACAGTCAGCCCAGAGCGCAGGCAGATGCGCCACACGGAGTCTGTAACTATAGGAACTACAATTTTTGCCTGGATCGTTAGCCACGTACAATGAGCAGTGCATTTACCATGGTCTGCAGTTAGGGAGGTCTGGCGGCCGGAGGGCACGTGCCTTTTCTCTGCCCCTCTGTCCTGTTGACTGGAATGAGGGTTCAGCATTTGGAACGTAAGTAACTGCCTTCGGCCATGACTTGGCAGCTAAGAATTGGTGTTAGCAATACAGGAGGAGCCTACGTCCTTGATTTAGTAGCGACAGTGGACTACCTACCTACCACTGAGCTACATCCACAGCCCTTTTTGTTTTTTATTTTGAGGCCGGGTCACGTTGCCCAGGCTCAGCTCAAACTTGTCAACCACCTGCCTCATCTTCTCAAGCAGCTGGGAATAGAGGCACATGTACCCCACTGAACAAAATAAGCATCTTTTATATTAAAGTCATGTATTATTTTGGGTTTTGTTATAGATAAATGAAACTACATCAGACTGATGAAAAATGCTCATGAAAGAGAATCATCGATGACTGTCTTGCTAGAAAAATGCCTGGGATCTGCCATTCTGTAATATTGCTTTGAGTCCAGAGACTGTTCTAAGTGATAGGGACATAAAAGTAAACAGGGCCGGGGATTTAGCTCAGTGGTTCTGCCACCTGCCTCGCAAGCGCAAGGTCCCAAGTTTCATCCCTGGTACCAAAAAAAAAAGAAATAAATACAGTCCTTCCTGTGCTTATATTCTAAAGGGAAAGTCAAGAAAGAAAAAGTGCCAATCTTGAATGACATGTGCCAGAAAGAAAAGTAAAGCAGATAGGCTGGGAAAGAATGTGCCAGGTTAGGGACGCTTTTTTTTTTTTTTTTTTTTTTTTTTTTTTGAGACAGGGTCTCACTATGTAGTTGAGACTGACCTGGAACTCACTGTGTAGCCCAGGCTGGTTTTGAACTCACAGAAATCCCCCTGCCTCAGCCTCCCGAGTGCTGGGAGTACTGGTGTGCACCACCACACCTGGCTAGGGACTCTTTTTTTTTTTTTTTGGTACCGGGGATCAAACTCTGGTCCTTGTGTTTGCGAGGCAGGTAGTAGAACCACTGAGCTAAATCCCTGGCCCCTGGGCACTTTTATTCTGGAGAGAGGAAAGGGATGGTGCAGAGAGCCTGGATATAAGCTTTCCTAGTAGAGGGACTAGCAGGTGCAAAGACACTGAGTCAGAGTCGACTTGTATTGGGGGAGAGCAGGGGGAAGCCAGTGGAGCCGAAAACAGCTAAAAATGTTGATAGTGGTAGATACGTTCATTACCTTGATTTGGTGATAATTTCATATAATTCATACATAGGTATATATATGCCAAAACTTAAGAAATTTAAGCTAAGTGTAGTGGCCCGCACCTATTGACCCCAATTACTGAGGAGGCTGAGGCAGGAGGATTGCACGTTTAAGCTCAGTGTGGCCAATTTAGTGAGAGCCTTTCTCAAAAACAAACAGGGCTGGGGATTTAGCTCAGTGGTTCCACCGCCTGCCTCATAAGCGCAAGGTCCCAAATTTGATCCCTCATACCAAAATCAAACAAACAAAATAATAAGTAAGGCTGGGAGGCTGGGCATGGTGGTACACGCCTGTAATCCCAGCACTCGGGAGGCTGAGGCAGGAGGATTGCAGAGAATTTGAGGTCAGCCTGCATTACAAAATGAGACCGTCTCATGCCCGCCCCTGGCACCAAAACCAAAAAAAAAAGGCTGGGGATGTAGTTCAGTGGCCAATTGATTCAATTCCCAGTACTACAGTACTACAGGGGGGAAAAAGCTTTAAAAGTTGTACACTTTATGCATTTTATATATATGTACTTTATTGAATGCCATTCAGACTTCAGTAACTGTTTTAAAAAATATTTTAGAGGACCAGGGATTTAGCTCAGTGGTGCCACCACCTGCCTCCCAAACGCAAGGACCGGAGTTCGATCCCTGGTATTAAAAGAAATTAAAAAATAGTATATATTTTGGAGACAAGGTCTTGCTCTATAATTCAGGCAGGCCTTAAACTCACTGTGTGGCTCAGGCTGACCTCAAACACACAGCAGGCTTCCTGCCTCAACCTGAGTGCTGGGATTACAGGTATGCACCATCAATCCTGGCCCTTAAATCTATTTTTAAAAGTCATAGCCGCCGGGCGTGGTGGCACATGCCTGTAATCCCAGCACTCAGGAGGCTGAGGCAGGAGGATCGCTGTGAGTTCGCGACCAGCCTGATCTACATATTGAGTTCCAGGTCAATCTCAACTACATAGTGAGACCCTGTCTCAAAAAACCAAAAAAAAGAAAAAAAAATCATAGCCACCACAAACTAGAAACCAGTCCCAAGAGCCCGTAAAAATTAATATGAGTTTGCTGCTCAACCCTCTTGCTCTTGACTGTTGCTGTAAGATGACCTTTCCTTGTTTGCATACACTTACTTTCTTGCTCCAGACTTAGTACAGTATATGCTTAGTGAGATCCTGTCTCAAAAACAAAAATGAGGGCTGGGGATTTAGCTCAGTGGTTTTACCGCCTGCTTTCTAAGCTCAAGGGCCCAAGTTTGATCCCAAGTACAAAAAAACAAAAAGCAAAACAAAACAAAACAAAACTTGAAATGGATCTCATAAATGTAAGCTAGATAATGGCAAAAGTTTTAAGAAAAAAAACTTAGGAGGGAATTCAGACAACAGGCAGAGTCCTCTCCACCCCCAAAGATTTATGTGTGACAACAAGAGCATGGTTAATAAAAGGGAAAAATTAATAAAATAAATTTCATCAGAATTAAAAGCTATTACTTTGCAAAAGACCCGTTAAGGGGAAGAAAGAAAAGCCGCAGGCTGAGAAAATATTTGCAAATGATAAATCTGACCAAAGTCTAATATCTAGAATAGATAAAAAAGTTTCAAAACTCAGCAGTAAAAAAGAAAACAATCCAATTGGAATGTGGGTCAAAGACACAAAGAGAGATTTCAGTAAAGAAGACATACAGATAATCACATTGGAAAGATTACTTGGGTGTGGACAACAGAGTCAGACTGCTCTCATTCATAAGAATGAAAACTGCCACGCGATAGCACCGCACACCTATCGGCTGCGGTAAATTCGGGGAAACGGTAACTTCCGGGAGATACACATAAACTCACTCATGCAGTGCTGGGCCAGTGCGGAAGGACAGTCCCTGGCAACAGCTGGGCAAGTTTGAAATCAACACCCAGCTCCCCACAACCTATTGCACTCTGGGCCACTTACCCTGGCAAAATGAAGACTTAGATTGCACAAATACTTGCACACAAATACTAAAAGCAGCTTTGTTTATAATAAAAAACTGGAAACAACCCAGATGCTCTCCAACCCGTGAATAAACGGTTGAACTGTAATAGTGCATCCAGGGCCATAGAATCCCACTCGGCACGCAACTACTCAGGTGGGAGACTTAACACTGATCAGGAAGTAAATCCCTGGGCTGGGAGTGCAGCTCAGTGTTGGAGCATTTGCTTAATAGGCGAGAAGCCCCGGTTTCAATCCTAACATCACAAAGAAAAACGTCCAGTCCCAAGGGGTCGCACACTACGATTCCGTGCGTATAACTTTGTTCCCCCCAACGCCTGATCTCGCCTCGCTGCCCAGGCTGCCTTCCAACTCCTGGCTCGAGCAGCCGCCCTTCCTCTTCCTCCCAGAGGTGGCTGGGACTGCAGGAGTGCGTCACCACACCGCATACACACGCACGCACACCGCACACACATGCGCGCACGCACAATCCTTGAAATGACAGAATTACAGGGAGAACGGAGTGGTCGCTGCTGGAGGTGGAGTGGGGTGGTTCTCAGAGTGAGAGATATGGCCTGGGTGTCTGGCTTTAGCGTCACTGTATCCGTGATGTCAATGTCTGCATTGTCATATTGCGCCATGGTTTTGTGAGATGTTAGCGTAGGGGGTGGTGGGTGAACGCCACGGGGATGTCACTGTATTATTTCTTACAGCTGACTGTTAATCTAGAAACATCTCCAAGTAAAATGTGCTGACGCTGTAGTTTAGCGGTGGGATGGTTTCCCAGCAAGCAGGGGGCCCTGTTTTGATCCCTAGCACCACACAGAAAAGGTATTAAAAAGTATGGATCGGCTCCAGAGGCATCTCGTCTTTACATGTCTTGGACTTGTTGGCATTGCAACATTGCATTCTCACTGTTGGTGAGAATATGGGCTCTGCTATGGCTGTGCTTTTGTAGAGCGTGAGTGAGCTTTTTCATCCAACAGAAACATCTCATTCACCAAGCGTGATGACCCATTCAGCAAGGATGCATTGAGCATGAGGTCGGTTTTGTTTTCCATGGCTGATAGCAGATGTCAATCCTCTCTGCTTGGGGTGGTGCAGGGGCAAAAAAAGTCTGAAATGGAAGAAGTGGAGGCCCCCACAGGTGAGAGCTGACTGGGGAATATTCAGCGACTGCCACTAATGCATACCCTGTTGGTCCCTGGTATGGGGACGGGGCAGAGGACAAACAAGGATGAGTGTGCAGTCCTGCTGAAGGGACGGAGTAGAGAACCCAGGTCAAGGATGATTTGCTTCCCTTTCAGATGACTTCTGAGGGCACTTCCGGGAAACTGACCTATGAGTAGGAGGCACAAATGTGCATGAATTTTTTTTATTTGAGCTCTCCTCCCCTGGCCCTTTTTAAATTTTATTTTTTAAAAAATAGTTTTTTATTTTTGTTAGTTTGCCCTGCTGAGTTTCCAGGCCGACCTTGAACTAAAGATCCTCCTGTCTCAACCTCCAGAGGTGTGTTTTAAAAATGCATATGGCTGGACGTGGTGGCGCACCCCTGTCATCCCAGCACTCAGGAGGCTGAGGCAGGAGGATCGCTGTAAGTTGGAGACCAGCCTGGGCTACATAGTGAGTCCCAGGTCAGTCTCAACTGCCTAGTGAGACCCTGTCTCAAAACAAAACAAAACAAAACAAAAATGCATATGGTTGGCTCTGCTTAAGCTGTTTCTGGGATCAGGTAACGATTGTTTTGCAGGATGGGGCCTGAATGGCTGGCTGACAGACAAGAGAGGAGGATACGTACACTGTGTTTACAGGAATTGCAGCATTTAAAATCAGCCACTGGCCAGCTTTCTATAAACCTGGCTCCAGAGTCGTTCTTTTCTTCTTTTAAGATGTTTTCTTCCCCCTTTGGTGCCAGGGATGGAACTCAGGACCTTGTGCTTTCAAGGCAGGTGCAGCACCACTAAGCTAAATCCCCAGCCCCCTGCTTCTGCTCCTTCTCCTTCTCCTTCTGTACGGGGGACCCAACCCAGGTCTTTCTGCTTACAAAGCAGGCGGTGGAACCTCTGAGCTAAATCCCAGCCAGCCCCCTTCTTTTAAGTTTTTGCTTGGAGGTTGACAGTCCAGAAAACCGCCACCTGTTCATCTTTGTCACTGGGCCTAGTGGTGTCCCTGGCACATGAGTTACATTTTATATGGATAAAATAGGATGGAAATACACTGGGCTGGGAGTCACAATGAGGGTTCTAACTGTGAGTCTCAAGAGGCAGGTGTTCAGCTGGGCATGGGGGTGCATGTTTGTAATTCCAGCATTCTGGAGGCTGAGGCAGGAGAGTTGGTGCCAGTTTGTGGCCAGCCTGGGCTACATAGCGAGTTCAAGGTGAGCCTGATTAAAGAAGTAGGTGACCTTGGGCAAGCTCTTTCATCTGCTTCTCTACGTTTAGTTTCCTTGGTTGTAAAATGATGATCTCCAAGGTCCTTGGTAGTTTAAA
Source organism: Fukomys damarensis (assembly GCF_012274545.1). NCBI lineage: Eukaryota > Metazoa > Chordata > Mammalia > Rodentia > Bathyergidae > Fukomys > Fukomys damarensis. Next base: position 3,064,914 of record NW_022900932.1, read on the forward strand.
CAATTTACTGCCTCATGTTCCGTTCATTTGGGAGGGGATGCTCTGCAGTTTTTAGGTCTTGAGTAAACTCCTATCCGTTGGTTACTGGCCATGGCTAAGATAGGCAGAAGGACAGTAAGGAGACCAACTCTGTTCTCCATTTTTAATTAATTATTTATTTTTTTGAGACAGGGTCTCACTATGTAGTGCTGGCCTCGAATTCACTGCGATCCTCCTGCCTCAGCCTCCCAAGTGCTGGGACTACAGGATTGTGCCACCAGGCCTGGTTGCTCTGTTCCCTCCAGAACCTAGTCCTTCGTGGAGTGGAGCACCGCAGTGGTCAATCTGCGTCTCTCTGCCATCCGCCTGAGAGTCCTGGATTCCTCTTTTCCACTCATCCCCATTCCTGGAGTAGAGTTGGTGCTCAGCAATCACCGAGTCAATGTGTGTGAGAAATGGAGGGGAAGTGGGTCCTGCCCTCCGGAGCTGCGGAACTGTCTAGCTAGTTGCTGCAAAAACTAGACACGTGCGGTCCCTGACGCTCTAAGGCGGAGCCAGCTGTGAGCCTCTGGCGGGCGGTGGAGAGAGGAAGACTACCCAGGCCTGG
>NW_022900932.1:3066130-3083987 GCF_012274545.1 Fukomys damarensis
GGCGCCCACCCTTCCTGCCGCTGCCGCCCCTGCGTGGGACCCGCAGCCTCCTTCCCCAGACCCTTCCCCTCCGCGGGAGCAACCCTCCCGTCTGCAGCCAGACGCTGGTTTTCTCCTTCCCCGCCCCTTCCCTTCTTCGCTCTGACCCTGTTGCATCACCCTTGACCAGATGCGAGCCGCGCACCCTGGGCCGTTGCTCCGAGCTCGCTTCTCCGTCTGCTTCTCTCCTTCTGCGGACTAATTGGGGAAAGGTCAGGGGACTTGGGGATAAAGTTTCAGCAACCTTGCCTTTTAGACGAGAGGGCTTTTTGACGGCCTGTGGGAAGTACAGTAACCGACATCCACTTCTCTGCTGCCTTTGGGCAGCGCCGTGAGGTCGCTCGGTGATTTGGGCAGGAGGAGGCGGCTGGCAGACGCTCGCCGCTGTGGGCTGTGGCCGAGTGACTGCGGGCCTCCGGGTCTTGATCGGAGGTTGTCAGGCTCAGGGCTTCCTCCTAGTTTTTACTCCTGATTCTAGGGTGGAGTTGGTGCGGTTCACCGGCAGCCCTTGGAGCTCTGGACATTCCAGAGGTCGCTCCATAGTGGTCAGTGGTTTTCAGGAGGTAGACGTGTGTGTGTGTGTGTGTGTGTGTGTGTGTGTGTCTTTCTTCTCTTATTGCATTTGGTAAGTAGCATGACAATACTCCTGGCTGCATTCCCTTTTCCTGGCTGACACTGTGGCATATTTTTACTTTCATCTTCAACTATAATTATCAGTTAGATTCAGATACATCTTTTAAGTCAGTCACAATCTTATAAGGAAAGATTGGGATCTGTAGCTGGAAAGTGCCTTTGTTGTTTTTACTTTTATCTGACTTATTTTGTGTTTAGTCTGTTACCGTGCAGTGAGTTTCTGTCTCTTCAGCCCCGTCTGGGATAGCTTTTTCATCTGCGTGGCTTCCTCTGGTGGCATAGGGACCTTTTCAGTCAGGATCATCCCACTGAGGCAGGGCCCCTCCTGGGTGGGTTCATGCAGCCTGGAGCTCTGGGAGAATTCGGGCACCTTGGGTGCTTTGTTCCCCTGGCTATGTGCAGTGACCAAAGAGTCCCTCTCTATACCCTTCCGTTCAGCATCACTGCATTTTAACCTTGTGCAGTTAAAGTTCAGAACCCTTTTGGCCACAGACACAGCCCAGCCCCACTGTTTGGCCTGGGCATACCTACCTGTTCCACCATTGCTTGTATTTTAGGGAGGGGAGGCAGGGTTGAGACAGGGTCTCACTGTATTTTCTAGGCTGGCCTGGAACACAGTGATCCTCCTGCCTCAGTCTTTTAAGTCTGCCGGCATTACTGGTGTGCACCACCACACTGGGCTGTACAGGTTGCTTCCTTAAAGTGACATCCTTCAGATACTCGGTGGCCTTTCAGTTCTGCAAACCCTTGATGACCTGGGAGTTTCACAGGTCTTTTTTAAAGTGTTCACAAAAATTTGAGCTTCTCAAGCTGCATGATTTTATGGGGTTTTCTGGTCAAGAGAGTAGTGAACCAGCTGGATATGGTGGCAGTGCAGGCCTGTAATCCCAGCACGTGGGAGGCCGAGGCAGGAGAATTGCTGACGTTTGAGGCCAGCCTGGGCTGCATAGTGAGTTCAAAGCCAGCTTGAATTACATAGACCCTGTCTCAGATAACCAGAAAAGAAAAAAAGAAAAGAAAATAGTGAACCATTCCATAGGACACTTCAGGCCACTTACAGGAAGAGAAAGAGGCTGGAAAGTGCCTTTGGGCCTTTTACTGAGCGTAACCCAGTATATTCTTTTTCAAGTAGTGTTTGTGTAAAGATTCAAGAATGGACAGAGAATTAACTAGAGCAGAACTTTATTAATTTGTACAGATACGTAATTTTAGGATTAGAGATGATTCATCCCCTTCTCCCCCCTTAAATGGAGTCTCGTTGTGTAGCCCAGCCTGTCCTTGAAGTTGTGATCCTCTTGCCTCAGCCTCCCGAGTGATGGGGTCTACAGACATGTGCCACCACGCCTGGTCCAAATTACTAATTGTTAAAAGGGAAATGAATAGGTGTAAAGCTTTCATTTATTTTTGTAGTACTGGGGACTGAACCCAGGACGTGTGGCATTGCTAGGCAAGTGCTCTACTACTAAGCTACATTTCAGGGCCCTTAGGGTGAACTCTGCTTTCATAATTTCTTTCTCTCTCTTTCTTTCTTTCCCTCTTTCTTCCTTCCTTCCTTCTTACCAGGGATTGAACTGGGGACCTTGTGCTTACGAGGCAGGTGGCAGAACCACTGAGCCAAATCCCTGGCCCTTTTTCTTACTTTTTTGAGAGAAGTTCTCACGGTGTCACTCAGGCTGGCCTGTACTCCTGGGCTGTGGGACCCTCCAGAAGTTTGGGCTCTCTCTGACTTACTTCATCTCTAAAATGGGGATAATAATCTGCGAGGGGTGGCACACACCTGTGATCCCAGCACTTGTGAGGCTAAGGCAAGATGATTGTCTTGAGTCCAAGGCCAACCTGAACTACATAGTGAAACCCTGTCTCAAAAACCGGAAAAAAAAAAAAGGAAAAAAAAAGGAGGTGGGTTAATAGTAGTGTCTACTTGAGAAGGTTATTGTGAGCGTCGCATGGGTTACTGTATGTAAGGATTTAGCATTGTGCCTAGCACGTGGTAGCTACTCGGTAGAACATGAGCCATGTTTTATGGGTGACAGTGGATCTAAACCACGTGCCTCCTCTCGAGAGAAGTCCACATACACAGTGAGGTAATTTTTATATAAGTTTTTCTGGGGAGAGTTATGAACCCTTAAAACACATGCCTGAAGCCCCTTCCCCCAGTTAGAGGTGAGGAGTCCCTGACCCAGTTCAGCCCCTCGTTTTATTGATTTATTGATTTTTGGGGTACTGAAGGTGGAACCCATCTAGGCAAGTGCTGTACTACTGAGTGACACCCCCGCCCTTTCTGCCTCATTTCACGGCAGAGGAGGACACCCCAGCAAGGACAAGCGACTGTGAGTTCCACAGGAAAGTGGGGTGGCCCGTCCGTGCCCAGCTTCCCGACTGTGTTTTCCCAGCAGTGGGTCGTATTCTGTGCATCTTCTGAACGCAGCATCTTACTGCAGCACTCTGGTAGTATGTGTTGGCGCATTTAGTAAGTTCTTGGAGAACAAATATCTTTTTTATTTTTTAATTAAAAATTTTTTTTCAGTAGTAGGGATAGAACTCTGGACCCTGGTGCTTGCGAGGCAGGTGGTGGCACCACTGAGCTAAATCCCCGGCCCTCAGATGTCTCGTATAGGTGAAGTAGGGATAGTGTGATAGGCATGGAGGGACATTTTGGATTTTCTCACCTTGGGGTTGGGGACCAAGAAGGAGGAGAAGAGGTTGTGTTACAGCTGCAGTTTCAGGGCTCCGGAAAGTAGAGGTGCCAGGATGTGAATCTGGTGGGAAAGGCCGAACTCCTGAGACCTTTGTGTCGTTTAGCTGGGGACAGCTGCTAGATCGTGTGTGACATTTTGTGTCTAATGGTTTCCGATCCCACCCCTGACAACACGCTGTTCCGTCAGCTGCTGGCCGAAGAGGAGCTGTTGCTCTGTGGCTGCCCATCCTGATGGGGAAAGAGGAGCTATGCCAGGTTCCCATGTAAATGAATTCCGGAGCTGTATGATGATTGCTCGTCCGTGCTGAGAGGTTACCCCAGCAACTCATCATGTCCGTCGGGGCATGAAGTTTCAGGTAACAAAGTGGCTGGTGAGAACCATCCTCTTTGTTGGTAGCATCTTTGAACACACGATTTGGAGGGAATGATAGTCAAGCTGTTCTGCTGAGATGCTTATTCCAGGCCAGGCTCTGACCTAGGCACTGGGGGTGCAGCAGGGAGGACAGAAATGTCTCCTAAGGGCTTTAAGCCATGGTTTGGGTGCCTGCTGTTCAATACACATATGGTGCACAGCACTCATTTAAGTCGACCTAGGGAGAGAGCTTTATGTACAAAAACAAAGTGATTATTCATTTAAAAAAACAGCCAAAATCGATTTTCACTAAATTAGGTCACTCTTGCCTTTTTGGGGGCAGGTACTGGGGATTGAACTTGGGTCCTTGCGCTTGCAAGGCAGGCAGGTTGCTCTTGTCTTAGGCCGCCTCACTAGTGACCTTTCACTGTACACGCGAGAAGGTAGGAGGCTGACAGTGAAGAAAGTCGAGGGCTGTGCGTGGGAGACAGACTGTCCGGGAGCCTCGGGCCCTGCCACCGCCGAGCAGGGTGGCCTTTCTGAGCCCTGCACCTCCCAACTGTGAAAGATAAGAATAATGAAGAATAATACATAGCTGGCAGATTTGTTGGCTTATCAGAAGTCAAGTATTTATTACGATGTCTGGCATCTAAGGACGTATTTAATAGAGTAGCGATGTAACATGGTGAGGAGGTAGGGACACTACCGCAGCATGGCTGACAGAAACCTGTCCAGAATTTTAATTATTTACTCTGAATGGCTGCAGAAAATGTGAGTTGAGTGACATATGTATGTGTGGCTTGTATGTGTGCTAGATTTTTTGTTTTGTTTTCTGGTTCAAGGTCTCACTATGTAGCCCAGGCTGGCCTTGAACTTGCAGCGATCCTCCGGCCTCAGCCTTCTGAGTGCTGGGATCACAGGTGTGCACCACCACTCCTGGCTTAGATATCTTAAAAATCTAAGTACTAGGGGAAGTTCAGAGGCACAGGTGACTTCGGAACTCCTTTCGGAGGATAGCTCAGCAGTCTCAGTTCCTGCTCGGTGCCCCGGGTCCTTACTCAGGAACACGGAGGAAGAGCTGGGTCATCTCAGCGCTCTCCAGGCCAGTCCCCAGTGGAACCGCGCTGTGCTCCCAGCTCTTAGAGGCTGGCTTCCTGCCCACGGCCTCCCAACCACTAGGTCCTGCTCCTTTATCTGGACTCGGGTTTTATCGCTGTTGTTTCCTAGTCGTCGTGTATGTCTGTTTCCCTCTCGTGTTGCTCCCGAATAAAGCACTTTTATTTACTTAGCAAATATCGAATAGCCGTCGGTGTTCATAGCTGCCGCATGAGTCTTAACAGCAGTTTAATCCCTAGAGTATCCCTGTGAGGTAGGTGCAGACTCACTCTGTAGATGAAGAAATGAGGCACAGAAAAGCCAACACCTCAGCCAAAGTCGCTCGTCCTCAGTGGTGGGACTGAGATTCAGGTGCAGCTCTGAGCCCAGAGCTTCGCTCTTTAACCCTCTGCAGCTGTAGGGCTTCCGAGGTTGAGCATCTCAGCTGGAGCATAGCCGTGTTGCCAGCGCCTGCCTGAGGAAGAGGCTGTGCCCAGGGCTCAAGGGCCTCCTGCTTGCATCTTTCTCTCCATAAAGGACCACTGTCCTCATTTCCAGCAGGTTGTATTTAACTGTTTTTGTGCTTTATATAAATGGAATCATAATTGTGCTTTTATGTCTGCCTCCTTTTTTTTTTCTTGGCCTTAATAGAGATTGAATTCGGGCCCTTCACACTGAGCTACATCCCCAGCCCTTTGTAAAAAAACTTTAAATTTTGAGGCAACTTCTCCCTAAATTGCCCAGGCTAGGCTCAAATTTTTGATCCTCCTGCTTCAGCCTCCCACAGTTTTAGGATTACAGATGTTTATCACCATGCCTGTCATGTGTCGGGCATTATGTTTGTGAGATTAATCTTTGTTTTGCATCAAGTTGTAGACCACATTTTCATTGTTGAATAGTATTTCATCATGTGAATATAACTCTGATTATACATTCCATTGTTGGTGCACATGTAGGTAGTTTCCAGCTAGGAACATCATGAGTAGTACTAGAAAGAACACTCTAGTTCATGCCCTTTGGTGAACAAATGTACACATACCCAGGAAAGGGGCGGTGGGTGCATGGGCGTGGCTTCGCGGTATGGCCAGACTGGACCTGGGCAGAGGGAGCCTGCGGTCCAAACCACTGTGGTGGCCTGGTGTATATGTGTGGGGTGTGGTGGAACATGGCGGAGGTGGAAGTAATTGTTTTGCCAAAGAAGCATAAGAAGAAAAAGGACCGGAAATCATGATGAGAAGAAGATGTAGCTGAAATACAACATGCCAAGGAATTTCTTATCAAGCCAGAATCCAGAGTGGCTCAGTTGGACACATCCCAGTGGCCTCTGTTGCTCAAGGACAGGCTTCATTAATCTTTTTTTTTTTTTTGAGACAGGGCTCACTGTGTAGTTGAAACTGACCTGGAACTCATGATGTAGCCCAGGCTGGTCTCAAACTCAGAATGATCCTCCTGCCTCAGGCTCCCCAGTGCTGGGATTACTGGTGAACCACCACGCCTGGCATGGCTTCATTAATCTTGATAAGCCCTTTAACTCTTCTCACAAGGTGGTTGCCTGGATCCGAGGACTATTCCGCATAGAGAAGACGGGGCACAGTGGCACACTAGATCCCAAGGTGACTGGCTGTTTAATTGTGTGCATAGTATGAGCCACTCGTTTGGTGAAGTCACAGCAGAGTGCAGGCCCTAGATCTATGAGAACAAAATGGTTGAATATGACCCTGAAAGAAGATTAAGACCACTTGGTGACAATGCATGATGTGCTCGATGCTCGGTGGCTCTGTGACAAGCACTTTTTTTTTTATTTTGGTACCAGGGATTAAACTTGGACCTTGTGCTTGCGAGGCAGGCTGTGGAACCACTGAGCTAAATCCCTGGCCCAGTGTATGATAATCACAAGGATGAGAGTTACCTGTGGCGAGTTGTCTACCTTTTGGAAAAGCTGTTGACATCTCATAAGCAGCTGGTTATGAAAGACAGTGCGGTCAGTGCCATCTGCTCTGAGTCCAAGATCTACTTCCGGGTGTTCTCCGCTACGAGGATGGTATTGAGGTCAACGGGGAGACCGTGGCCATCACCCCAATGGGGAAGTGATCTGCATAGCTGTTGCATCAATGACCACAGCAGTGATCTCTACCTGCGACCACGGCATAGTGGCTAGGATCAAAGGGTAATCATGGAGAGGGGCTTAGGGCCCAAGGCAAGTCAGAAGAAGCTGATGATCAGGCAGGGCCTTCTGGACAAGCACCCCTGCTACCTGGAAGCAGGACTGTCGACTACAGTGACTCCAGCAAGAAGGAAGCAGTTGCTGAAGCAGTAAAAGCCCCACAGGTAGTTGCCAAGGCTGTGAAAGTCGCAAAGTGGAAGCAACAGAGTGAGAGTGAAAGTGATGAGACCTCCACAGTGGCCCCCAAGTTGTCCAAGAAGGAAAGAAAGAAGAATAAGGACGAGAAGGCCGAAGCCACATCCCAGAGTGGGGGCGAGCCTGGAGACAGCGACAGTGATACCACCAAGAAGAAGAAGAAGAAAGCAAAAGTGGCGGAAGTGGCGTCTGAGCAGCAAAGGCCACTTTGAGCCGTAGTGTACAAGCGGCAGGAAAAATGGGAGCCTTATCGAGAAGACATGGTTTCTTTCGTTGTTGAGGGAGTGGAATGAAGATCCTGGAAGGGGTGGAGACCCTGAGTGGTCGGTGGTGTTACTGGTGTGCTCGTCCCTTCTTGTCCTGTTTTAAGGGTACGGGTGATGAAAGAGGCACCTTGTTTGCCATTCACCTGTCTGCCCGTGTGCGTTGGGAAGCTTCACCTTCAGACCCAGGACTACCCAGTAACGGTGCAGCTCTTTACAATGGTGGTTTTTAACAACATTGTGCTCCTCTCCTGGAGTGCTTTTTTCTTAGCCCCTCTGTTTAAAAAGTTAGAAAACTTATTTGATTTATTGGTGTGCAGCCATCACGACGTGGAGGAACGGAGCTGACCCATGTCGTTCACTGGGGCAGTCTCGTCTCTGACGTCCTCTGAGGACTGTGGTGTGTCCTGGTGGTGGAGTTGGTGTCCCTTTATATTTCTGGCCCAGCTGTCACTCCTTTGTGCACTTCTCCAAGCTCAGATGGACAGCAGCATTCACCCAGATCCACCTGGCCACGGTGTTTGTGGTGCAAACCAAGCTGTTCTGTGTTTTAACCCTCATTTACTTTTGAGGTGTGAATTTGCTCATTGCTAGAAGAATGTTGTGATTTTTACATATAAAAGTTGATTCATGACTTTTTTTAAGTATTCCTGTTGGGTTTTGTAATTTTTAAGTGATCTCAAACTGGAAGAGCAAAATATATAAAATATTTTGATTAAAAATCTGGGGACTTTTCTGTTCTATTTGAAAAAAAAAATTACATGTACCTATTCAGAGTATATATAAGAATAGAATTTCTGAGCCAGATGTGGTAACGCATGCTTCTAATCCCAGCACTTGAGGCCAGGGCAGGAGGATCACTATTGAGTTTGAGGCCAACCTGGGTTAACCTAATGAGTTCAAGGCCAGACTGCACTACTACATAGCTAGACCCTGTCTCAAAAAAAAGAATTGTCTGTGGTAAACCAGGTGAGCACTTTTTTTCCTGCCTGTTCAGTGGTTTGTGTGTGTGTGAGAATGGGGATCACAGCTGAGCACACACTTTACCACTGAGCTCTGTCTCTAGCCCCTATTCAGTTTTTAGATTCTGATGTATTTCAAATTTTAGTCACAGGCAAGTGTCAGAACCTTAAAAACATAGTTCTTTTAAGAGTAATATTCCAATTACGAAGATACAGTGAAAATAGCATTACACCGCCGGGCATGGTGGCGCACGCCTGTAATCCCAGCACTCAGGAGGCTGAGGCAGGAGGATCACTGTGAGTTCGAGACCAGCCTGGGCTACACAGTGAGTTCCAGGTCAGTCTCAACTACTTAGTGAGATCCTGTCTCAAACAAAACAAACAAACAAAAAATAGCATTACATTTAACCATTGTTGCATAATATTTCTTACTTGGACAAAGTACTAAGCCCACTGTCAAAATAACAATCATACCTGGGCTTGGTGGGGCACGCCTATGACCCCAGCACTCAGGAGGCTGAGGCAGGAGGATTGCTATGCATTCAAGGCCAGCCTGGGCTACATAATGAGTTCAAGCCCAGCCTGAACTACACAGGGAGATCCTGTCTCAAAAACCCAAACAAACCCAGAGTCTGAGGATGCTATGAGTGGGTGAAAGAGGTGTGGGAGAAGATACGTGGAGTGGAAAAGCATGGTTTGAGCTAAGGGGTCTTAGAATGAGTTCGAGCAGCCTGGGCTACACAGTGAGTTCCAGGTCAGTCTCAACTACTTAGTGAGATCCTGTCTCAAACAAAACAAACAAACAAAAAATAGCATTACATTTAACCATTGTTGCATAATATTTCTTACTTGGACAAAGTACTAAGCCCACTGTCAAAATAACAATCATACCTGGGCTTGGTGGGGCACGCCTATGACCCCAGCACTCAGGAGGCTGAGGCAGGAGGATTGCTATGCATTCAAGGCCAGCCTGGGCTACATAATGAGTTCAAGCCCAGCCTGAACTACACAGGGAGATCCTGTCTCAAAAACCCAAACAAACCCAGAGTCTGAGGATGCTATGAGTGGGTGAAAGAGGTGTGGGAGAAGATACGTGGAGTGGAAAAGCATGGTTTGAGCTAAGGGGTCTTAGACCTGCGGCAGAGCACAGGCCGGTAAGGAAAGTGTTCAGCCCTGTGTGCAGGGCAGGTGCCTGCTTCTGATGCCAAGGGCATAAAGGGGAGAATAAAAGAGTAAAAATAATATATTTTGCAATTTAGGTAAAAGGAATGTAGCTTGTACAAACTTACCGCAAAAGCAAGGACTCGGTGTATTCGTTGGGTTGGCTTTGCTTGCCTTGCCAGCGATCTTTTCACAGGTGTGCCCCGTCTTTACAGGAGTGGGCTGGCTCTGTGGAGCTTGGCTGTCCACCCGTCAGTTTAAAAAAAAGTGACAGAGACGGTGATGGTGAGGTATCAGCGTGTTTAAGTCTGACATCCTGGAAGTGCTTTCTACCCAGACTTGATCTCTAAATGGGAGATTTGGAGTGTGGTCCAGAGAAATAGTGTTACAATATTGAATGGTTTCCTGCTCAGCCCACAAAAGCCGCAGTGAATTTGTTTCATGATAGAAGCTTACGCATGGAGTTCTGGGCGGTGTTGTTGGGGAACTCTGGAGGGCTGGGGCGGTGAGGGAGAGGGAAGAGAGGTGTTTTCTTTCCCGTGCCTTGGGGGTCAGATCCTTTAGATCTGTGTGGGCACAAACCAAACTCTTTTGTTTGTCACAGGGATTGAGGTGTGACAGCGTTTGATGGGGGCTGAAGAATGTCACACAGGGAAACACTGTTTCTGTCCTTGTTCGCTTTTGAATGTTGCAGGATGTCTACAGAAGACGAATCACCTGCTTCTGTTATATGAGCCTAGCATCTGCCTGTTTTACTTAAAAACAAAATGATATGCAGCTTTAAACTACTGTGCATGTTCCAGGATCACAACAACCACAAGGGAAGACCTTTGGTCTTTACTATTCTGGCAAACATGTCCCTTTGCCAACGCCACACACGGTGCTAGCATCACCGTGAAATAGACCCATGTAGGCCTGCGTTTGTAGCCACCCTAATCTGGGCAATTCCACAGGCGGGCGAGGCGCTGACGGCGTCCTCTAGTGCATTGACGTGGGCACACTTGCATAGTGAGATGCAAGTAGTTTCCTTAGGAATGAGTTTCCTCTAATACTACGTTTGGACGTTGTAGTTGACTTTTCTTGGAATTGTTCAGTTAGTATGTTAACTTAGTGTGGTAAAAGAGGCAATGTAAAATAATTGTTTAAAAAAAAAAAACCGAGAAGGGAATTGAGCCTGTTAGGGTTGAGAAACACTATAATTCAAGGCCAGCCAGGACTACAGAACAAGACACTGTCTTAAAAAAACCCAAGCACGGTGGTGTGCACCTGTGATCCCAGCACAGCTGAGACAGAGGCATGCAACTGCAGAATGTATATTGTTTTCAAGTGCCCAAGAAGTAGTTACCAAGATAGACCGTATTCTGAGCTGTAAAATGTCTCAGTACATCTCAAAATACTGAAAACTGACCTTACATGTTCCCTGACCATAATAGAATTAAATTAGAAAGCAATAAGATAACAAGGAAGGCCTCCAATATTTGTGGATTAAAAAATTCATTTTGAGCCAGACATGGTAGTAAACACCTATACCCCCAGCTGCTCAGGAGGCTGAGGCAAAAGGATTGTAACTTCAGTTCTAGGCTGGGCAATTTAGACCCTGCCTCAATATAAAAAGTAAAAAGCTGAGAGTGTAGCTCAGTGATACAGTGCCCCTGGGCTCAATGCCCAATACTAGAAAGAAAATCAAATTTCCAGATAACTAAATAACCTATGGGTCAGAGAAGACATTGTAAAAGAAACTAGAAAATATTTCTAACTAGTTGAAATGAAAATTCAGTATTCAACATTTGTATCATGTACCAAATAAAGTGATTGATGGGAAATATTTGTGGAACTGGGGCCACTGAGCTAAATCCCTGGCCCTGATTGATGGGAAACTTATAGCTGGCTCTCTTTCTTCCTCCTCCTTTCTCTTCCCTTTCCTTCCCCCCCCCTCTCTTTCTCTCTCTCTCTTTTTGAGGCAGAGCCTTACTACGTTGCTCAAGTTGGCCTTGAACTTCTAGGCTCAAGTAATCTTGTCTCAGCCTTCCTAGTAGCTGGTACTAGAGGACTTATACCTGGCTCAACATGTTTCAAGAAAATAAAATTTTAGATCAACATCCATTGTGTATAATGACTAATAAGTTCTTGCTAAAATATTGGCAAATTGAGATCAAAGCTATATAAAAAGAACATTACATATGGCTGTATGGTTTAATAGAGAAATTAAAATTTGAAAATCACCCTAGTAATCACATAATGGAGACAATCTGTGTGATCTCAATAAATGTTGAGACCATTGGAGAAATTTTAACTTCAGTTGGTGATCGACACTCTTAGCAAACTAGGAGTAGCAGGGAACTTTCTCAGCCTGGTAAAGGACACTCTGAAAAACCTATAGCTGTCTTACTTAATCATGGCATTTTGGATACTTTGTCATGAGATTGAGAACAAGGCAAGGTTGTTCTCATGACTTCAATTCAGCATTGTGTTGAAGGTTCTCACAAATGAAATAAAGCAAGGAATAGAAATAAAAAGCATCCAAATTGGAAAAAGATTATTTTATGTTTGTGGACAAAGTAAATGTCTGTGTAGAAAACATTATGGCTTCTTTTACAGAATTATTATAAACCATGAGTTTAGAATGGCTGCAGGATATAAGATTAATATGTGAACTGTCATAAATATTGGAAAGTATAGTAAAATAGTCTCTACTCATGATGTAATAATTTATATAGAAAATCCCAAGGAATCCACAAACAACTACTAGGGCTAATAACTAAATTAAGTAAGATTGCAAGATATAAAACCAATATGAAAATATAACTTATTTCTATCTTCTCTCAGCGAGCAACTAGAAAAGAGAAAAATGTAAGTGTTGTGAACATAAGATAGAGAAAAAATAAATGTAGGAGAGATATATACTGAAAACTATAAAACATTGCTGATAGTAGTTAAAGAAGACCTAAAGAGGGCCAGGGATTTAGCTCAGTGGTACCGCTGCCTGCCTCGAAAGCAGAAGTCATTTGACCCAGCCATCCCTCTGTTGGGTATCTTTCCAAAAGAATTAAAAGAATCATACCACAGTGATATATGTGCACCAATATTTATAGCGGCACAGTTTGTAATAGAAAACGGAAGGTCCCAAGTTTGATCCCTGGTACCCCCCACAAAAGACTTAAATAGACATAACCTAAATAAATATATCATACTCTGAACGTATACCACGTTCAAGGATAGGATTACTTATTATCCGTGAGGCAAATCTCCCTAAATTGAGCAATAGGTTAATACACTTCCAGTCAGAATTTTGTCATTTTTTTTAACAAGTTGGTAAGCTGATTAAAAAATATATATGGAAATAAAAGATGTAGAAATGGTCAGAATAATTTTTAAACAGAGCAAATGAAGGAATTTGTACTGCCTACCTTCAGTACTTAAAAAGAAGCGACAGTAATAGGAAAGTGTGATCTTGGTATATGTATTCACTAGATCAGAGGAACAAAATAAGAAATGAGCCACTGTGTGCACATCAGACATCACAGCATGTTAAAAAACATAACCCTGTAAACAATGACCAAAAATCTAGGAAGAAAGATCCTTCTCTTGTGAGAGGCCAGCCTCTCAGAGTGCGTGGCTGATCCTGTGCAATCACCTGGGACCGGGCAGGTTGCCGCCTGAGTGGTGTTGTGCTTTGTTGGTGGTGCAGGGTCCCTGCCGTGCAAACTGCCTGCTTTCAAGTTGCATGTGTCTCCTTCAAGGCAAGCCTGTGATGTGGCTGAGCAGTGAGGTCGGCTCGATGTAGATTTCTGCAGGAAGCTTAGCAGCCAAGCTGGGCTGTGGTCACCTCTTCAGTACGCAGGGTAGTGGAGGAAGCATAGTGTATCTGGACCTTCTCATTTCCCCTGTGAGGGTTCAGTTTTGATGGGACACGAGGCAGACTGATTATTGCAACTTAGAGTTGCGTGAAGGCCAGGCTATGTCCCGTTTCTGTCCTGTGCTCGGCCTCCGCTCTGCCCTGACTTTTGGGCACTGTAACTTTCTGAGCATTTGTTTCCTCATGTGCAGATTAGAGGTAAATGACTGAGCTCCCATCCAACTCTGAGACTCTGAGACTCTGAAATCTAAGCATTCTCACTTCCTGACGTTGTGGCACATCGTCACGAGGGTGTCTGAGAGCCTTTCTCTTGTCTGGCAGACTGCAGTCCCTGGCAGAGATTAAATTTGATCAAAATCTGTTTTCCAATTTCGTTTTAGTGCCTGCACTTTGTAACAGTAACAGATGGCCAGAAAATGTTTTCCCACATACTTGAAGTGGAATAAATACCAGGCTGCCATTAGCCTTTTTGTCCGCCCTTGGGCTCTGAGTAATACCATCCGCAGTAGGAAGGCAGCTACGGAGTGAAGTATGAGCCGGGACTGTGGCGTGCGAAAGGGAAGTGTGCGCTGGGATTTGTCTAAACGGCCAGGATCCAGTTGTTCCTTGTGCTGTTGACTGGCTGTGCTGCTGACTGGGAATAGCTGTTTTCATTGTCACATCACTGCAGCTGGCTGTCCTCCCTCACGGGCAGAGCTTGGGCTACTCCAGCTGTTGCTCTGTTAGGTCAAGAGAGCTGGTCACCACTCACAGTCCGCACACCAGAGCTGTGGGCTCTGTGTCCATGGATTCAACCAACCGTGGGATGCAATTATTGGAAAAACTTGCGTCTGTGCTGAGTGTGTACAGACTCGTTCTGTCGTTATTGCTTCTGCACAGTGCATCCCGACAGTTACACCACAAGTCAGTTGATTAGGTGCTATAAATAGCCTGCGGCGGTTTACGGTACACTAAAGGGTGTACAGGGCTTGTTTGCAGACCTTGTGCTGTTTTTTGTAAGGGACTTCAGCATTCATGGATTTGGTTGGGGCGGGGCGGGGGGCGCCCGGAACGAGTTCCCTGAGGGAGGCTGACTGTGGGCCGGCGCTCGCCTCGCCTGTGCAAACCTGATCTGGACTGATGTCATGGATGATTTTGTTCCCTGTCCTTGGGTGTTCTCATGTGAGCCATGAGCACCACACTGCAAAGAATGAACATTGTTTCCAGAGCCAGAGTGCGATGCAGTGGGAAAGGGAAAGCTTTCCAGGGAGCACTGACCGGGCTTTAACTTTGTTGATGTTTCCATACGGAGGGACTGGGTGGAAAGGGTGGAAGTGGGTGCACTGAAAGTGGGGGATGAGGTAGCAAAGATCGGTCTTGGGGTTGGCTCCGTAAGGCAAGCTGAGTCCAAGGATGACTCTCGAAGCCCTCTAAAGTTTTTATTTATTTATTTATTTATTTTTGGGGTACTGGGGATTGCACTCGGGACCTTATGCTTGTGAAGCAGGCGCCAGAACCACTGAGCTAAATCCCTGGCCCTTAAAGTTTTTATTTTTTAAGGAGTCTCTTCTAAGTGGAGAGAGCAGTGGGATCCACAAATAATAAACAATCACTCTTTATGTATGACCTCAGATTTATTAAATGCCGGTAATTTAATGTACGTTAGCTCTGTAATTGCCCCAGCAGTGCTGTGAGATTCTTTCCGTAAAGTCACAGCATTGAAAGTCAGGGAGCCACGTTTTGAACTGAACCACGTTTTCTTAATCGACAGCCCACAAGAAGTTGAAAGCGCTTTCTTTCTTTAGTGAGACCCTGTCTCAAAATAAAAAATGAGAGGGTGGGGCTGTAGCTCCATGGTGGAGCCCTTGCTGAGCATACAAGGCCCTGGTTTATTCCCCAGAACTGGTGTATGCACACGATGTGCGAGTGTGTTTAAAATGGATGAAAATCAATGAAAGTATGTGTAAAGGTTTGGTGTTTTATTTTACCCTGTTGTGAGACAAAGGGAAAGCTTCCCGTGTCCCTGTGAAGGTTTATGGAATGAACTGACAATGAGATTAACAGGGAAAAAAGTGTTAAATGTATTTTCACACACAGGGACGGTCACAGAGAGGTGAGTGCTCTGTCATCTAAGGGGGTCTGGGTGCTTGCATGGCCTTCTCTGTGAGAGGGATGGGGCTTGCACTCATAATACAAGAGTGTCAGGATGCCCCCCACCATGGGGATCGAACTCAGGGAAGCTCTACCACTGAGCTACATCCTCAGCCCTTTCGCTTTTTACATTTTAAAAATTATTATTATTATTGTTTTGTTTTGTTTTTGTTCTTTTTGAGACAGGGTCTCACTATGTAGTTGAGACTGACCTGGAACTCACTATGTAGCCCAGGCTGGTCTTGAACTCACAGCGATCCTCCTGCCTCAGCCTCCTTAGTGCTGGGATTACAGGTGTGTGCCCATGCCTGGATTATTATTTTTTTTATTATCATTATTTTTAAGACCGATTCTTACTAGGTTGCCCAGGCTAGGCTCTAATTTGTAGTCCTCCTGTCTCAGCCTCCCAGAGTGCTGAGGTTATAAGCATACGCTGCCACACCTGGCTGTAATGATTTTCTTTGGGAATTCAGGGGCCTAGATGACAGAGAATAGCTGTAACAAAATCTGCTCAGGTGTGGTTCCACTCTTTGGTTTTCCTTCCTGTAGGTATGAATTTAGTTCATGAAAACCCAGGGAGTGGACCAAAGCTAATTTTTTTCCTTTGGTGGGTCTGGACTTCAAGCAGATGAGCGAATGTCAGAATAAAACTTTTCCTAAGATCCACTGCCCTCCTAGGGCCTTTGAAATTGTTGGCATACCAGGTCACCATATTTCTGAGCCCCAGAACTATGCAGAAGCTAACAATCAGCCTTTAGTGCCTGGATAGGGGCAGAACACACAGGACTAGGGTCAGAGACAAGCAAGCAGTGTGAGTGAGTGCATTCCTCCTTCTTGCTTCCCTGCTCTGGTTCCACCGGAGTGCACGAAAGAGCTCAGGTGGACGCATGTTCCGGGAGCAGAGTGTTGAATTTGGGGGCTCCGATGCTTTCATAGTACATGACAAGCCTGTTTTCCATGCCGGAGGGCGGACGTTCCTGAATCCCTCACATCTGTGCTCTGCAGACACAGTGCCAACGTGGTCAGGATGAGGAGGGGTTGGAACCTTGCATTCCTGGCCTACCCAGCATGACACAGGAGCGTGGGAGACCCGTGGGGGCAGCTCTGCCAACGCCAGGTACACACGATAGCGGAGGTGCGATGTGAAGGTCTGGTCGCTGTCTGACACACCGAGCTTGTGTTCTCTGAAGCCCGAAGAAGGAACTCTGGGAACAATGGAGGTTAAGAGCAGGAAAATATTTATTGAGAGAGCTTCTGAGAGGCCGGAGGGGGCCTGAATAGGTAGCTGGAGACCCCACTTTACAGGGAAGTTTTATGGAGCAAAACCCACATAGGTACAACGTGGGGTACAGCTGTGATGAACCAATAGTGTTACAAGTACAGGCGCTTAGGTAACAGTGATCCATGGGGGAACGAGTCCTCTAACAGGTGTACGTATGTGGAAAGAACAAACTTTTTCTAGGTAGTGATGGGTCCAGAGGTCTTGGGCACCTGTCAGGGTGACTGATACCTGTCTAGGGTTCATTGGTCATTTTGTCTTTTTTGGGGGGGTACCGGAGATTGAACTCGGGACCTTGCGCTTGCGAGGCAGGTGGCGCAACCCCTGAGCTTTCTCTGGCCCTGGGTCATGTTATCTTTGTCTTGAGGTCTGGAGTCTAGCAGATGTGTCTCTGGCCACAACTGTGATATGTTGTACCTTTCTCCTGACTCTGTTGTGGGCCTAGTCCTGATTGCTTGTAATATTTCTGTCTAACTTAGCTGTCTATAATAATGTGATAGAAAACAGGTGGAAAGCTCGGAAAACTGAAATATTCACCATATAAAAAGGCAGTCTATGGCTGGGCATTTGGCTCAGAGGTTCCACCGCCTGCCTGGCAAGCGAAGGGCCTGAGTTCGATCCCTGGTACCCCCCGCCAAAGGCAGTCTATAGTAATATTATGAACAGACATGCTGTTACCTCCCAGCTTGAGAAATAAGTATAATCCACATGATTGAAGCTTCCTAGGACTCCTTCCTTGACCCCACAGGTAAGCACTTTCCTGAATTTATTATCATACCAGTTTATTCCTGTGCATCCATTAATATCATACAATATTGTTTTGCATATTTACAATCTTCTAGAAATAATTTTTACTTTCCTTTAAAAAATTATTCAAAAGGTGTGGTGGCGCATACCTGTAATCCAAGCACTCGGTAGGCTGAGGCAAGAGGATCTCTGTAGGTTCAAGGCCATTCTGGGCTACATAGTGAGTTCAAGGCCAGCCTGCAGTGCATAGTGAGACCCTAGCTCTTTTTTTTTTTTTTTTTTG